>NC_051178.1:127012643-127072453 GCF_013339695.2 Rhipicephalus sanguineus
TATGGGCAGCCGGGCACACAGCCTCGAGTTCGCGTCGGACGATGCGTGTCACATCGTCAGTTGTTGGACGGCTGAAAAGGGGTTCCTTCGCAAGACGATGTTGCAGCGGTGTTGGGGAGACGATGGAACGGGTGCGGAATGCGCCGACTCTTCGCTTGTTCCAGGCGGCGACACTCCTTAATTACGGCGTCGATGGTCGTGACGTTGGTAAAAACGAGCAGATTGAACGCATCGTCTGCGATACCCTTCAAAATGTGTGAAATCTTGTCAGCCACGGACATGTTGTGGTCAACCTTTTGACACAAGGCTAACACTTCTTGAATATAGGTCAAGTAGGGCTCGGTTGACGTTTGAGTACGTACGGCCAATTCTTTCCGTGCAGCTAGCTGTTGACCAAATGGGTTGCCGAAAAGGTCACGGAGCTGTTGTTTAAACATGTCCCAGCTTGTGACTTCGTGCTCGTGGGTCTCAAACCAGACGCGAGGGGTTTTGTCGAGGTAGAAGATGGACATTTGCCAGCATAACGGTTGGATCCCCAGCCATATTGCTTGCTGATACGCTCGTACATGCTGAGCCACTTGTCCACATCGATGTGTTCTCCCCGGTAAAGGTGCCGGGGTCACGGGGTTGCGTTAAAGCGACGTACTGGGTTGTTGTTGTCGGAGATGTTGCCGACGTAGCTGGCGAAGGCGTGTCTTCACCCGGAGCCATGGTTGCAGACTTAAGGAGGCGTCCACTGCGGAGCTCCGTCGTCAAAAAAAGTACCCCGCACCACCACCAAAAATGTTACGGGGAAAATACAATACTGAGTCAGTATCAAGCCACAGCACAGCTCACAACACAACGTCGACTTCACCTCTTTTTCAGCTCCCTTTTCAGGGTATATCCCACTATGCCCCCTTAGCGTAGGTAAAACCACGCAACAATATTATGTGGCGCATGTATACTTATTTTGCCAGGCAACTACTTCGGGATCCGATGAGTTAAGCTTCTCCACTCTTCTGAGCCGTTGAGCAGCATTTGCGCTCTCCTTCTCCATGGCTAAACCACACTGGCAAACGCCAGTCAGAGGCGCTATCAAGCGGCTCCAGCGCAGTGTCAGACGGCGACTGCACAGCGAATGCGAATAGCTGCGCGCGCGCCGGCACCAGTACGTCTACCTCGGCTACGATGTCACTCCTCTGGAAAGCGCAGACCAGCGGCGGCGAGTCGCGCGCGGCAGCGGCGGAGTGCGCGGGAGGTGCCGGCTCCGATGCGCCAGCTGTGTGACATCACTGATCCTCGCGCATGCGCAGCACGGCTCTTGAGGAGCCACGCGAAACTGGCTAGGCTAGGCCAGTGTAGCTAACGCTACAAAACACCATTTCCGTCAGTGCGCCCTACCAACGGAACTGTGACTTTTTTCTTTTTTTCTCCACTTGGTGCAAGGAGCTTCGCGGCATTCATTCGCGATATTTGTTGTCGCAGGACACTTTAGTCTGGAAAACATGTATACAATAATAATAAAGCACGAAAGAGAGATAAGTTATACTGTATTTGGCATTGAACTGTGTAGTCTTAGATGTGAAATAGACCAGCAAGAGACAGCGACACAGGCTACCCCATTTATACAAGGAGAAAAACAGAAACACAAATTTGAGAACAGGTTTAAAAAAACGAAACGGTGGGCGGTAGCAACAAAAACTCTGTGGAGGCCCATTCATATTGCGTTGCACATACATACACGCAGCAAATGATGCCAGTCAAGCCCGATGATATACCGCCGCGAGACACGAAAAAGTGGAATTTTTTTGCCCGTTGGTTTCGTTTCCGCTCTTGCTGGTTAAATGTCACGCTCTGCTCACGCACGCTAGCCTTTTGTTTCTAAGTCGATAACGCTTTCATTTTGAGTTGACTTTCTCTATTTCGCAGTAAGCGCCTGTATTGCACCGCCTTTGGCCATTTTATTCTGAGGATTGGGCGGGAGTACTATAACATATTCAATACACCACTGTGATGCAGAAAGTTCAGTAAGGCTTCAACGACAGTTCGGGTCGGCACTCTAGTAAAGCCTTTGTTTTTATTTGTTTGTTTTCACGCCTGCTCTTCTCTCCGCTCCTCTTTCCATTTTTCTTTCCTCCGTCCTCCTAGTGTAGGGTAGCAAACCGGATGTTATAATTCTGGTTGACTTCCCTGGCTTTCCCTCTTTTTCTCTCTCTTGAGAAGATGCTTGCCCATTCCTCAACGTAAAACAATAGCGTCTCAATAGCGTCAAAGTAAGCAATTTGACTGAAGCCTATCGCACAAAATCATGCACATAGGAAGATGGGTGCGCGAGGACACAGCGATACAAGGTTCGTGAGGAGTGCGATAATGACCGGAACGAGACAACGAGAGAGAGAGAGAGAGATCAAAGAATGATCTGCGACACAATGCAAAGAAAGCGTACTGGCCGCCGCGAAGCGATGAAAAGGGATAGTGTGAAACGGAGGCGGAGAGGGAGAGAGAAGGAGAGGGGCAGAAGCGTGGCCAAGGCCAGCCGGCGTCTGCGGTGCGCTGAAATGAATGGCCGTCAGCGGTGCCTGGCGCATATCGCCCGTCCGCATCCTCGCCAAGAAGCGACGATGCTGACCTTCGGTGCCTCCAACGATGCCCGCGCGCGACGCTGGACCAAGAGTCGCCGCCACCACCACCACGGCATGCCGCCAAGCTGCAGCGGCAGCTCGCCTCTGTGTGGTTGTGCATCGATCCGCCACGCTTGCTCGCAAATCAATGACCCCCCGTTGCGTTGCTCCGACTGGTCGCACTGACACGTATCTGCTGTATACGCTGAAGCTTTTCTTCACCGCTTTTAGAAAGCTGTTGTTGACGAACGTTACGGTTTTTTTCGACATCTCTGTCGAGGCATGGTTGGTGTGAACGCTGACAGGGTTGCTTCCTTTCTCTCACTGTTTATCACGTTGTATGATGTGAGGCGGCTGTTTTTGTATAGCGCCTTTCTTCCTAATTGCATTTAACTGCGGCCAAGAACTGTCACTACGGCAAGAACAGTGTATGCGCAATAATGGTATTGCATATAGAATAACACCTAAATAGAAGCGGCATATGCACATCTCGACGAGTTCTGAACTCCCGCGAACAGAAGAGAAAGTTATTTCTTGCAGGTACACCATCCGCTGATGCACTGACAGACGTTTAAGCGCAGCGCTTCATTGTTAGGCTTCGCGGTGGCGTTAATGAGAATTCGTACAAAGGCTCTGCAGGAGTCGCACATTTTGCACTGTCTCGCTGAATTCGGCGGGACTTAGTCAGCGAGACAACGGTCGGCTCAACGGTAGGCGGTGATCACGGTCGCCCACCGCTGAGCGCCCGCAACTGGCTGGACTCCCTTCACCATCGGCCTCGCCCATGATTGGACGAGACCCCGGCTGTTTCTCCTCTTCTTCTGCTATCCTCTTTATTTTCCACTACCCCTCCCCTGACGCTGCGCCGTGCTCCCTATTGGGCTCCAGAACTGAGCGTCATTTTCACAGTAAACCACTAATGCTACTTGGGGAGGCGGGCATGTCATGCACAGCAGCAGCTCTTGCAACTCTGCTTGCGTTCCAGCGCAGCCGTGATAGCAACAGGCGTTTTGGGCGAGTGGGTGGGCGGTGGAATGGGCCACGGCCGCCTGGAAACGCTGCCGTAACGCTTCATCGTAGGCGTGAATGAGCATATCGTCGCCCTGTAACTTAAGATAGTGTCAAATAAAGAGATGCGAAGAAGAAGATGCGCCTCCATCAAGTAGCATCGCCAACGCTCGGCTCGCTCCGCTCGTGTTTCGGATCGCTGCTGTGCCTCTGGATGGTTCTTCTCGCTGCCTTATCACTGACAACCATTACATCTTTGAACAACCTATAAACCTCTTCACATTTGGTAGAGGTGCTGGGTATCGGCGATGGCACTGGAAAACATGTCCCTCTGGCCTTTCAGGTACTCGACCACGATGTAGGGGCCGCGGTGACGCCAAGGATTCAGGTACACCACGACGCCCGGGTTGTCGCGAGCGAAGTTTACCAGATCGCTCTCGATGTACCCCCGCATGAAGCGGCTACTGCTGTGCGTCTTGCAGAATGTCAGCGTGAGCCTATGCAGCTGACACACGTAACGACCGATGCCGTTGCAGAGTGGTGCCTTTATGAAAATTTACGCCTTGTGAGCCATGTCCTAAGCCTTACTCCCGAAACAAAAATTGTCGTTCTGTAAGCCAACAAACTGCATCGACCCTACGCTTCAGCGTGCATGCTCCACCGCAGAAAGTGCCGGCCGTACTTATACGGCCACCCGTTCGATCTATAGTAACCGATCACCACGCACTTTGTTGGCTCACCCCGTTGAAAGACCCTTCTAGCCGCCTAGCGCGATGGGCACGACATCCGCATCGTATACCGCTGCGGACGCAAGCACTCTGACGCTGACGCCCTCTCCCGCTCACCTTTACTTCCAAATCCAGCGTGCGGAACCACTTGCGTCCACCCCTTGTCATCTCTCGATCTCGACTCCATTGCCACCGAACAACGCCGTGACCCGTGGATTGCATCTCTCCTTGATTATCTATCTGGCACATCCAGCCTTCCTGTATGTCGATCCCTCCGACGTCAAGCTTTCCATTTCACCATCCGCGATCAACTGCTTCAGCGCCACAACGACGCTGCCGATGGCCGCCGGTGGCTATTGGTCATTCCACGCAGCTCGCGATCGCAAGTATGCTCCTCTCTTCACGACGATCCGCAATGTGGCCACGCTGGAGTGTTCAAGACAAACGAACGTCTTCGCTATCGCTATTATTGGCGCGGCATGTACAATTTCGTGCGGAAGTTCGTGCAGTGCTGTCCTGACTGTTAACGACGCAAATCAACACATTTACGTGCTACTGGCGCATTGCAGCCGCTTCCATGCCCTGCCAAGCCATTTGATTGCGTTGGCGTTGACCTCTACCGTCCCCTTCTAATGACCCCAGATGGCAATCGGTGGATATAGTGGCTGTCGATCCCCTGACACAGCTACGCCTGAAACTGCCGCTTTGCCGAGCGCTACAGCTCGGGATGTCGCCTCTTTCATTTTACGTCACTTTATCCTTCAGCATGGCGCCCCTCAAGAGCTCCTTACTGACAGAAGCCACGCTTTCCTCTCCGAGGTCGTTGAAGCTCTGCTCTCGGAATGCCACGTCATTCATCGGACAACCACAGCATACCACCCGCATACTAACGGGCTCACGGAACGGTTTAACCGCACGCTGGGTGATAGGCTCTCGATGTAACGTCGCATCTGGCCATAGCAACTGGGACCGTGTTCTCCCCTATGTAACATTCGCATACAACACCACGATACAAACAACTACCGGATTTTCGCCTTTATTTCTCCTTTACGGACGCGAGCCTTCGCATACTGCCGACACTCTACTTCCCTACCGTCCTGATACTCCGAGTGTCCAGCTGTCTCCGAAGCTGCTCGACAAGCCGAGAGTGCCGCCAGCTCACCCGCACGTTTACCTCGCAAGAGCAGCAACGCCAGAAAGAAAACCGCAGCACCTCACTTCCAGACCCTAGCTATGCCCCAGGATTCCTCGTATGGCTATCTGTCCCATACCTAAACGCCGGGACTCTCCTCGACGCTCGTTCCAAGGTACGAGAGGCCTTACACCGTCTTGGATAAAACCTCTCCATTTATTTTCTTATTGAGCCAGTTTCGCGATGGGATTACAGGCGCCGAAGTGAACGTAACATCGTCCATGTTTCCCGCCTCAAGCCGTATCCTGAGCTTCTGACTGAAACTTCTTAGGTCGCCAAGATGGCTCCTTTTTCAGCGGGGGCGATTGTGAAGAAGATGCGCCTCCATCCAGCAGCATCGTCAGCGCTCGGTTCGCTCGGCTCGTGTTTCGGATCACTGCTGTGCCTCTGGACAGTTCTTCTCGCTGCCTTGTCGCTGACAACCATTACGTCCTTGAACAACCCATAAACCTCGTCACAGACCAATGACACAAGGAAGTTCGGCGAGACGTCGTTGCATGTACACCTTCTCCCTATCCGAGTGAGCGTACAACGACGCTCCCCACCTTCTCCCCCACTGGGCGTTCCTCTCTCTCGTCACTCTCGTCGAGGCGCAGCCCTTTCCACTTCCTACCGAGCCTCACTCTCGCGCCACCTTGCAACCCCTTGTCATCCCTTGACCAGCGTGCCTCTCTTCCTTCCAGCGCCACTCTACTTGCCACGCTCTCGACACAATACTGAACTCTGCTTAGCGTTACGACGGCTCACGGCGAAGGCTCGACTAAGAACAGCTTTGCCTTCGAAACAAAGCGTCACGAGCTAGCAAATGTACGACCCTATCGCAAGATACACCTTATGGGGATGCATACACAGTGTCACATCTCCTGAAATGTTGTTTTCACCGCATAGCGCTCGCGCCATTTAGAAACCTGCTTCTCGTGACGCGTTTCACGGCGAGGTCAGCGCAGTTACGCAGTATTGCCATAGATGGCATCAGTGAAACAAATGACCTCCACTTTAACCTGCATTATAGCTTCGTGCTAATGGTATTGTTCTTCGTTCTTACTTCGTAGGTGCGTGCATTCATTCGACGGAGGAAGTGCTTCAAGATGGCGGGCAATGGTAGAACAAGAATAGAAATTAGACCCAAGGCGCTCTTCTGACGCTTTCCGGGAAAAGCTTCAGGCGATGAGCTGATTTCCGTAACACCTGATCAGCGGGATGTCTGCTTTCCCACAATACTTAGCAGAGCGCCTAGGCTGTTTTTTTTTTCCTTTCTTTCCCAGTTCACCTTTTTCTACAACCCCATTTATTTCTCTCGTAACACTGATTCTCGTCGCACGTCTTCTTCATATCTATATGAAAACGACGCCGGGCGTTGTTTCCGGAGGCTGGCTGTCGTGAGATCGGCAAGATATATTCCACACTTCTCTTTTCTTCTTTTCTTTACCAGCGCCCGTATCTGTTCTCGATATGACCCCTTTTCCGAGCACCATTATTGACGGTAAGTCGCGCGTTTTTTAAAAGAAAGAAAAAGAAAAGCGTAATATTTCTACGAAACACAGAAGTGTAGGATTGTTCGCGAACGAATTTCGCATCCATGCCACGACATGACCCTTATATGTACAGTATAGAAACGGAAGCAGAACAGTTCGTGCGAGAAGATGAAACGAAAGGCGTTTTTTGTTTTGCGGCTTGTATTTTGAGCTCGCTCCTAACGATGAGAACCCCATGAAGTTCATAATTAGGTGCCAGCGTTTAATTTGTTCTAGTAGGTCTATCGCGAAAGGTACTATATACAGCGCACTCATTACAAGTTAAGGAGATGATCATGCGGATGAACAGCTGAAGCATAAAGCTATCTGACACACACACACACACACACACACACACACACACACACACACAACACACACACACACACACACACACACACACACACACACCCACACACACACACATATATACTATATATATATATATATAATATATATATATATATATATATATATATGGCCGAACTTACCCAAAATAGGTAACTTTGGTCATTCTTGCGCCTCAAACTGAATTAGCATTTATAGGGCCACCAGATTGATTCCAAGCCTTAGCCCACGAAATCCTGCTGAAAGGAAGCTCTCGCCGAAGCCTTTGTGAAGCGTGCGCAGGAAGGCGCAGGTGCGCTTGTGGTTGTATGTGTTGGGGTTCTTATTTGAAGGATTCTGCAGCGGCGAAGCTAAACGAATCCGCGCTTTGCTGGAGCATACGTGCGCGAAGATGTGTGCGTGTCGATCTGAAAGACGGCCGCTAACGCTGTTATGGAAAATAGATCCGGTGGGGAATTATGGTCGGTATATAGCCTAGTCTAGCTGCGCTTTATTTTTATGACGTTACAATAAAATTCAACTTCACTGGTCTGACTAGGATAGCCTTGAACGGAAGTAAAAATTCAGGAATCGTAAGATAATTCGATGAAAACTGCTTTCCATCTACAAAAAAACCTCGTAAGCATTCACGAAATGACTATGGGAAGGTCTGCGTTGTTTTAGATGCGAAACATCTTATGGCGGAGTTCAAACCGGCGGTGTGCGGCGTGACCACCCTTACTGCGCATGCGCAAACTCACTCCACACACCTCATCTTCACTCCCCTTCCCTATCTCCCATCCCCCTATACACTCCCCTCTCCCCTTCCCCCTCTCCTCTTCCCCTCTCCAATCTTCCTCTCCACTTCTCTTATCCCCTCCCCCTCTGAAACGCGGGCTCGACATGCCGAAACGCTGCTTCGCATCGCCTGATGATCCCCTTTAGCGGGAGATGGCGTGATTTTTTTATGTACCACAATTACGATATGATTCTGGGGCAACCCGGAGTAGAGACTCGGGATTAGTTTTAACCATCTGGGGTTCATTACAGTGAACGTAAATATCTAAATGCACGAATGTTGATTTTGCTATTAGGTCACACCGAAATTGATTCTTCCCGACGACACAGAAAGGCCGGGAATCGAACCCGCGTGCTCAAGCTTGGCAGCGCAACACCCCCCCCCCCCCCATTTCCACACACACCCACCTTTCGTTGTCATAGGAATACAGATATTTAGTGTAGTGATGATTACTTAGCAACTGGTTCTCTAAAGTACGCACTAAAGAAAGTTCGCCTTGGCGTGTCAAGAACATTACCACAGGCAGTCAGTTCCGCGCCTAAATAAAAATTTTAAAGTGCCATCCTCAGCGGAGCACATCGAATACCACGGATAACAATAGATAAGAAACATCGCGTCCATAAACTTTGGAAGACGAGAAAAAAAAAAACGAGAAGATATAACACACTTGCTGTAAACCTTAGGGGGACAAAATGTACGCGGCTGACGCTGTCGATAAACCTCTCGCTTAAACAGCCAGAGTACAATGCGTTGCTTTCGAAACAAAAATTGCGGCCAACATTGACAAATTAGCCCACGGATCGACCGTGACAGGGTTCCGCGTAGAGTTTGATCCCGTGCTGTTCAGCATTTAGCGGCAAAAAAAAAAAAAAAAATAAAAAACCGGTGCGTGCGTATGTTCAAGGACAGGCGCTTCAACTAAATCTCCGTTCCTGGAAGTTACAATAGCCTCGACTGAATAGCGAGCAAACAAAAGAAAAAGGAAGGGCACTCAACGTGCTTGAGCATCGAACGGAAAATCGAACACCGCCGCGATCCGTCGATAAAGCGCTCGAAACACACTATGCGTTGAAGAAGAGGCTGCAGTATCCGCGGCCTGAGGAAAACTCGCAATGCAGAAGCGATTCGCACAAAGAGCGTGTCCTTCCGATTCGCTCTACAAACCCTCATCGCGGACTCTCCATGGTGGAGTGATCGCAGCAACGCGCACGTGAGAGTTACACCTATATATACACAACGCAGCGTTTGCCAGTATCGATGTATTCGTACAAATAGCAGGATGAATAGACGTATGAGTGACGAATGCATGCGAAATACGCAGATCTGCTAAACCGGAAGCATGAAACATTGCCGTCCTCGAGTTACTTTATTTTTTTGTTCCCTTAACCTTCATACGGTGAATAGCAGTTATGTGCTTTCGAATCAACACATTTACGCACTCACACTTTAATTTCTCAAAGATTCAACGTTCCATAAGAATGAGCGATCGCTGTAAAGTCTCTCCCGCGTGCTGGAGAAGCGCGCAACGGCGGACGCGAAGCCTAGAGCTGGCAAAAACCTCCATTTGTAACTGCGACATAAAACACAGGTATGCTGTTATTGCGCGTCTTTAGCGACGTGGCCTCATTTTCTACCTCATTGGATGTGAATGGGGCCGTTCGAGCTCGTTCGTCGCACTTGTGTGCAAACATGAAGCGACATACTTGGGAGATTAAGACCTCATGGTCTGGAGCCAAACCTTACAACACCACCGCGCCACGGCCGTATTTCGCAAGCAAACGGATTGAACGCTTAGCAGCAGCGGTGGTTTTCCTCCCGACTGATCTCGTACACCCTATAGCGGGGTTTATAGGGGCGCATGTGTCTGCAAACTGAGTGCTCAATACCTGATTGTTGTTAAGAACTTATGGTCGAGAAACTTCAGCTTAGGTATTCCTCACGTGTTAAGCTACACACAAGGACCAGGTGGCGTTTCCCTCTTCGCGAATTGAAGAAATCATGCAGCGAGATTACACAAATTCGAGCGGATTGCAACAGAGTGGGTAGTTAAAATGAATTACGTCAAACATTGATTAGCATCAGCACGAGAGAAGTCATTGACTGGGGCATACATAACAATGGAACAGATACGAAGCATTGAGTCGTTTCAGACCATTTGGAAATCAGCGAGCAAGAGCAAGGTAGTCTGGAAAGCTCTGTCTCTGTCTCCTTTTTCTTTGACGACCGATAGGAAACCACAAGGAGAAGCAGTGGAAGCGAAAAATCAATGAGCGGTCCGCGAAACATTTCGGACCGATAGCACAGGCGCTGCATAAAAGTGCTTCCCCATCCCTCGGGAATCTCGGTGCTAACAAAGTCGGGGCCCACGGCGGCTCGACCTGTCACACAAGGCGTCCACGTGCAAACAGACCAAACGTCCACAGGGGTCACCCAACGCGATACCATCTATCAAGATTTGCGAGAAGCGAGCGGCAGGCAATCGATAAACAGGCTGAAACTCTATATACCAACATCATTGGCGAGGGGGTCCGAGCACTTGCGCTCCAATCGATAAGGCACGGACGATAAAAGTTTTTTTTTCTTTTTTGAAGACGGAGGCAGGAGGAGGGGATGTACTACCCGAATGGCGACATACTCATTTCGTGATGACGTCCACTTTAATTGCGGACCCCGTTACTGTAGCGATCGCTTTCTCGCTGAAGACGTGGCTCAGCCAGATAACATAGACGTCCGTCCCTGCCATTGTTTATCGTCAGTCGTCTGGAAGGGGATTTGCGAGGAGCACTGCTGCATGCATGCGAGCACGCTGAAAAAGAGTTTTGTATTTCGCAACTTTAATTAAGTGCCATATAAGGTGCCGTGCGCTGGTGTTCAGGCAGCGTACGGATAATCCCCTTGCGGAGATTGTGCAGACGTAGCAGCTGGCTGAGCCAGCACAATATAGATTGGAAAGCGCCGCCACTCTGTGGAACCAGAGAAGGGGTAAAAAAACAGAGAAAAGGGTTCGATGTCGACAAGCCTCGCCTGGGCCCGTGTAGTACGCTCCTCATGCCGTCTTGTCGTAATGCCAAGGGTTGTGTATGATTTCGCGATTTCTTTCTGGACACTTCTTCCGTCGGGGAGTCAATGACATTTTCGGTCCTTTTCACGTTATTGGTGGCTTGCTGTATTCTAACCAGCGATGGATTGCGACGGCTGCCGCGCTATCGACAGGGTTTGTTCATTAGGGTATGGTGGATGAACAAGACGATCGCGCCTTCATAAAAAGAAAAAAAAAACGATCGTGCAGCTTCCTTCGACGTTTGTTTGCCTTCCGGCGCGGACATGACACACGCAAAAGTGCCCAGTCGTATGTCAAAAGAGATAACGTTTGGCGCCATAAGAAGTCAATTAACCACGTATCTCTGCGGTTTTCGTCATGTGGATTTGTATACAAAAGAAATAGGTTTGTGTGTTGTTTAGTACAGTTAGCAGCTATAGGAAGCAGCTACCAAACAGCAGGTGCCACTTGAGTTTTAGTAGATTTTGTCAAGCGCTTGCCACGCTATCTTGTATGGCTGAGTGTTGCGATTTGTTCCGCTTATATTTTAAGAAGTCAGTATTTGGAGGTAGGCATCAGTAAACCAAACCATTCCAACATTTGTGATAGACAGTAAAACGGAGGTGGAGACAAGGAAAAAAAACAAGATAAAAAATAACACTGACGAAAGCTTTGTTTACCATCATTTTTTTGTAGGTTTCTTGTTTTGTTTGTTTGTGGCATGCGTGTATACGTGTTTTCTGGAAAATTGTGCATAGTTTAAATTCTGTACTCGAACAGCCGGCCCTAATGTAGCCTACAGTTCACTCTCTGTGAACGTATCGAACAGCAATAGTAATGCAATCACTTGTGCGAACGGGCACCACTGCAGCGCCAGAGGCAGGATCTAGTATGTGCGAGAGTCACCTGATCGTAAGAAAATTGCGCAGGTGCTTTATAATATAAATGTTCGGGGCACCCAAACTTGCCACAAGCATATTATATGGCCGTGACGCGACGTACAAAAAAAGGTGATTAAGGAATTAAAGGAACTAACTAACTAACTAACTAACTAACTAACTAACTAACTAACTAACTACTAACTAACTAACTAACTAACTAACTACTAACTAACTACCTAACTAACTAACTAACTAACTAACTAACTAACTAACTAACTAACTAACTAACTAACTAACTAACTAACTAACTAACTAACTAACTAACTAACTAACTAACTAACTAACTAACTAACTAACTAACTAACTAACTAACTAACTAACTAACTAACTAACTAACTAACTAAGCGACTGACTGACTGACTGACTGACTGACTGACTGACTGACTGACTGACTGACTGACTGACTGAATGACTGACTGACTGACTGACTGACTGACTAAATAACTAACTAACTAAACGATCTTCTAGCAGGCACAATACTAACCAACCCACTAACTATACGATCTTCTATGGCAGACACAATATCTGCCGTGCGAATACCATTAGCGTTGCGGGTTACTAAAGCCTCAACTTTGGCAGTGAATATGGGAAGGCTGTATTATTCACTCTGTCCAAGAGCCACTTACCGTCCGCGCAGAAAAAAAGAAAAGGAAAAAGAAACAAAGAAAACGAAGGGAGAGATTCGAGCACCTTTCAAGCACGCAGAGATTACTGTTCGCTCCCTCGGGAGAGTGCATTTCAGGCCGCCACGTGAATCGCAAAGTGCATTTATGTTTTGGGGACAGCTCATAACGGGATTCAATTGGGCCGTCGCACGCTGCAGACGAATGAGTAGCAAAAAAAAAAAAAAAAAGAGCACCTCTAACTGCCTTACGACCGTCTGGAGGCCGCGGAATCCATTAGTCCACTTTGAGCGGAATTTGAGGACGAGAAGAAGAAAGAAAGTTTGGGACAAGAGCATGCAAATTAAAGAAGAGTTCAACGTTCAAGCGATGTAGTGAGTATGCCCTTAAGGCAAAAAAAAGAAAAAAAAAAGAAAACGAGATATTGCGCCTCGTCATTCTGGCATTTTTTTATTGCTGGGAAGCGAAAAAAAATGACGTCTATACAAAGCCTCGTATGTTTCGAATCATTATCTTATTAACTAACGTCTCTCATGAAAGAATAAAAGGAAAGTTTAGTTGCTTCTGAGTATAAAACGGATAGTTGTGCGTGCACAGTGCATTCATCATTGCGAAAACACCGTTCAAATTCAGTGGATCGTAGGCACACTTAGGGCGTTGCGCTCAAGAAAAAAAAAAAGATAAGATATTCGATATGAAAGAGGAGCTATGAATGCGGCGGTTGATGTCCACAGAAAGCCGAGCTTTACAAACGTCGGTGTTAGGAGACCAGAACAACGAGCACAATAAGCTTTGTGGCGCTTCTTGGTTACGTCTAAAGAGAGGTGTGATCAAATAACCAGTTGCTACGAGGCAATTATACGTGTTCTGTACAAATAGCAATATTTTTTTTTATTTACACAATGGAGCTCAGGGAGGCATTCAACGATGAACATACCCTAATGTATATCTCTCGGTATGACTAGGACGGGCACGTGTGCACACGCGTGTGCAAATACCGCGTGTAAGATGTGCGCATTGTGTGGCCACCATACTCAGCTCCGTTCACTCTCCCTTGCTCCGAGTGTGGCGCACAGGAACCAAGTAAAACATAACGCTAAAATCACGTGAAAAGATGGACATATCGGTCTGGCTTCAGCATTTTCTTTCTATGTATCAACGCGATAGCGTTAAAGAGCTCGTTTCGCAGTAATTCCGTTGTCGGTGTCGGCGTCGTTGGTTGTGTGCGAAAAATCATCACCTTGTCCGTTACCGAAAAATCTAGAAAGATGCAAATAAAATAAATAATAAAAAATATTCGGTTTGAGTAAGAATTGAACCCAAGCCGTCTGCGTGGCAAGCAGGTGTTCTACAACAGAGACACGCTATTGCTTTTTTTTTAATCATGGTATTCAATAGAATGCGTATGAAAATAGTACACAGTATCACAACAGTCTATAACACAGAGTTACACTACTACAGTCACTTAGCGACAATGAAAGTACAAGCACTGCCACAAAAAACTGGAAGACTAACTTATAGTCCTTCATTCCAGGGAGAGTTCTTCATCAGGTGCTGCACAGAAAAGGTGGCGAGGCTAAGCACCTCGCCAAGATTGTGTACCATTCCGGTCTGAAATCAAGTTCGTCGTAAACTTCTTTTAAATTAATACCATTCGGGTGAAATGTATACGTGATGAGGTGATCGGCTCTGCGTTACGGTCCTGCATTCGCGTCTTCCACAAACTGTGCATACCAATAACAAAGAACATATCGTACGGCACTTCATCAAGAGGTGTTGGCATCAAATAACGAATAGTGTACGAATTAATTTCAAATTCTTTCTGCAGAGTTCGCTGAAGGTCATCCCAAAAAAGAATCGCATCTTTGCAGCTCACGAAGCAATGCTCTATTGTTTCAGGTACATCACAGAGACGGCAGTTGACCGACGATACAAAAATGCCTTTTGTTTGTAACCATGTTTTTACGGGGAGTGTTTCAGAATGGAGTTTATAGAAGAATGTTTTTGAATTGGGAGATATATACATTTTTTGCACTCGTTTCACCACATCATCGCCTGGAAGATCAAAATATGATGATCGGTACAGCAGAGGAGGGAAGAGCATAGATATTAAGGCAAAACACTATGTAAGGACACGCTATTGCTTGAAACTGCTTCGGAAAAAACAACACTATATGAATGTCACGAAGAGGAAGGAGTCTCCTTAACGCAAGTAATATTGCGTGGCAGAAGCGTAGGGTCGCGCAAGGAGTAAAAAGATGTGAATTGCGCAACGAGTGGGCGTTTTAAAGGTCCACACATTACAAAGCGCTCAGACACCACCACCACCACCATAATCATCATCATCTACAAAAGCATCAACAAAGTGAGCAGCTGCGTAGGTTCGCGTGTTGCCTTACGGACGCGTAGTGGGCCCTTCGCTGATTCGCAAAAGGGAGAATTATGGCGTAGTGGGCACTTAACAACTGTACTTGCAGTAGGCATTGTAGGATAGTTTGAAACGGCCAATGTTACACGCACAGTCACTCGTTTCCTTAGGGCACGGTTGAGGCATGCACCGAGAACCGAAGCCAGGCTAGCACTTGAGAAGACGATGCGCACGGGGCCCGATTTCGCTATCGCGCTCTACTCTTGAAGGCGAAGCTCAAGGGTCCTCCAAGTTTCTTCTCGGGGCTCATGCGGGTAGGGGAAGCGTAAGACCCCCCCCCCCCCCTATTTCACCGAATCGGCGCAGCCTTAAAATGGCATTGCAATCCGCGGGATTTTCCTGTCACATTACTTTATAAAGATGGGTAAACGTTCCGTAAACGTTGGTAGCATTAAAAACAGGCCTTATCGCGGTGAAACATGCTTTGCTTAAGAACAGATGCGTTTGGCAAGCGGTTGTCAGACCGTTCGATGAATATGCCGACAGCGGTGTTGAGTACGACAACACCAAATGTTCCTTCAAAGGGAAACGATACGACGTTTCATTTATCGTCATGGCCGCTATTCTCACTACCGAGAAGCCCAATAAAGGCGTGACAATCTGTCAGATATGCAGGAGGTCGCACGGCCCGCTTGATGAGCTCTCAAAGGAAGGAGGATTATTACGTCATATAGACACTTCCGCTAAAGAAAATAAAGACAGAGGAAAGCTTGCTTCTGGTTTTCTTGATATGTGTGTATGTATGCTGGAGTCTCGAATGATTCGGGCTCATGCATCCGTAAAATAGAGACGTCTTTCGAGCACGAACTTGCGAAGGCGGTGACATTGGGTAAAGATAATTAGGTGGTTCTCCTGTTCGCCCTCCACCCGCGGTTCTTTTTGTTGTGCTTCTGCGTTGGATGATTAAGGATTACCTTGATTCTGTAGTGCTTTGTAACCGAGGCCTGGCAACGCGGCGGATGTATATTTTATGCGCCGCTGTTAGCGCCGGCGCCCTTGATGGGCTTCAGTCGGGAGGAAAGCCAATTAGTAACTTCCATTACTGAAAGCGAACGGAAGGCTCATCCTATTCGTCAGAAGCCTGCTTCGATGCGCAGGCTGCCGCTTTGAGTCTTGATACTACGATGACGAACAAAGGCTCGGTTCGCCGAGGTTGCTTTGAAGACGGAGCCTATATTTTAAACTGGCAGCTCAAGAAAACAAAAACAAAAACTGCGCTGTTTGTTTTTCTCCTCTACATTTCATTATGTAAGTACGCCGTCCTAACGCAAAGATCGCAGTTCCTTAACGGGAGATCGGGCAAGAACATGTTCAGAAAAGAAAAACAGGAAAAGAAAATCATATACCGTGTGTTGTTACAGGATAATGTTCCCCGGATTTACGAAGCAAAATATTGACTCAAGTATGTCAAACACTGTTCATCAAACGCGCTTGCTCATGCTCTTCGGCGAGAGAGCTCTCGAGGTTGGAGAAGGCGCGCCTAGAACATTTGTGCTAAAGTTTGCGCGGCTTTGGGGCACAGGGCTTTCAAATCTGACTTTGCAGAGTAGGCAGTTTACTTAGCGCAAGAAAAAAAACAACAAGAATATAATTAAACATCGCCGTACAGGGTTGCACAGCGCTAGCACAGACGGTATTGAAGGAAAGAAAGAAACAAACAAACAAGACAGACGAACATTAGCGGTCGTCCCGTAATTCTTTTTCCTTATTTTTACGTTACTTTTGCCAGGTAGGCTAGTTGTATATTTTAAACCAGGCAAGGCGGCTCTCTCGTCGGTTTAATCGAAACGAAGTGCTTCTTCAACGTTGCTCCTGCTGGTTCTGCCCTGTCGTCTTATCTTCATCTGTTTTCTTGCGTCGTTCATGTTTCTAGTTACGCTGTATATACTTTAACGACTGTATGGGCTGTACATTAGAGCCGTCTATCCCAGGAGACTGTCGAGACATCGGAACCATGCATTTCGTCATAGAACATACCACACACACAAGTACAAAGACTTTAACAAGTCAACAAAAATGTATAAACACAGATAAAACAATGCTATCCAGAAGGAGGTGGCCCCATACGTGCACGCATGAAGTGCGTAAACAATCTCCCGTCCAACGTGAAAACAAAACAAAACGATATAATACACGCACACGTGAACGTCGTTGTGTTAAGAAGCCCTGGCGACAAACAATAGGTTTAAGTTGAGCGCGCAAGGTTCTTTAAACGAAGTTAATTAGCTTGCTGTATACGAGGACATTCGGGAGCTCTGTCAAAGTACATCTTTGCTTAGTGGGGCGTGAGCGTATGGACCAAATATTTTTGCTACGATAAGAAAAATCACATCTGCCTAAGTGGTTCAACTTAACGTCAAAATTTATCGTTGCTTTCCTTTATTACTGTTCTGTTTTAAAGGAGCGGTTGGTTGATTCATTGGCGCACGCACACAGTTCTGTGAAAAATTAAAAGCGCACGAACGAGTCTTAAGATATGCCTTCATATTGTGGACAGCCCATTAGAAAGCAGCAAGTAGAAAGAATCAGAAGTCGCATTTTCTCACGGGGCAGAGAAGCGATGGGTATAATCCGATGCCATATCACGATCGATGTAGAGCTGTTTCTAATCTACAGTATCCCTTTATGTTCACATAATACCGCTCAGTGTAACGCACTACCAATCAAGCAACAACGCCTCGGTTTGCTAATAGAAACAATTATCGCCAAACAATGATCCACTCAGATTACATGTGCGACGCAATACAATGCTATAACATCGAACTTTTCAGCGTTACACGTATCATACTCTTCGGAATAATCTGAAAGCGCTGTTTTTTTCCGTATCTGTGAGTTTAAACATGACAATAACTTAATTAACTTACGTGCCGAAACCACGACATGATTATGAGGCACGCCGTCTAGTGGAGGGCTCCGGAATTTCAAACACCTGGGGTTCATTAACGTGCGCTTATATCTAAGTACGCGGGATCCTGGCATTTCGCCTCCATCGAAATGCAACCGTCGCGGTCGGGATCGAGCCCGCGACTTTCGGATCAGTAGCCGAGTACTGTAACTATTGTACCACCGCGCAGGTATAGTTTAAGCAAACATACGCACTACTCACTCCTCAGTTACAGCTATTAGATAAGTGTAGTTGAACGTCCCTGTCATAGCCCTTTTTTAGGAACGACATACGATTCTGTGCGTGGAGGCTACGAGCGCGTTGCAACTTAATCGACGTGTACGCCTTTGAAAAAAGACGAAGAAACCACTCAAAGATTGATTCCGAGACTGTCCTCCACGCACTGGAATCGCTGTTTCTTGCGTAGCGCGGTTGTCAAACAAGCTACTCTATACAGAGACTTTACGAAATTTGTTTTCTCGCGTGTCTGCGTCTAATGCGATTGCGCGGAGAGAGAACATCGTGTATCAAACACTCTGCCCTTTCGGTGTCGCGGTAGGCGATCTTCCGTAACACAAAACACGACTCGCGCTCCTTGATTTTTCCTTTAATTTGCTCTCGAACCCAGAAAGCATCATTTCGTTGATGGACCAAAGGTGTCCTCAACCGAGAGACAGTCACCGTGTGCACTTCCCCTTCATTTCTCTCCAACTCCGACAAGAATCACTTACAAAGCGGTGCAGTCGTGCGTACCCCTCACAAAGCCATGGCTACCTATAGGATCGCGCGTGCCGTTCGGCCGTTCGGCCGGCGGCCATTCGCCTGCAGCAGTTCGCTCAAGAGTGGCGTAGACGGTAAGAGAAGGGGGGTTGTATCGTGATATCGAGGACCGAAGACTCTGCCTTTCGAGCCATGTGTTCTCTTTCGCATCGACGAACCGGATTTGGCCCGCGGAGACTCGCAGTACAACTTGCTCCCTCGCGCAGCTGCAATGTTCGCATACCACCGCTTCGTCTTTCCCTCCTCAGCTCCCCGTCGTTTCCGGAGTCACACTCGAGCACGAAGAAACTCGACGGGTGAGAAAACGAACGGCTGAGAATAATTTCCTTTAAATGATTACCGATGGAAGCGCGAAGAAGGAGAATTACAGTAAAGTAAACAAACGAAAGAAAAAACAAAGAGCGCTCATGGGAACGCGGAGGATAGAGAGAATTGGGGAGGAATGGGTGGAGCGGAGTCGAGGGGCGAACGAACGGGAATTAAATTGATTTGCCTCGGAGCACGTTCAGCAGTGCGAGGCATCGCTTCGTCGAGCGCGGCAGCAGGAAAGAAGCAAGCCTCGAGAAAGAACGGCGACGGTTCGGCCGTGAAATGGGGAAGGTCGTGTTTTACATAAAAAAAGGTAGTGCAGAAATCTAAAGAAAACAGGGGAAAAAAAAGGAACAACGAGAAGCTGGCGTCGCTGCTCAAATTCTCGTCGTATAGGGGCGGCGCAATCTTCCGTCTCCCTCCCCAGATTGCGTCCTCTTCTTACGCTGCACCCGATATGCGAGTTACAGTTTTATTTCAATTTAACAATTCCCTTCCGAGCATTGTTAGTGTTATGCTTGATTGTTTGGGCTAAGTACATTGCCTCGGGCACACAAGCGCACGTAGGATACGCCTAGATTGGAGATTGAATTTTCTTTTCCTCTTTACAATTGTTCACTTCCCCTTACCCTGCCGCTTAGAGTTACTTACGGATGAGGATGCAAGCTGAAAGAGAAACATTCTTTATGCGCTTGGTGGTTGCAACAGAAGGTTTAAGCTCAGCGATGCCTATCGGAGTGCTCCACCTGAACCTGCGTTCGGTTGATGCAAGCAGTAAAAGGACACAAGTCTATTGAATACATCTATAGTGGGTCGAGCCGCTGGTCGAGCTCGCGTCTTTGGAGAAGAATAGAGAACATAAGAACATTGCAGGAACGCCTCGAGACGGTAAGGTAATGAGAGTATCCCCCGGGGCTGCCGTAGGCGCTTCCACAACTGACGTCATTGGTGCAGCGCAGTGAGAGGGCTAGGTTAATAAGAGTTGAAGTAGCAAGGCTTGCTATTTTAGACGGAGGTGACTGAAGGAAGTGAGTCTGAGCAAGGTGAAGAACCCATATGTTAGGGGCAGACATTTGTAGGCGAAACGACTTCTACGTCGAAGCTATATTATTGCGACTAGATTGAAAATGATTCTTCAGGGGCGTCCATAAATTGAACGAAAATTTATCGATAAACCACAAAAAGTTTAGATGTCAATATGAAAGAAAATGTTTGAAAGTGATCACATTCAACGACAGAAAAATAATTACGAAAAACGAAACCAGGTTCCATTTTACGCCGACAAAGTATCGGACCCTTACGCGCTACTTTTACACGCGAAGATGTTTGAACATGTGGCATATGCTTTGAGAAATCTATATATCTGCTAGCTATAAGGTCATCGCACTATCTCGCTCTATATAAGTTATCATGTCAAGTAATGCTAAGGCAGCTGTGCTTTGAGCGCGAAAGAGAGCGCTGTTTTGAAATGATGTCGTATAAAAGAAGATCAAATGCTACAGCGCTTCCATCAACGATCAGGAACAAATGGCATTGCATAAAGCGTAAATAGCAGAAACGGCATCAAGAATAAGTGGCGGTGAAAATTTAAGGTTGAGGAGCTAGTAAACATATTTATTTGCTCGTAAAACTTGATGCGCGAAATAAGGCGAAAAAAGAACAAAATACACTTTTGCCTGAAACATGCATCATGTACAGCACTGCATGAGATAGCTACATAAAGTAAGGTTCGTAGTTTTAACAGGCATATAAATTGGTAGTAAGCATCTAAATAATAATAACTGTTGGGGTTTAACGTCCCAAAACCACAATATGATTATGAGAGACGCCGTAGTGGAGGGCTCCGGAAATTTCGACCACCTGGGGTTCTTTAACGTGCACCTAAACCTAAGTACACGGGCCTCAAACATGTTCGCCTCCACCGAAGATGCAGCCGCCGCGGCCAGGATTCGATCCCGCGACCTTCGGGTCAACAGTCGAGCGCCATAACCACTAGACCACCGTGGCGGGGCAGTAGTAAGCATCGCTTTACTAAGTTAACAAGTATAACTTGAAGCGTGCACAAGGAAACGGGAAGATAATCGTAGTCTAGACGACCACGATTTTCTGGAATCACAGCGCTGGCTTGAATAATGACTTAGACAGAAGTGAGCAAACACGTTGCACTGCCTGTCCAAATCAACGCGTCTCCTAAAGTTTGAGACAACGTGACATCCAACACTAGCACTAGAAGGGATACTTGGGCTAGTTGGTGGTGATTCATTAGGCGAGAACTACAGCGCTAAAAAAAAAGACAAGGACCAAAAAAAGACACGACACAGTCGCTGAACTCTCAACTAAAAGTTTACTCAAAGGTACATGAGCATATATATATAGAGCTGCTAACCTAGTGGCATGACCAGTCATCGCATCACATGACCAGTCACTGCATCCTCCAACAATAGACGCGTGGGTATTACCGCACGGAGTAAGATCTTACTCTGCGGTATTAAGACAGTGTACATCGCATCGCCAGTGATCTCGGCTCCTACAGCCTTTGCAACAGTCGCAGATTACCTCCAAGGCGCGCGGACCGATTGAACCACGCAGAGAGGCAATGCAGCAACCACGTGCACGCTAGAAGAGACAAGAGCAGAACTGCACCCGTGCCGCAGGGCTCGGTGCTGGCTCCGATACTCTTTAATATTGCCCTATAGCCCCTCGCGTGGCAACTAGCAAGCATTCCAGATGCCTTCTTCCTCCTGTATGCGGACGATTTGACTGTGTGGACACTACATCCAGACCTGCAACGCCAGCAGCATGCACTCCAGAGTGCTCTGGACAAGGCCTCGGACTGGTGTGCGCGCATAGGACTGACACTATTGGCCACGAAGACGGCATTCATGTCTATCACCGACAGACGAGGTCGCCGTCGCCTTCTGCAGACGCCTATTTGTTTGAGCCTAAATGGCCAAGCCCAGAGCACTATATCCACTATCCGTGTGCTCGGAGTCGACCTGGACGCATCTGGCTCTGCGAGTGCAGGGGTTCGCTCTGCTCGTCGAAAGAGTGCTAATACCCTCCGTCTCATTCGATGTATTTGTAAAAAAAATCCCAGCATATCCACGTGGTGAATGATGATGAGTGGGGCGAAGCAAACTTGCGCTGCAGCCCGGCGATCGCATTGGCGCGAGCGTGGTCCTTCTTGATGGAAGATATTGTGACTAGATTGTTTGAGAACCACAATCTGTCGCACGCACCGCAACTATGGCCGAAACTGTTATCAAGGAAGTCCCGCTGGAAGCGCGCGTCGGCGCCTTCGGGCAGAGCCCGCCTGATGCGTTTTGCAGCCACTTCACGTGCTCGCACAGCCTCGGGCTCTGCCTGCCGGTACGCGCGCTTTCTCGCCGCTTCACGGTCCTTCACATTTTGAAGATCCGATTCGCGCCGCAGCCGTGCAGCTTCGGCCTCGCGGGCTCGAACGGTGGGGTCATCGCGCCGCAGCCGTGCAGCTTGTCGAGCAGCTTCGGCCTCGCGGGCTCGAACGGCGGGGTCTTCGCGCCGCAGCCGTGCAGCTTGTCGAGCAGCTTCGGCCTCGCGGGCTCGAACGGCGGGGTCTTCTCGCCGCAGCCGTGCAGCTTGTCGAGCAACTTCGGCTTCGCGGGCTCGAACGGCGGAATCTACTTCGCGGCGTCGACGTGCAGCTTCGGATTCGCGGGCTCTCACCTCACGATTCTGTCTGCGAGCGCGCGCTGCCGCCGCCTTCCGTGCCCTCCGTTCCGCAGCCTTGTCTTCATCTGGCGACTCCAAGCTAAAGAGAAAGCGTGCCAAGAGCAAGAGGGAGCCTCATGACGCGTTACGTCTGAAATGTTGTCTTCGGGTGTCGTTGAAAACACGAGACGTAGTAAAGAAGAAAGAACGCCACACAGGCGAACACGCAACGAGAGTCTCACTCGTCAACGTCGTCTTCTTCTTCTACTGCATACCAGAACGCGCGCAGTAAAGAAGAAAGAATGCCACACAGGCGAACACGCACGAGAGTCTCACTCGTCAACGTCGTCTTCTTCTTCTACTGCATACCAGAACGCGCGCTTCTCACGAGCTAGAGGTGGCTACTACAACGCTACAAACAAACGGAGGATGGACAGACCCACGGCATAAGGAGCTTCGCCCTTAAAAACCGGAGGTGCTTGCTCTCGAATGGCCCGTGTTTTAGTGCGGTCGATCCTGCAACCTCGGCTTGTTTATCAAGCTCAGTTTCAACGCCTGACATTGAGAGATTGGGACTTGCTCGAAACCGCCAACCGAGATGCCATGAGGGCGATCACATGCCTTCCTCGGATAACACCTATCGCGACCCTCCAGGCGGAAGCGCAGCTCAATACCATCGAATCGACGAAATCGTACACCAGCGTCGAATGGCTCGCCACCTAAAAAGTCAAGCTGTTCCTGCGGCGGCGGCTCTAGCTCACTACTATAATTCAACGCTGCCACAGCCTGCCGCACCCTTGCCAGAAATTCCACCATGGCTCAAGGCACAGGCCAGCGACAACCGACTCTGACTTGCCTGCGACAATCCAACACGACAAGTGGAACAGGAAGCCGTCGTCACTACCATCGACGACTCACTAGCGGTATACGTAGATGCAGCTATGGATAGGTGCGTTTTGCACACCAGCCTCGTATACCTCACGCAACCTGAAACGCAACATACATGCTCCTATGTTACAGAGGCACCATTCCCATCAGTGCTGGCGGAGCTCGCAGCTATACGGGACGGCTTAACATTCATGATACCCAAGGTGGATTGCTTGTCAATACGGACTCCACGCAGGCATTTCGAGAGTTGCGAAAAGTGACCAGCTCCCTCGATATAGCTTCCGATGTGCGCCGACTAATTCACTCGTGCGCCTGCCCTGTCGGCGTATTGTGGACCCGTCGGTCTACACTGGCTCAAATGGCCGCAGATGCAGCTAGCCATCAAGCGGAAGTTCAACACCCGCTACCTCTACTTCGTTTGTCCCCAAAGGACAGCTTGCTCCTGCACAAAGAAACGCTCCGGTGCTCCACGCGTGCACTCATTCCTCCGCGTGGATCGGACCTTCCCGGCGGCTTAACTCGCCGAGAGGAGGTTGCGCTCAGGAGAATTCGCGTGGGCGCCGCGTTGACTCCTGCCATCCGGGCTGCATGGACATCCGGTGCACAGCCTCCCCCAACGACATGCCCCTTCTGCGTTGCTCCAGCCACAGAGGCAACGATCGATCACCCACCTGGGACCTGTCCGGGCCTTCACAAGGCTCGCATCCGCCACCTACGAGGCCTTGACTACCGCCCCGGTCGACCACCTGACTTAACGCGCTGGACGCACGGGCCTTTGCATCGACAGCTCCTGGCCTTTATCCGCGAAACTAAACTCTTTCTTTTTATTTAACTTATGCCGTAGGGCATACTGGCGCCAATAAAAAAAAAGAGCTGCACCCCCCCCCTCCCTCAGGGCGCTTCCCTTATGGGATACAGAAATAAGCGTCTTTTCCTCATTTAACTACCTACGGCTACTGCTACTACTACCACTACCACTACCACTACCACTATCACTACGACTACCACTACTACTACGACTGCTACTACTAGTGCCACGTTCCCGCATTCCAGCGTTGCCCACGGTTGATCACGTTACCTCTGATGTTTGGTACGCAGAAACAGCGCGCCCAACAAACCGGCGAAATGCCTGAACAAGACGCGATAAATACAATTCAGAAAGCTACGGACACTGTCTTACAGCAATCCGCGATAATAGACAAAAAGCTTTCAGCAACGAATGTAAGTTTCGTGGGTAGAACGCAGACCTCCACCGCACGGTATGGTCTGTCAGAAGAATCAGACCATAGGTATAAAAAAATCAGCCAGCGATTGATGGGTGGGAGACGGCTTTGGTTGCAACTCTGACCACGATGGCCAACACGAACTCATAAAGAGATCACGGTCAGCAGACTTCGCAGAGTCCCGGAATAGAGGTGCCGAAGACGAGTACTCTCTTTTAAAAAAAAGCTGTAAATAAATATTTTGATGATTATCAAGCGCAGCTCACCCTTGCAGGCTTTCGCTTGCACCCGAAGCGTATGGCGCGTGGGGCGCAGCAGTATCATGACCCGCAATAAAAGGCAGAAAACCAGATGTACCCCCCCTAAAGCAAAGAGCCAATCGAAAACCATGGCATCCTCAAAAAATTAAAGATTGGAATAAACGTAGTTTAAAGCCTCTCAGAAAGAGACATCTGTTTACTTTCCGTTCCTCGAAGTTTTCAACTAGCGCTGCCGAAGCGTCGCTTAGAACGTTGTGGTATACTGCAGTTCCAAAAACACTACAACAAAAACAACAACTATAAATGCGAAACAGAGCCCCAACGCTAAACCTGGCTTCCCCCATACCGTCAGCGCTACGAGTCGTACAAACAGCCGCAAGAGCCATTCCTTTTTTCGGGATTGTTGTTGGAACAGAAAGGCGGCGCGTTGAACTCGCCAGAAGCGCGTGCTTATCTTCGTCGCAACAGATGCCATCGGGCGTGCGGCCGCGGGGGAATGTTCTGCTCGACGCTCCCAGCAGCGTGTCTGCCTTTCTGGTCTGTATAAGCCGCTCAAATCGAAGAAGATGCTGCTCGAGCAAATAAAGCCGCCGCGAGCGGCATAACGTCGATGGAGAAGCCTCGCAGAGCGTTATTCGGGAACAAGGAAGAATAGAGAGAGAGAAGAAAGGATGTTGCGATCGAAACACATCGCCCCTACTTGTTTCTTCCTTCCTTCCTTCCTTCCGTTTTCGCTGCTCCTTCGCAGCTAGTTTTATGCCCGGTGTCGACCACAAAAGAGTTTCCTCGGAGGAGGAGACGGTACAGGAAGGTACACTCTCCCTTCGCTGAAGTTCACATAAAAGAGGAACCGTGAAAGGAAATCAAGGAAGAAAGATGTCGAGGAAGAAACGTGCCCGAAAATCCCGCGGGACATCAATGGAGTCCGCGAAGCGATTTCAGAATGTGGCGAAGGGGGAGGAGGGAGGGATGGAAAGGAAAGGAGCGGAGGAAGGCAGCGTGTGGCTGGCGCGAGCTCGCGAACATCTCGGCTTGGCGCTCACGACGCCTTCTGTAAGCTGCTTTGCTCGTCGCCAGACTGGAGCCGCGCGGCTGCACTCGCCGTTGCATAAACGAAGAATGCTACGCCAGAGAAGGCAAGAGGGCGAAAAGGATGCGCCCAGCAGCAAGCTGCGTCCAAGGCCTCGGCATCGCGACGCAAAGGCGGCCGCTGCCCGAACAACCACGACGTGCACTTGTTTGCTTGCGTGTTTGCTTGCTCGCTTGCTTACGCGTTCAGGCAGGAAATATTGTCGTCGTGCACGACGTCGCTGGTTCGAGGCGCGAGGCCACGGGTATGTATAAGCGGCGGGACTGCGCGTCGCCGAGGGCGTTGGAGCAACGCGAATTCTGTCGCGTCGCACGCGCAACAAAAGGACAGCCACTCGCAACTTTCCGGCGTTTCGGGGAGGCCTCTTCTTTATGGGCCTCCGCGTGCGCGGCAGTGCGGCGCCTCGAGGAAATTAAACAAGAAAAGGCGTACGAGTCGGAGTAAAAGTAAAGAGTGGAGGCTTCAGGAAAAGGAGGGGGCGCAGAACTAGAGCGACGGCGCGCCACTGATTGTGGAGTGGGGCGAGAAAAGAACAAGTCCACGGAACGTCGCTACAAGTGAACCTCGACGCACTCCCAAACAATGCGATGTGGCGCTCTGGTTGTGCTCCAAGGACGCAAGGTCGCAGCCTTTTCGCGACGCCTATAAGTGCGAAAAAAAAGGAAATCTTTGGGGGGAAAAGGACATCTAGTATGACAGCTGTGAGCAGTGTTTGGCGCGGCGCCGGCAGTCTCTGGCGCGCGCGACGACTGTTCGCATCCACAGCGCATAATGAGGTGATTTCTCCCCGAAAGGCAACAGTTCCTTTCCTAGCCGAGAGTTCCGGCGCCGGAGATTTGCAGTGAAGTACGAATTAAGCAAGTGAATCACCATAATCACGCTGAGTGCCAAGCTTTTGAAGCGCTCTCGTTTCACTAGTGTTATTGGAGGTGTTGTAATAGATCCTAAGTACATTTTTCGGTGAGTTGTCAGGAGTAAACGCGTGGGTACATGTATTACCCCAACACTCTGACATATACGGTGGTAATACAATGAGAACAAAGCAACTCTATAATCAGGAAATTCATTCGCATGAAACAAATAAATTTGACACGCTATTATATTCTTCTGCAAACTTGTGACTAACAGCCTTCCAGGCTTCAAACGGGTACCCAACTCTTCCCAGCATATAGATTGCCAGCTTTATTGAAAGAGTAACGACGCCAAGCCCATGAGCAACCTATGCACATTAGTGCATAAAGTGAAACCCGATCGAGAAAACGCTGTTCCTCACATTCCTCGCCTTGGAAAGCCATCGATCCGATTATCCTGCGATCAGAAGCGGAGGGGAAAAAATTGAAAGAACAAAACAGAACATGTTTCATCACAGAGATACCTGCTCGCTTAGGCTTTAGACCCGATGTGGTGCTCATGACAAGCCTGTCGCGCTGCGACCTATTATTTGTCATAACGCAATGTCGGAAAAAAAAGTACCCGCCCAAGCACTCAGTGAAGACGTTTAACCTGTGAAGCTGAAAGGCGCGGCCCTAGAGTTGATCACTGGGTTAATCTTGACGGTTCATTAAAGTCATTCTCAACTATTGGTTACGTCTGTGCAGAAACCTTACTTGGTGTTTGCGCCCGTGTGTTAGCTTTTTCTCTTTTAATGGACCGGAGGTGAGTATAGTGGGGCTTGCCCAATTTATGTGGCTCATACGCACTAGGAGTTCTTGCATCCATGGGACGGTTTTGGTTTCGTCTAGCCACCCATATACAGCTCTGATGTAAAACAGACACGCATATGTCGACCATGCTGGATGTTTTTCCGTGCCGAGTGCGACTGCAGGGGCGGATTTATAAGACAAAGGGGCGCCTCAACGTTGACATGTTCAGCACTTTCTCTCAGAGAAGAGAAGCGACACTGTGATATTAAATATTTGATGGAATAATGAGCATTCACTCTTACAGCTATTTATGGGATGCCTAAATAATACGGCTAAACTAATTTTTACAGTGCCTTAAGCCTCTGTTCGGGATTCTGTCAAACGCTGGTTATCATTTAGCAAAACACGTTGCGGGGCTATAGTTCATTGAAATAGACACTCGCTACACTCAACACAATAGAAGAACCTGGGCACATGTGCGCATTCAAGGTAGTAGGTTAAGGACAGATAAAAGAAAGCCGGCTGGTTACAATCGCGTATTTAATAATCTATATTTACTGACACGCAGGGAGATTTAGAAGTGGTGCTGAAACACTTTGTTATCATATGCCTATTTTTTCTTAGATGTAAAAACGTGAAAGTATCGCTCGCCTACTTGTGGGATTTTTGGTGCTTTTTGAACAACGGTAGTTCAAAACAAAATTTTTTTTGCGCTAGACGATGTGGACATAGAAAGAGGGTACAGAACATACGAAGCGCTTAGTGTGTTCTATATCTTCTTCTTCATTGTCGTGTAGCACAAGACTTTTCCGAACTGCATAAGAAACGCGGTCCCATTAACTCGCTAACTGTAGATCGATCGAATCGTTAACTCTAGATAACTTATCAGAGAGTACAAGCGTGTCAGGCAAAGACGTTGGCCGAATATCGGCTTACCGGATGCTAGTAGCGACAGCCTATGACGATCCGTTTGGCCGCAATTAAACACACAATGTTTTTATTGCGATAGCAATTATATGGACAGTCTCGGCTGATTTTTGCCGTCGCCGTAGCCGCCGTCATGCTGCGTATATGTATAAGTATGTATATATACATCAATATCCCAAAGAAAAATAAATCAGAAAAATGCTTCCGAAGCGTGGAATCGAACCAGCCACCTCTCAATTCCCAGCGCGGTGCGCTAAGCACTACTCCACAAAGCGTACATCCCTCTGGCAGCTAACGGCGAGCGTTATATACACACCCTTTACCGTTTGCAGTCCTCCGAGACGGAGGTGCTTATAAGCGTTCCTTCATTACCAGCGAGATGGCGCTAGGAGCGCGCGGATGGCTCTGGCGGGCGCTAAAGGGGCTTTAGCGGGCGCACGTCGGCCAGCTCTCTCGCTTCTTCTTATATTTGCGCAGCGAGAACCTTGCCTTTCCGCTGTCTGCTCGCGCGGGCGCTCGAACAAACTACCGCAGTGTTCATGATTCTCAGCAGATCGAGTTACGTGGTAGCTCTCACCGCGCGTCGCGTGCGTGTAGCTGAAAGCGTTTCAGATGTCGTGCACGTAACGTACGTGTACTTTTCACGTTTGCGTATGAGAAGTCCCTACGTACGTGAAATTAAAACTGTCTAGTAGCTGCCGGGTAGTGATGGACGCACGGTAGTCGCAGCGCGTCCATCACGGGCCGCTTTTCTTGCTATCGCATTCATTGCTTCGCTCTTGCGGCGAAACTGTGACTTTTTTATGTTCCAAGAGCGATCTCTTGTCAAAAGAAATGTTTTGAAAAAGTCATCACGCCCGCGATTACACCGCTGACAAAAACGACCCTAGCGGCGTAGTAGCGTGCACTTAATCATTGCAATAATAGCGTTGTGCTTTGCTCCCAAAGTACAGTGCTCCCAGGGCGCTCACGTTTACGCCCATCCCGGTAATCCGCGGGCCTGAAATCCAAAGGAACAAATATACGTTTTCAAGCGTAGCGCTTCATTAACAAAAGGAATAACTTACCAGAATAATTTAGCATGATAACTTACCCAAATACTTAGCAAGGGCAGATTCCTGGCCTTGTTGGTGCGACATAGTCGGTGTTACGCGCAGAATTTATATGACGGGGCAGGAAGGAACGCATGCACAAGCGCTTGTGCATGTGTTCCTTTCTGTCCTGTCCCGTCACATAAGTTCTGCGCTTAATGTTGAATACCCAAATACATTCAATATTGTTTTATGGGCACAGAAAGTCCGCGGAATGGCTCACTCACTAGACCAGGATCCTCCGCAGTTGACCTCCTTGAGGACACACTCGGGGTCCGGCTCAAGCCTGCGGTCTCCCGGCCAGTCGACGCGTCCTATCCAGGACCGCGAAGAGCCGCGATCTGAGACCTGGTAGGCTCCTCCTCGCAGCGGCTGTGCAGCATCGCGGAACTCCGTCTCGCGCACGGACACGAATCCCCGAGCTCCAGGACTGTAGTCCAAAAGCACGGCTTTACTCTGGACCTGAGTAACGGTGCGCACACGCGCGGATTCAGCACTTGTACCGTGGTGACACTCCACATAAGAATCGCCGGGCTTTACAACCCTTAATTCGAACAAAACCCTATTTAAAAGAACTTGACGAAAACATGTCTTCGAGGAAACGTTACTGGTATACGACATACTTTCTTGCGCACTATCCGCGGTCCTCTAGGAAGACTATCTGTTCAACGTGCTCGTGAGAACATCCTCTTTTTCTCACGCTGTCGTATTCAACGGGAAATATAAGCGACACCGGTCGCAATCACGCGGAAATTCATTCTCGTCGCTACGGTGTACCGCTCACTGTGCGAAGGTAATTATCAAGTCTTCCTTCAACAACACGTAATGTAAGTAATAACTGAAAACAGGAAGCCCAGAAGAAATTAACATAGTTATTTACTTCGAAAACTTCGCAAGAAATGGTTGAATGCGCCGTGAAAGTCTCAGGAAAAAAAATGTCTCGCGGCCTAATCACAAACCTACGTAGCCTAGGATCTCAAAATGTGGGCTCGTAAGTTGAGTGTGAGGAAACACGGCGAAATTACTCATTGTACGCTGCATACCTATACAAAGCACGAATAAACTGACTTAATTTTTCTTGTGGCTACCCGGTCCGCAATGTACTGTATCAGAGTGTACTGAATAATTACGCTTGTTGGACTTAATTAACCATTATTATTTCTTCAATGGCTACCACTCACATGTCCCCGAGCGTCAGCCCAACTGGTCGAGGTCGGCAAGCTAGGGAAAGTGCCGTTGATGAAGAAGGAGCTAGCAGGCACCAATGCAGCTCCGTTTGATGGTTTCAGCTTGGACGACCGCCAGAGGGCAGTGACGAGAAGCGAGACGGCGTTGAAGTAACGAAATGCCGCGTAGACTTCACTCTGCAAGCGACGATGACACGGGAGAACGAATTGCATGAGCGTGTTGTTTTGAAGACATCGCATAATCAGCGCAAAATAACTATACTCCATTTCATACACCAGGTGCAACGCTGTGGAAGCTATGCATGAAGTTCGGCTAGCAAAATGTGCAAGTGCGCGCGTCTCGCGCTCGGATTTCGTCGTTGTAAGCGCTCGTGCGAGCCGAGCACGAGCCTACGCGCGAGGCATCGCGACGGGCTGCAAATTAAAAGACAGGATACGAACATGGCCTCCGCGATTGGCTCCGGCTGCGCACTGCTGGAGCTAATCGTGGAATCCACGATACCAAAAACAAAGAGACGCTAAACGAGCTAGAACAACCTGTTGACAACTGTATAAATGAGGGTTTTTTTATTTCTAAGACACAAAGTATCTTCAATTATTACTCAGTCTAAAAAAATCCCATTACGGGCGCTAAAATCATTGAACTTTTTCTTGGTGCGAACGCATTTACTGCAAGAAGTATGGCTAGCTTCTGTGGCCTTGTACCTGATCTATATGAAACGGAGTATACAGCCTCTGCTTGCAGTGGTTTTCAATAAGTATGAAAATTTTCATTACGTTAGTTTGATACTATTCCAACGTATCTTAAATTGTTGCTATTTAGTTTATGCTGCATCGCTCTAACGTCTGGGAACGCGCCATCTCGGCAATGAAGAGATGCGAAGCATAAGCGAAGCAGCCCTGACTTAAGCGAAAAGAGAGCAATATAGTTGCGTTGGGCAAAGTTTTCTGGTTAGATAGTTCTGACAAATGTGATGCCCAACTCGGCCGATCATGTTAGAAGCGACTGCACAAACTATAAATACGAACACACACACACACACCACACGATGATGGGTGACGTGCAACATTTCAGCTATACATCGCAATTCGCGACCGAATGCGAGGCAGTAATAAGAAAAAAAGCACACAAAAATGTAGTCCTTATTGCGACACTTACGCGAAACCGACCAACAAACTGTCACATTTATCTCACAGACAGCCGTATATAGATAGCAGAAAACAATTTCCTAGTGTATACAAGCACTGCACAAACACCTCACAAATATCTAGCTTAGCTCACTTCAACAAAAAAAAAAAAAAAAAAAAAACGGTTTTACCATGCCACATGGAAAACATGAGATGCATAGGCGTGCGCAGAGTTCTCACTAGGGGGGGGGGGGCGATCAAGTTCCATCGCAGACCCCCCGCCCCGCCTACTGGACGAGACCAAGGAAAAAAAAAGTACCGCAATGAATGCAAAAATGAAAATGGAGCAGTGAAGCGCTTCTCACAACGGCCTGCCTTTGGTCTTCTACTTTGTGGTGATAAAGGTAAGAAGTAAATGGTTCTTGGAATGCAACATCAGGGGTCCTGGGCTGTCATTATGGTCAAAAACCTGTATGGTACCTACCCTGCACATTAAACTATGACATGCCAGCTCCGACTGAATAAAGATATGGGGCTGACTTACCGCCCCCCTTGGATGATTGGGGGGGGGGGGGGGGCCCACACCTCGCTCCTCCTGTGCGCACGCCTATGTTGAGAAGTGAACAACTCGCAAAATGACATCATGCTTCACTTACCGCCGAAGTGCGCGCCGCCAATTGCCGGTAGAGCTGCTGCTTGCCGCGGTCCTTCCACAGCTTGGCGTACGACGTGTCGGTCGACACAAACGTCACCACGAACAGGGCGCGCAGCAGCTCCGGTGCCGCGGCGTCCAGTGCGAGCAGGGCGGGCGACAGCAGTGCACGCGGGTGCAGGGCTCTCGGTGCGCTCACCAGGAAGAGCGCCGGCGAGTAGCCCGCACTGCGGCCTACTCCTTGCGCGTGCAGCGCCTTCAGCGAGCGGCTCAGCAGTACGCCCCACGGGTCCATGGACAGCAACACGGCTGCGCAGAGCGACGAGAAAGGGCGACTAAGGTCAAGGCGACAAGCTCACTTCACAGCTTCTACTGCCTCACGGCCGATAGCCAATTATCCCGTATAGTGGGTTCTAACCAAGGAGGATTTTAAAAAGTTCACCAACACCTCCCCTAAAGAGAACAGGGGTGCGCGCAAGGTTCGTACAACTCAAATGTAATCAACGCTAAACCAAACCCTGAATCATCCCGGCCAAACACCGATCAAACTCCAGCCAAATTAGACCCAACTCACTGGCTGAGCTTGGCTGGCGCTTTATTAGATGAAAATACAACCCTGTGAGTTGATGCTGTGCAACGGTTCTTTCCTTGATGTATGTGCGTTGCGCTTCCCACTCGGCCACACTTACAGCAGGGTGAGCCCGACACTGGCGTCTCGCGAACGTATTCGCGCTTGCTTGCTCCCGTAGCTCGATTCTTTTTTGGTTTGGCACACCAACACCACCAGCTTCACAGGTCAGTCAATACACGCTTCGCTTGGAACAAATTCCTGGAGTAGAAGCTCTCACAATGTCTTACCGGCAAAGGTGAAGTCAGCGCTTGCACCTCGTTTATGTTAGAAACATGGCGTGTTCGGAGGGTACCCATTTAGAGATCAAGTTGTTTCGCTTTTTTAACATAAACGGTAGACTAACATGAAAATAAGAGACAGTTGTTCACGACGGAAGTAGCATATCGAGATGAGTATTTAAACTTGATCTTCAATAAAACTTGCCAAGAATTCTAGGCTTCTCAAGGAAACCAGTAACACAAAGACACACGTAGAGCAGTATTTGTCCAGAAAAAAATTGCCTTATTAAACTCGCAGGGCGTGTGAGTAAAACGCTCCTTTCCTTCACTGTATGTTAACGTTTTATCGTGCCCCTTGCAAGATGGCGGAGGCCTGCTTTATATTTGATTCAAAAGAGCGGTAAGCTGGGCTAGCTGGTATGGATGCATACTAATGAACAGCACACTTATTCTCCAGCCTTTCTCGTTAAACCTCCTTGGTTCTAACCAGGACCCAACCAACCGATAAGAGCAACAACGCGTCACGCTTGGAAAGCGCAGCTCTTCGAGCGGCTGGAGCTTTTGCAGCGTTGGAGTGAAGACAAGCTGCTGGAAACGAAACGAAACATTGGTTAATCGTGCCTAAAACGACATACGGGAAACAGTGGGCCAGAAGCTGATCGTTCACTGACACACTGCTGCTGCCTCGCGCATGTTGCAGATATATCAACGTGATAAGTTGCTCAGAAATAGCACTTGCTTCGTGTAAGTAGCACGAACGCCATTGCTGTGCTATCAATCGCAGAAGTGGCAACACGGACATCGCAAATTAATTCGCGTTTCCAGCTGCCGGTAAGACCAACTTCAGATAATAATAATACCTGGGGTTTTACGTGCGAAAACCACGATATGATTATGAGGCACGCCGCAGCGGAGGGCTCCAGTAATTTTGACCACCTGGTGTTCTTTAACGTGCGCTGACATCGCATATAGTACACGAGTCTATAGCATTTCGCCTCCAACGAAATGCGATCACCGCGGCCGGGATCGAGACCTCAGACTTTCGGGTCAGCAGCCGAGCACCGTAACCACTGTTTTACCGCGACACACAAGAGAGGGTGACCAGCTTCTCATCTCTGACTCGGGGGCCCACATCGATGGGCGTATTCAAATCATAATACTTGATAATTAATTTTGATAGATTATAACCATAACATGCACGAATGCCATTTGACGTTTTCACGAGATGAGCTTGGCATGTGATAGGCTATGTATACGGGCAGTATATTCTTTATGTATAATGTATACACACAGGCTGTTGCCAACCACCATATTAAAACAGAGTACTTTGTAGTACTTTGTGTACATAGTGTATAGAGGAACCAAGAAAGTTTGGCACCCCAGATTTGACCATTTTGGTCTACATAAACGCAGTGCATGGACTGAGTTATGACTACAGGAAAGCGATGATTTAACAAATATCGGCTCTGCTAAAGAACATCGTTGCCTTTGTGGTCGTTATCCCTTCAAATTATGGCGTATACTTATCATAGTGAGGATAAAGAGTGAACAAAGAACCGAGTGGATAAAATATATTGATAATTAATTTACAGTTGCCTTTTGCCATTCACTTCATCAAAAAAAAAAAAAACGGCTCCTACGCTCAAGCTCATGACAAATGAAATAAATAAGAAAAGCAGCACACAAATGTTTGTACTGGAACTTCGACGCTCTGGAATTTGTCTCCCGTTCCTGCTACAGTACAGCGGAGAATACTGATAGTGTAGAGCGCGACAGGAGCTGTCATAATTGGCTAACGCCAGATCAATTTTCCTCTTGAGGAAGCAGGGGTGTTACGTAGATAGTTTGATGCTTTCACATTTAATGACAATGGTGTGGCCCTTCTGCCTTGCCTTTATTGCTTCTAGCACTAAGGGATGGCGCTGTCGAGGTGTTTTCTTCCTCAAGGATAACGTGAGGACTAATGATTGGGCATGCGTTAAACCGAGCCCCCCTTCCTCCATGGCCAGGTGGGAGGCGGCCATCCGCAGCCCGCTCTTGGGCGACCAGCTTTGGGCTGTCCAGCAGGGCCGCGAAGCGGCCGACAGGCTTGGCCTGGCGGTCCCCACGTGGGAGTCGCGCACTGCGCACTAGGGCGAGTCCCGCAGGACCTCATTAAACTTATTTCAATCAATCAATCAATCAATCAATCAATCAATCAATCAATCAATCAATCAATCAATCAATCAATCAATCAATCAATCAATCAATCAATCAATCAATCAATCAATCAATCAATCAATCAATCAATCAATCAATCAATCCCAAATGCAAATGTGAGGAAAAGCGAACAATTCCATTAGTAACCCACTAAAGGGCTGTTTCACTACAGGGATATTAAGCCTGAATAGCGGAGTGAAGAAAGGAAAGAACAGCTTTTACTTCAACGTCGTATTTTATTTATGTATTTATTTTATCGTACGTATGAAATTCCGTTATGCTATTTCTAAAAAAATTGCATTTCCCCCATTACCCTTCATTTACGTATTGAATGCTTACATTTACATTAACCGCTGGCTTCTTGGAGAATCCCCCGTAGTGGACAGGCACCATTAATCAAGGCGCCTAGCCCTGTCCACTTGATTATTCAGGTAAGCAAGCAAGAAGCACAGTTTCCACAAAAGAATACCAGCTCGCACTTGCTTTAACTTCCGGAAGGACGACAGCTCGCTCGCACCCGTATGTTCACTCTATCAATCACCGCTGAAGTACTTAGTGCACACTACATTTTGTTGTGCATTACATCACTGCTTCAAGTCGACGAGGAATACTGTCGAGGAAAGCTAGCGACTGCTCTCAACTTAAGGAATAGCGACACGGGCGCATCCACACCAGCCAACGGTTTCGGCAAGTAAGCAAAGCGGTCGTCCGACACGCACGCGTCATAGGCCCATTCTGCACGCGTAGCAACCCACTTCTTTACCTCTATAGGCGTGTCGGATGTAGAACAATACATCCAAAAGTTGGCTGAATAGTCGCAAGAGTCAGTATGCAAACTAGTGACATATAACTGGCCTTGATCTACTTTCTGCCTGCTCTTGTTTACATTTGAAGAAATATTTAACCAAACTCTCTATACAAAAACATTAAACGTTATCCGCCTCTAAAGGCTGCTTTTTCCTAGCTTTGCGATATACCTACTTGATCACCCTGCTGCCCGTTTCAATGACATCATAAAGCGGCGCTCACACGATCAACAAGCCAAGAATTATGTTTTACTAATGAGTTTGTTTTAATCACGCTTGCAACTTAAGGAGTGGTTGCTTCAGATAGAAGAAAGGCGGAATAAACGAAGGCCTTCGTTAAAACATTTACTCATGCCAGTTTGCTAGCATGCCGAGCGATAAGCGCGGCACGAAGTGCTCTGAGGACGGGAAACCTATTGCCGCATTCGCCACGGTGATCGTCAAAGTCCAGGTCGAACACGGCCAACCCGTCGGCCAGCTCCGTGGCGAAGCCGACGCTCCGCGGTCCCAGCGAGGACATCCAGCCGCGATCGCCGTCCCAGGCCACAAAGCATTCGCTCACGTTATCGTGCCAGTGGTACCAGGGCTGACTGCAAATCTCGCGGTACGGCACGGTGCGAACGAACGTGGCCGGCGACCCGACGTCGTGGAGGCTACGGTTCTTCAGCTGGAACTTCAAGCCGCCGAAGGAGACGCCGATGAGATAGCGTGGCGTCGTCGGCTGCTCAACAGCAGCGGCCACATTTCTGAAAGAGTAGTCGACGCTGCCGTCCGCGATTGATGACAGCAATGTCCTCGAGAGTTGGTAGATGAATTCGAGGGACGAGCCTTCGTGGACGCTTCGGCGAGGATGCGGGCATGTGGCGAACGAAGGGGGAAGCTGCCCATTATCGTAGCCTTGCGACGGGGGCGAGATGACCAGCATGTCCTTGGTATTCGCGTAGATCTCGGTGCGGTAGTAGCGTACCTGCTGGCGCAAGTCGCGCGGCAGCACCACCGCTACGGACACGCCACGGACGGCCATGATGAGGTCGTGAACGCGGAAGGCGTGTTTCAGTAGCTCAACGTCCTCGATGTAGACGGCCAGGCCACCTGCCCCTAGCCTCTGCGCCTCATCCGAGAGCTCGGTGGCGAACCGTGCCGTGTTCTGCAGAGCCGCGTCCAAGTGGTGAGCCAGCGCGCGGTGGCCTCCAAGTGTCACGAAGAGATGACTCCGTGGCAGAAATTCGTGGGTCATAACCTCCAGGAACAGCGCCAGGTTCTTGCTCGTCACCACTTGGCCCTTGGCGTTCACGTCGACGCAGCAGAAGGCGACGTCCTGTGCAGAGCTGTACGGGGAGGTCGTACACCGAGAAACCCGGAGAGCGCGTGCTGCTCCTGTCGTCGTAGAAACAGAACAACAGCCACGCTGAGGAGCCAGCCTTGCGTTTTTCAGCGTTACCAACCTCCGGCACGTCATCCGCAGACGGGCTGCCGTTGGCGTTCTTGACCCCGAGGCGTTTCCTGCTGGTGGTCACGACAGCTGCCGTTGCCGTCTTCCACGATGCCGCGATTGTAGTAGGCGGCTCAGAAGAGACGTCTGTGGAAGTCGCTGTAGTTGTACGCAATATGCGGGGCAAGGTAGACAGGTGCACCGACGATTCTTGAAATCGCGAAGGACTCGATGAATCGGAACCACTTCCTATAAGCGGACTGTGCTGCAGCTTTCGCTTCGAACCTTCCACTCCACCGTCGTCGTCATCTTCCATTGACATGTCGAAGCCGTTTGACACTTCTCCGTAGTAGTCCTCATCAGTGGTGAAGGTCGGCGCAGTTTTATTCGTTACAACAGTGCCGCTGTGCCCCAGAGTATGGTCACTGTCGGCGCTGACATTGCTGTGTCTATCGTAATCCTTCGAGGCATCGTCACTCCTTCCAGGAAGCTCGGGCGCGGTACTGCTCGCCCTTCTTGACGTGTTCGATATTTGACCGTGATGTCGGGCACCAGCGTGTACCTTGCCAGATGACGGCGAAGCCATGCGCTTGGACTGTACGTTCCGGTGGCCCGGTGCCGGATGCGTGGCGCCGCTTCGTAGTGGGGCCACTGGCAGCGCGATCCTTTTGACCTCTACGGACGCGGTCTCTTTCACCTCGTCCTCCCGCGAGTCACGCATGATGAGCGTCAGCACTGCCGCTATTCCGCACACTCCTAGGAGAGAAAGCACCGCGAAACCGGCAGCGGCCGCCCCCTTGTTCAAGCCTTTGTTGACGGTGCTCCGTCGACGAGGAACACTGTGGAGAAAGGCTAGTGACGACTCGGCACTCATTTGGAATAGCGACACGGGCGCGTCCACACCAGCCACACCAGCCAAAGGTTTCGGCAAGGAATCAGTGCGGTCGGCACGCGTCACGGGTGCACGCTGCACGTGTAGCACCACACTTCTTCTTTACCTCTATGTGTGAACCGGCTTTATAGAGACGTTGTTGGAAGATTCTTAACAAAAGTCCGAAGGACGGAACTTGTGAAGAACGTAACAAGTTCTTAATTCACGCAACAACCGTGAGTGATTCGGTGGCATCAGCAGGCGAGTTGAAACAATGTTAGCGGTGACGACATAATTAGGCCGTTCATAACACGCGCAGACACTGACTGAAGTAGAATGATGAAGAAGCGTAGTGGTTCACAAGTTATTTAAAATTTAAGTTTATTTTAATTTCTTTCATCATTTTAACAGCTGTAATCTAATTTATAATTTAAGAATTTTCATGAAGACTACCCGGTTCTTGGCCAATCCCCCAGCGTGGGTGTGTGCCACGGATACAAGGGTCCAGCTGCTCTATTCTACTTATCTGCAACTTCTTAATGAAACCAATCGGTTACCTAGCTAAACAAGTTGCTCTAACCTTTTGTGCATACATATATCTACATAAAAATGTTGGTAGGTAGATAATAAACTTTATTTAGAGTCCAACGAGGAATCACTGGCCCGGGCTAGGCCTCCAGGAGTCGTCGTCCGGGGAACATCGTGCGACGTCCTCGGCGATAGCCCTGGCTCGCTGGACAGCCCAGATTTGGTCCACTAGATGTAGGCCGAGAAGGGCGGCTCGCTACCGCTTAATCAGTCGTCCTGGGGTACACACTCTCTTTTATTATTATTATTATTATTATTATTATTATTATTATTATTATTATTATTATTATTATTATTATTATTATTATTATTATTATTTGTAATAGACGCCTTGTTTCTTTTTATACCTTTTATCGTGCAGATAAATTTCCTCTTTAATTCGTAATTTTTCTATTATTTAAGTTACCCTATTCTTAAGTTTATATAAAATTGGTAAGACCACACAGTGGGTGTGAGCAACCTGACAGGCGAACAAGAATAACAAGCTGTACAGCCGTGAACAAAAAATAAAAAGCGACGTTGCAAATGCAAGCTATCACATCTCGACAATCCGCGCGTTTTGGAGCTTTGGAGCACCGTCCACATCTCTCGACGGCCCACAAGGCAGTGAAAGCACTCTTGTGGTTTTTGAGAACGACGGGCTTGTGCGAACGCCTCTGACTTGTGGTGCAATCCCGCAGTGAAAGCACTGCATCTCTTCTCTCTCTCTCTCTTCGCTCCTCTCTATTTCTCATCTTTATATTCCCCTTCCCCGATCCCCCAGTGTAGGCTAGCCAACCGGAAGAGTTTCTGGTTAACCTCCCTACCTTCTCCTTTTTCTGTTTCCTACTCCTCAGGACAATTCAAACGGTCCCGGAGCAGCTCTCGAAACTTTTTTGAAGGCGCATTCAAGATGCCAGCAGCTGCAGGAATTCCCAGCCGCACCCAATTGTTCTCCCTTGTTGATTACTTGTTGATTCTACATCTGCTTGTGCACGTCTGTACATTCGAAGAGATCTGTGCCCCAAAACACGTGGACGATTAAGGTATGAACTATTTTTACGTATGCAACGAGTAAAAGAGCATTGACAGAAAAGACTTGTTCGAAGGAAACGCGTGGGGTAGCTCTTAACGCTTCAGCCTAAAAAAATAAAACACCCACCTAAGCTCGAGGACGCGGGTTCGATTCCCAGCAGCGGTAGCGACATTTTGATGGTAGCTAAATGTGAAAAACACCTGTTTACTTAGATTTGAGGAGCACGTCAAGGGACCTAATGCGGCCAAAATTAATTCTGAATCTTCCAATACGCCTGCTTCATAATCACATCGTGGTTTTGGCCCGTAATAGTACAGGTTAAAATACAAATAAAAGCAGGTCTCAAGAGGCCAGAACGTAAGTTTGCGAAAGTGGTAGTCATGGCGGCACTGTATACGCAGCCGCAAATGGGTTGAACGCGCGAACCAAAGCTGGCAATTAAAAAGCGAAGCACAGACAGAATATAACAATGTCAGGAGTGACAATGCTTTCCAGGCTTCCACGATGTCTCCTTTTGGAGTTACCGTTTACATTGCACTGATGATTAAGCATGACAAAAGAAGGTAGCCGTGCAGACTCGGCCCCAATATAAAAGATCAAGACGCCACAAACGTTGTTTGTGACGTCTTGATGTTTTCTCTTGTCTGAACGCCTATACCTTATTTTATCATTAATTGGTACCAATTAGTTCAACTCTCGGTCATTCTATAATGAAGTTATATGAGGAGTTTTTTTTCAAAATGAGCCAAATCCCGAAACCGAAACTTGGATAAATTCGGCTGCAACGAAAACTGTTTGCAAGTGGCTTCCATTTACGACACTGTTCAAAACAATATGGACCAAATGTACATAGAAACAAGTACTCAAAGGAGCTATTCCGAATCGAAAATGAGCCAAATACGAGGCACGTTTCTATCAAAATGAGCCAAATCCACTCAACCAATGAGGGAACTTCCTGCGCACCCCGTGATCAAACAGCCAAAATGGCCGGCACTACTACGCTTCCCGCCTGAACGTGTGGCTTTGTTTTGGTGTTTCTTATTCAAGTTTGCTCGTTTAAAATGGAAGAAGACGGTAACGAAGAGATTGGTGACCGGTCCGTTCCCAGACGAAGAAGTGGTCCTAGACTACGTAACGTGCGCGGAGCGCGAAACGTACCACTGCCCAAGTGCGAGCACAAGAAAAAAACGATGAAGTGCTCTCTCGTTTCGACAACTTCCGCAAGAAGTTTCAAGGACAAATTCCTGGGACTTCCGAAGCAACAGCGTGGTGCTTTTATTTTAATGTTTTGCTCCTCGGAACCCGTGAAGCGCCGGAGAACAACGGATACACGCTCCCCCCGTGGGCTCTCAGCGACATACAAGGTACGCCTCGACGACGAAAAAGTGATTCCAGTGTGTCGCGATATGTTTTGTGCTGTGCTAGGAGTCAGCCACAGTACCGTCACAAGACTGCTAAAGCACAAGCACGGAAAAGGTGAAATGAAGCCTGAAAATCGAGGCGGCGACCACAAAGTAAGAAAGTATGGTCACAAGCTCGCAGCCGTAGTTTCATTTATAAAGCGCCTTCGTGCTAGAGAGTCGCATTACTGCCGACAGAAGACGAAGAAGCTTTACCTGCCATCCGAGCTAAAAAGCATCAGAAATGTTTGGCGCATGTACAATGCTCAAGCTCCGAAAAATGCGCAAGTGAAGTGAATCACATAATGATATTTTGTCTTTTCTATGTTGCAAAGAACTGCATCAATAAAAATTTGTTTTTTCAAAATGGGCCAACTCCTGTGTGACGAATCTATTTGTGCCAGATCCAAACTTCAACGGTTCATATCTGGTAAAATAATGACGTCACATTTTATTTCAGTGCTCCCATAAGGTCCTTTGCTGATATGCGTACCATGACAAAAAAAATTATTCAGCAGGCGCCACCGTTCTATCAGTAGGAAATAACGACGTTTTTCTCAATTTTACTTAAAGTGGACTTGGCTCTTTTAGAAAAAAAACTCCTCATATAGTGAAGCATTCGGTCGTTCTGTAATGAATATTTACTGAATGTTCCAAAGAAAGAAAGGGAACGTGTTGTAGTGCCTAATCTAAAGAATCAGCGATCAAAACCGAAAGGATCACCAGGTCATGTATGTCGCCTATTTCCTTTGTCTTGCTCCCACTACTTTTAAGTGCGCAGCGCTTTTGGGGGCTCGGCTTGTCGTCCATCCATAGATCTTACGGGGTGTGATCACGCTCACAATCAAGTGTTCAATACACGCTTAAAACAAGGCTAGCAATGCTCAAAACCGGATTAAAATAAACCGACAAAGCCTAAGATAATATAATTAACAGAAATAACCAAGAAGTAATCGCAATAATTAACCTAAAATTGTTAAAAACGCTTCCGGAACATGCGACTGACACCCGCGCCGCGCAAGAGAGGGCGCCACCGCCTCGGAAGGCGCGCGGATTCCCCTCCCACCGGTTTCTTCCCCGGCACCGATGTTACGAACTCCTGCGAGGGGGCATTCATAGACAGAGACTAACGATAGCGCAACGGGAATCGCTGGGTGCCCTTGCTGCGCACTTCCTTAGGCTTTACAGTAGTGGAGCTGCATTTAGCGCAGGATTTGAACTACAATCGCTACGCAAGAACATTAGCTCTGGATTTGAACCACATTTAGCGCTGGATGCGATTTGAAGCGTCTTTCAGTGATGATAGCGACTGGCGACAGAACTTTTTCTGTATATGATGAAGCAGCGCAATCGATAAAGTGCCAGTGAAGATTATTAAACCAAGACCTGTTAGACGTTTCGTAGCGTAAGAGATAACGCTGAACTATAGGAGGAACACAGTGACCCCGTAGAGAATTAGAGAGCACCTTTCGAAAACGTTCGATCGTTCAGGTCGCTGTTTAAGGAGGCTGTTTTCAACGTCCCTGTCGGTCCTTAGGACGGTCGATCAGCGACAGGCAAGGTCACCCTTGTTATCCGGGCGGGCAACCGCAGACAGCGTAAACGCAATCAGGTGAAAGGGTTGTTATCGTTACAACTCGTTTATTTATTTTTATTTTTTTCGAATTGCCATAACTTGTTGGGACAGCACACAGCATTCTGTTGAGGAGCTGTTCAAAAAGAAAAAAAAAGAAAAATTGCTCCTATTGCATTTCGAAATGGACCCTTGAAAACATACCTCAGTGCGTCGTTTGTCATTCGTGCGTGGGTTGCTGTAATGGTCTCCCGGCACGCGCGACCCTATTTTGGACTGTTGCGGAATGATCGGGGTCGCTTCAGAAATACCTGAAGAATATCTGTGGCTTTTTATAATTTTGCTGGGAAATTTCGAAGGTCACGCATTGAATCGTTCTTTTCCGAACGTTAAATAACGTATGCGAAAATCGAGACGCAGTTATGGATAGGACGCAACGAAGGCAAACGAAAACATGGCCGTTAGAAGCACGGTGATGTTTCTTAAAACAAAGATGCATAGGAGAAAAAAATTTAAAGCCTCTGTTCGCAGCGCCATTACAAAGGTGGGACCGTATGAAACAATGAGAGAGAGAGAGAGAGAGAGAGAGAGAGAGAGAGAGAGAGAGAGAGAGAGAGAGAGAGAGAGAGAGAGAGAGAGAGAGAAATGGATTAAAAAGAAGAGGCAGGGAGGTTAACCTGGCACTAGTAACCGGTTTGCTACCCTGCACAGGGGCGGGGAAATAGGGGTAGTAAAGAGGACAGAGAGAGAGTGAGATAAAACAAAAAGAAAACAAAAAATGCACACATGCACACACATGCAGGACATTCCTATCAGAGCCGTTCTGATAACTGTGCGCTATAGTTATGGTGCTCTAATGCTGACCCGAAGTTCGCGGAATCGAATCCCGGCCGCGGCGGCCACATTTCAGTGGAGGCGTAATGCTGGCGGCTCTGGTACTTTGGTACTCTGGTGATTTAGGTGCATGTTAAAGAACACCAGGTGGTCGAAATTTCCGGAGCCCTCACTTACGGCGTCCGTCATAATCATATCGTGTTTTTGGGACGTAAAACCCCAATTATTATTATTATTATTATTATTATTATTATTATTATTATTATTATTATTATTATTATTATTATTATTATTATTATTATTATTATTAAGCTGCGCGCCACGCTAAGCTCACCTTGAGGACTGATATTTTCTTGCTGAATTGTTGCGCAGCAGAAAAGAAGACGCCCTAAGTACTCCCGTTTGCCTCAAAGTGTGTGAAGAAAACAAAAATCACTCGAGGTACTTAGTAAACTTTACCGGAAGACTACGTAGGTGGCAAAAGAAAAAAGTAAAGGCTCGAGTCCTGAAAAAGCTACGAGAAAAAAAAAAACACTTCTGTAGAAGCAGCCGTGCCTTTTCAATGGCCCTGCCTCCAGGAAATCGAATTACGAAAGTGCGAGTTCTTGCACGAGTCTCGCACGTCGCCTGATTTCAGTGACTGGGCAGCTAATGGAGCGGAGGGGGAAATGAAAGGGCGACCGACCGACCGACGGACAAAAGGGGACAGACTGGGCATCCGAGAGCGAAGGCAGGACGACCGGAAATCGGTCTCACCCGGAGTGGACAGCGATGGATTCACAAGAGGACTGCCCCTAAACAACAACAGCCGCATCAGCACAACGAGATTCACCAGCGCAAAACAAACGAGAGGCACACCGAAGAAATTAAAGACGCGGCGACTGAAGGAAAGAAAGACCGGACAAACGGGGCGACAACGTCCGTGACAATTGAAACGGTCTTCCGGAGAAATTGTGGCGCCGCGTCCGAGCGAAAATAAGAGCAACGGCTGCGATGGGCCGGCCGTCCGTTGTCAAGCGCACTGAGATGCCGATGCGCATACGAAGGCCGCTCAAGTTAACTGCCTCCCGGAGCAAGGAAGCGAAAGAGCAATGCCAAAGGACGCTGCGAGTGGCGCTGCGCATTTTGCGTCTCTCTCGAAAGCCACACCGTGCTGCGTGTACTTTGAGTTGGATCGACTATTTTCTCGAGCCGCTGTAGCAAAATCTCCGTAAACGCGCGCCAAAGCATGCCTAATGCATTGTGCGCAGACAGTATTTTTCAGCGTTTCGAGGGGGAGCTAGCGAAAGCGAGCTTTTCTTTTTATTCAGTAAATAACACACAAGTGATGACTCGAAGCCTTTGTGGAAATAAGCGGAAAGGAGATATGACTAAGTGTGGTTCACTAAGTGTGGTTCGATATGAAAGCACCGTGCGCGAAGCTCCGTAGTGATTTGTGTGTCCCTCTCACTCAAAATTCATGGTCGTATGCAGAGATTCTCAACTTCCACTGAACAATTGCAGTTTTGAAGCGGAGTTGTTAAACGGAGGTCCGCAACGGTTTTCCTTTGTCGAAACGCGCGCGTGGGACGGAGTTGGGGATTTCAATCGTAACTGCGACGCTAAGTGAGTTAGTGCCTCGAATTTGCTTTGAGACGCCTAAGCTATAAGATAAAGCTTACCTCGCATGTATCTCAAATTGATAAAAAACATCTTATGTGCTTTTTTTTAAACCAGTGATTGGAATGTTTCGTTTACAGCCAGATTTAAACGGCTTATACATAGCAAATAAATTTGTAGTTCGCGCTGCGGCGGCATATTAGTTCAGATTGCAATGGGCGTAGCGCATGACTTCCGCGGCTTCGCCCTCTTTAATTCATTAGTTCTTAAAGTGGCATACATTTGTGAAGAACTTTTTCGTACAAGCGTTATAAAGACCTCGAAGAAACCTCTGCCTTTTATGGCTGGACGAGACGAAACCTGAAAGGCGGTAGCAAATAAAGTAACTCGCCCTTGTTAGATCAGCTTTCTTTCTTTCTTTCTTTCTTTCTTTCTTTCTTTCTTTCTTTCTTTCTTTCTTTCTTTCTTTCTTTCTTTCTTTCTTTCTTTCTTTCTTTCTTTCTTTCTTTCTTTCTTTCTTTCTTTCTTTCTCTTTCTTTCTTTCTTTCTTTCTTTCTTTCTTTCTTTCTTTCTTTCTTTCTTTCTCGTGGGGATTGAAAATATGATGGCTGTTCGTGAGCTTCAATGAGCCTGGGCACTAAAGCAACCGTCAAGGACGGCTGGCGGCAGACATTGTCAATCGTGGCAAAGACCTCTCTCAGAAAGACAGAGGATGTATAGAAAGGCATGCTAGTGAAAAGGATTAGTTTGAGATGGATAAGCTGCACAGAAAGAAGAAAATGCAAAAAAAAAAAATGAAAAATATATTGCGATCAAGTATGTCTCCTGCGTACTCGCGGCTTATTGTTTCACGCCGAAGGAGTCTACTTGCTTGGGGCAACGGAGAATAAGAAAGGAAGGGGGTGGAGAGTGGCGTACAGCATATACAGCCGCTAAGCAGTTTAATCGCGTCGGAGATCGACGAACCCGCGACGGGTATCGGCACTATACCAAGCCGCTTAGGATGCCCGTCTTGCTATAGCCTGCCCTCATCACTTCCACTTTCGTGTCGCTGTCTGCCCGGCCCCGATCCGGGTGCGGCGACCCTACGTCTACTTAACATCCCAGCTCCACACGGTAGCCAACGTGGTGTCCCTCTCCTACCTCCCTCGTCTCGCCTCGGCGACAAACCATCCGACCACGCCCTATTGCTCCTTGCTTTTTTTCCCTTCTGCTTTTATTTCGCTGTTTCCATTCTTTTTTTCAGTTCGCTACGGAGATTTTCGAAACGATTTTCTTGCGCTGAATGCTGGCGTGCTACGGCCTGGATGGCATGATACGTAAAACAAACATACAAACAAACAGCGAACTGATACAGTTCTCTTTACAAACATCCAAGATGCACATGATGCTAAGCATACGGAGTTTACCGAAGTAAGGGAGAAAATCACCATACACAAGGCGGTGTGCAACTTATTTCCATCGCGCCATTTCCTTGGCTCGTTATTCTTTGCTTACCTCGTCAATCGATTTCACGCCGTGTACCATGCTGGAACAATGGACAGCGGCCCACGACGGGAACTGTGCATTAGTTAGAAAAACAACGTAAAAAAGAAAAGAACAACGTCAAAGCAGCGCTTAGAGGCCCATATTCAAACGAATGCAAATGTGCTCCTCGTAACCGACAAACAACCAGCCAGGGCTGAAATCAGGAAAGGTCGGTATAGAGGCCGCTCATTGCTGCTGTAACTCAAGGGTATTGATTGAAAGCCACAAGCGCAGTCATCGCTCGGTGGTTTGAATACGGTGAGAGAGAGGCCGGCGGTGGGACACAGGCGAGGAAGGAGTTTGCAGTAAACGTCTGCCCTGGTACCTCTCTTCGTTTCGGCAGTGCACGGGCCAGACTGCAAGTTTCGTATAACACTAACTTTGAGAGAGCAGCGAAAACATCGCTGCGTGTGAGAGAGAGAAAGGGGCGACCTCGCAGAAGTCTGCGCGAATACCACTTTTGTCCGAACGCGCAGCGGAACCCGGGACTGAAAGCGGGCGGCGCGTTGCTGTGTCGCTTGTCCACGCACGAAGCGAGCTTGCTCGGGGTCCGGCACACCAGAACTCGGCGGTTAATTAAGGGGCGGACTCATGAAGCGCGCTGCTCTGATTGCCGGCGGCTTTTCATACCACGCGATAAGCTTGCGTGCACGCTGCCTGTTCGCTTTGTCAGCGAGCGCTTCGTGTTTGGCCGCGCCGTGGAAAGGAAAGCCGAGAGGAAGGAGGATTAGGTGGCCGCGGACGGAGCGCGCAACGCGCTATCCCGACGCTGCGCGGTCGCTGATTAGAGGCACCTCTTCCCGCAATAAAAGTAAACCTCGGGGAAGGGAGTTATTGCGGGCAAAAAAGAATGGCGCGTCAGTTGTTTTGGGGTGATTTATCTCGCAAAAGCGTTATGTCTTGCAGAAGTGACTATGTTTAGAAGCCAAGCCAAGGTCGAGCCGAAATCTCGCACAGGAATGTTCTGGCGTTCAACATGGTGGCAACCTCGAAGAGGTGGTTGCGTTAGGTTTTTCAGGCGAAGCTTGTTATGAGTTACAGATTTAGGTGGCGGCGTTGTCGTACGCAAGAAACATGGCGGCGGAACGAATCGATTCTCTGAGCTTACAGCAATGCGGCCCCATAAGGTGCGCCAATCACATGCGTATTTATATGCGCCATTTTCAGTAATTGATGCTCTCTCGGCTGATCGCCTTCTCAGCGATCATCCGTTTTCTGATATGGAAATCTCATATTTTATAGATGTCAGTTGTTATTTTTCGTTGTCACATTTCATTGTTGCCTGAATATAAACGCATGATCTCACGTTCCGGCGCCGGCTATAGACTACTACTACTACTACTACCACTACTACTACTACTACTGCTACTACTACTACTACTACTACTACTACTACTACTACTACTACTACTACTACTACTACTATTACGACGACGGTGGTGGTGGCACAGGGTGAACTAAGACAGCTTCGCTATGAAAGAAGGCTTTTGTGGCACTGCGTCTTGTTTTTCTTCTGCGAAAAGAAAACAACATTGCATTATTCTTGCTTTATTTTTTTTTGTCTGTTTCTTTGGGCCTACGCTTGGTGCACAGCAAACGCCACGGCATTTAAAAGTACCTACCTGCTGCAACAATAACACGTTTACTGTGGCACAGCCGAAGTAACGAGCGGGACTGCGCGATATTTTATTCAGGTGTCTTTACCCTAAAGTCCGTTGATCTTTGTTTACCCCAAGTTTGCACTCCTCCCACTTTCTGCCTATCGAGTAGATTCTTTCATGATCAGGATTTGGGGACATGAGCACGTAGCGCCATCTCTCGTCGCTGATAGTGGTGGCCTGCCGTAGCTGAATTGGAAATAGGTGAGAAAAAAAAATCATACCTGACGAAAAAAGATAGTTATCAAAAGCGACTCCCAGTTCTATACAGCACAGACTTATTTGAACATTCTGTTCAAATTACAGTGTCGCCCTACAAGACGGCGTGGCTTCCCAGAGTGTTTAATATTTTACAATGAGGCCCGATGTGTTTCTTATAGGCGGTGTTCAATTGTCCTGGGAAGTCACACACTTTGTAGTGGTATACTGCAATTTTACCAAAATGTTCCAGTATGTCTCTGCTGTGCAGAAGCCGGAGTAGTTTTTGATAACTAGCTTTTTTCAAGAGATATGATTTTTTTTTCGCTTGTTTCCCATTCAGTTAATAGCAGGACACCGTTGCTGCCGCCGAGAGATGGCGCCACGTACAGATGTCCCCAAATCCTGGGAATGTTTTTTATTAGGGCGAAAGCCTTAAATGCCTGATGAAACACGAGAAGTAACCGTCGGCGTCAACACGAGTGATACAAAAGACCATCATCATTGTATGACGTAGCCAAATTACGCCATCATGATGTCCCAGATCGCCAAAATTGTGACGTCAAATGATGACGTCATCACATGACGTCGTCGCTTGATCATGATTGGACCGATCCCGGAGGCACGTGGAGTGCAGAAAGCTTGCAATTCCTCCTATTCCGGAGGTAGTGAAAAGCCGCGCTGGATGCAGAAAGCTTTGGAGCGCGAGGGAATCAATAAAATCACCTGAGAAGAAAAGAAAAGATGGCTTTCGCTTTCGAGTCATCGTAGGCGAATGAATAAAAGACGCTGTGAGTTTTTTTTGTTTGTTTTTTTAAGAAAGCATGTTCTAAAGTATAAAGCTATTTTGTTGGCTGCAGACAGATATCTATCTAGCTTTACGAGAACTCACTAGCCTGAAATGAAGTCCTAGTCGATATAAGCGCAGTGAACGCTTAAAATATACCGCCATATTTAAAGAAAATTGAAAGCCACTAAATGAAAATTCAAAACAATTAATCCCGTAGATCAGGGGTCTCAGTCACGCGGCCCTAGAGCCTCCCGCTTGCGGCCCGCGGCACGTACATGAATGTCTTCGCCGCACTTTTTAACGCGACAGCGTTAAAGAGCTCGTATCGCAGAAATTCCGCCGTCGGCGTCGGGGCCGTTGGTTGTGAGCGAAAAATAATCATCTTGTCCGTGACCGAAAAATCGAAAAAGCTGCAAATAAAATAAATAATAAAAATGTTGGGTCCGAGTGAGAATCGAACCCAGGCCGTCTGCGTGGCAAGCAGGTGTTCTACCACACAGCCACGCCTCTGCTTGGAGCTGCACTGAAAGTAACTTTCATGCTTCCCAAAAATACGCGTCCTGTATACAGGTGTCACAGTACGAGATGTAATATCGCAGTAATATTGCGTGCTACAAGCGTACATTGCCATCGGGCGTCACACCATGTCAATATCATAACGACTTCATGGTTTAAAGACAGCCACCCATTACAAAAGGCACACACATTACTGCGCGTATTCCCTTAAGACCACGTAGTGGGTGCATCGCAACTTCGAGAAAGTTTCTCGCGCATAATTGCTCCTGGTTTAAAGCATGCTACCCATTACATAAGGCACACACCTTAGTGCGCGCATTCTGTTAAACACTCGTAGTGTTAGAACTGCGCACAGGAACAGAATATCGCTATCGCGTTCAACTCTTAAAGGCGAAGCTTAAGCGTCCCCCAATTTTTTTTTTCTTAGTAAGTATGTTAGTGAGCTACACAGGTACGACTGTTCTTTTCGTGAAGCGCCCCATGTGGTGACTACGTGTTCAAACATAACCGTGAAACAAAAACTATGTTCCAGAATCGGCGTACAAATTTTACTCATTTTGGAGACCGTTATCGACATGTTGTTGGAATCCTGGCACGAAAGTTCCTTCAGAAATGACCCGTATATCAAATATGGGAAAGGTTTGTATTATTTTTTTTTTTGAAATGGCCCATGTTTGCTCACAATTTTTACAAACCGCCCACCCGCGCGCTTCTGCCTTTTTCACTGCCACGGCCCTTGCAGGTCTAAATTGCGTGACTGCAGACCGCTGGCTGATGTGAGTTTGAGACCCCTGCCATAGATAATGGCCGTAACTATGCCTTTTAAGCAGTGCGTATCTTTTCCCGTGTTAATCAACCCTTGTTGACTCTAGACTGTCTGGAGGGTGGCTCGATGTTTGTCTACTCTTGAAGCAAAAGAGAAGAGAGCGCGCTAAATGAAAACGAATAGATTGGAGTGGTGAAAAGAAAGAAGGAAACAGACAAAAAAAGCAAAAGAACCGTCTTCCTTTCACGACGATACTTGTATGTTGACGACAGTTGTACACATACGGCCGTTCTTTTTCACACAAAAACATCTAGCATGAGGTCGTCGAACAAGAAGCTTGCAAGGTCAGAGTCTGAGACAAAAAGGTAGGTACAGCGCGTGAACGGACTTACCGGTGCCATTGGCAACCCCCTAATAAAAGCCGAAAAGCCAAACATTCTACACGCAAACGCCACTGTGTTTCACCGATCCGGCCTTTAACGGCAATGCCTGCTTTCTTTCTTTCTTATTCTTCTTTCTTTTTTTTTTGTTCCTCCGCATCAATAAACGCCGCCATGATTCCTGTTTACCTCTGCGAACGCTTTTCTGGTGAACCAGCCCCCCCAGTATGTCCAGTTTGACTTGGGCAATCGGAGAACAAAAGCCAGTGCCATGTCAGGGAACAAAGCCTAATTTTTCCTGGTTTCCTCCAAATTACTTTTTTTTGTAGCGCCTGCTCGTCTGTCGGGCTGTCCAGCATGTATAAACGCGTTTAGTCCATACTCGAAACGACATGCTTTGCCGAATCGTTATCCTTAAAGAGAAATGGATTCTTCGCATTGTGCAGCGCGTCCTTAGAGTTAGGTGATCGGCGGGTCGCCTAGTTTCCGAACACGTTTATCTTCTCTGATTTTGCTGAAGCAAGGATATCTGAGATGCGTTTGAAACATTACAAGCCGTCTTCGTGCGGGAGAGGAAGAGATGTCCCCTCTTCCGTCTCTCTCTTTCCCTCCTTCTGTTCCTTAGCCCATATCCTTGACTCTGTCTTTCACTCTCTTCCTATTATGCATTTCTGCTTCATGCCTTCCTTTTCGTGTAGCCAGCTCATTCACGAAGAAAATTTATTACGAGTCAAACTTCGAATTCGGTTTTCATGACAAGCAGTGAAGGAGGAGTCCGTCCCAGAAGAAAAGTTTGTACATTTAATCGCTAAGAATAAGAGATGGCTTGGTGCTCTTAGGCTCAAGCGTGATCATAGGATCTCTTACTGAATTACCTATAAAGAAAATTTGTGAGCCCTACCCCTATCGAGAAAATGGGAGCAAGCGAAGCTTGGCGTGTGCGTGGCTGACCTACTACTTTTCTTTCCATCATTGTTTCTCTCTCTCTCTCTCTATCCCCGGCGTAAGTGAAACGGCTCTGATTGGTTGCGGACGTGGCGTGGGGGCGCGCCTACGCAGTTGGTACCGTGCCTAGTGACTCACGTTCCGGCGCCGGCGGAACGTGAGTTCCGCCGACGGAACTAGTCACGCTGGAACCAATCAGAGCCGTTTCACTTACGCCGGGGATAGAGAGTAGTAGTAGTAGTAGTAGTAGTAGTAGTCGTAGTAGTAGTAACAGTGGTAGTAGTAGTGGTGGTAGTAGTGGTAGCAGTAATAGTAGTAGTAATAGTTGTGGTAGTAGTAGTAAGAGTAGTAGTAGTAGCAGTAGTAGTTGTGGTAGTGGTGGGGGTGGTAGTAGTAGTAATAGTAGTAGTAGTAGTAGTAGTGGTAGCAGTAGGCGTCACGCAGGGTCACGTGAGAAGAGGGCGGAGTGAACAAAGAAATACAACGAAATTATCATGATGATGCTCGAAATAATAATGATGATGACTTTTCTACCGAAAGTCGTTGTCATCATCATCATCCTAATCATCATCGTTACAGCTTCCCTGTTCCGACGTTTCTTCCACCGTGGAACTGGCTGAACGAGGAAGAAGGGGGAACTGACAGAACCAATTTTTGTTAGTCACAACCACAGAAGAATAGAACCGCGCGAGTAAAGGGAATCAACTCGAACTGTCGTGTTTGCGTTCACGCATGGCTGCGCAACGCCACTTACTCTCCGGTTCACGACCTTTCGCTGTATGCCCAGGTCAGAAGAAAAAAAAAACAAGCAAGTAAGTTCCTGCGTGGCGTTACCGAATTACAACGTTGCAGTGCATGGGTCGTCTATAAAGTTCAATCACGCGCTGGGTAGAGGGTAAACAAAAGGACAAAGTCACGGAACATATCGTCCTCGCATCGAGCCGAACAAACAACGGCGCACGTATTCGGGAATGGCGTATGACGGGCGCCGCCAGATTGTATGCAGAGCAAATGCGAGCGCACAGGAAGCAGAGAGCTACGTACTCGCCCGTCGTCGTGTTGCCGCGAATAGATTTCTCTGTTTGCACGACGGAGGGAGGGAGGGCGAGCAGTCAACAACAGTGAACGGCCAGATGACAGCTGCAAGCCACTCGGGTGGCAAACGTCGCGCGAGTAAGACGCTCCCGTCGTTGTCGTCGTCGCTGTCGACGTTGCCATCATAACGGCGAACGGCGTGCGAATGAGACCGCTCCGGAGCGCCATTCACTTTATGAGGGGTCCTGGCAGTTGTCCCGGCAAGCGTAATCACAGTGCGCTTTTTTTTCTTTCTATTCGGCAGAGCGTAGCAAGAAGAAAAGCAGGCTAAAGGGAGAACGTTTATGCGTTCGCCATGTCGGTAATGAGTCGAGGGGATGTCTCTGTTGTTACCGCGCGGCGAACGTGCACGACCGCGCGTGTTGGTTAGGTACATTGACGCGCGTCTACAGAGAGCGAACAAAGGCAGAGGTGATTCTGAGCGCTTAACCAGAGAAAATGTGCTGGGAAACGAGAATGAACGGCGATGATGAGAAGGTGAAGTTCCTGGTATTCGTTGTACAGAAAAGTTCATTTGATTACAAAAGAGCGCAAAACTAGTTACGTGAAAGTGGAACAGTCGAAGTACTCTCAGTATTTATGTTTGAGATAACGTTCGAAATGTCCCAAAGAGCGAATCGACGAACGACGTGAAGCTTACCTGAGTAATAAGAAATATCAAAACGTTACTAATACTAATTTAGGGTGCCCTGAGGCCGTTGTAGTTGTGGATATAATTATATTCCTTCCGGAATCGCACATATCTTGGTTCTACATGTCTGATAACATATATATTGGTCCCAAAAAGGAACGTCTCTAGAGCCAACGCTTCCGCAAGAGCCGTCTTTGTTGTCTTGAGGAACCAGAATTTTCCTGCCGAAGCATCGAATTCAGAAACATTCGTTCTTCCTACATTGCTATAATTGCTTTAGGTCTTCACCGTATTGCGTGCCTACGTCTTGTTTCGATAAGTCGTTTCGGCGTTCCCGCACTCTTATCTGCGTTCACGATTCTTGCTCCTGTAATGTGGAAATTATGAGGAATCTAAGTGGCGCTTTCCAGATGACGCTTGTTTTGTGTATGAAGTATGTACATAACTTACGTCGCGTTCCCGCTTTACACGCGTTAGAAGCAAATTCGTCCACCAAAATATTTATCCTTTATCACACATTTGTCAAGTCAGAAAAAAAAAAAATCCGTCCCTATATGTGGATGCCAACGTCTTCTTGAAGGCGACTAATAATTATAGTAGTAAAGGAGGGCCTACATGTAATAACCCTTTCAGAGTTGTTTATGATTGGCAACGAATCTAAAATATAACAAAAAGATTTCAGACTCATAGCACCACGATTTAGACCATGTCAGATGGCCGGTCTTAATACCTACAAAAATAATAAATTAGAGATATTATCTGCTTCAACTGATGCACCATGCCATGAACTTAATCTATATATATATATATATATATATATTATAATATATATATATATATATATATATATATATATATATATATATATATATATATATATATATATATATATATATATATATATTGTAATGAGAGAAACAGAGACAGCACCCTTGATGCAGGCCGGCTGTTCTATTCTGACTTCTTCTGTCTCGTCTTCCAGTAGCCGAGCGCGCGCTCGCGCCCCTGCTGCGCTGTCGTCCTTACACTCGGCCACGACTGCGACGTAGCATGACGAGCTGCCGAATTGTCTCTGGTGGGCGAAACTGACTGCACCTTAGCGTCTTTGTAGATATCCATTCAGCTGCGACTTGGTCCGATCAGGTGCCAACGATGCCTCTGGCGGTCGGCATTGGCTGTGTCGTAAGGGTTGCTGGTCTTGGCCACGGTGGCATCTGGCATGGAGAGCTGCAGATGGTGACTCAGAAGGGCGCCATAGGCTTTGCTGTCGTGGTCGTAACGGCGTAGGCGGTTTGCTCTGAGGAGGCTGCCGGAACAGCATCCGAGGAACCATAGGGGCTGGCACGGCTTGTCGGTGTGTCATTCCCACGTCTTTCTGGAAGCCGGTTGAATATAAGTCGTGGTCACCACTGGGAGGGCAGTGAGGACCATCGTCAGAGAAAATCTTCCATGACTGTGGGGAGACCGAGAAATCGTTTTCTTCAGCCGCATTCTCCACGTTAATGACGGGGATTCCAACTTCCTCGCTTTCGGTGTTGTCCAAGAGCTCCGGAGGCGGTCCTTCTGGTACACCGGGTGCCTTGAGTGGGAGGTCCAGCGAAGACGTCTTCGGAACAGATGGCACGTCACCAGGCGGATGGAGTAGCGACGCCGCAACATTTTTGCGCTTGTCCGGAAGAACCTTCTCGCTCGGTGGAAGGCGATCGCGTGCCGAAGACTGCTGTGGAATCTGGGGAAGCTGCTCCGGTGCGTCTACGAGCACGTTTATGGGTGCCATGGGCTCTTCCGATGCCCGTTGCGTGTCAGGCACGGCAGGAGCTGGCGTCACCACGTGCACCTGTAGCAAAGGTGAAACTTGGGGCCTAGTCTTTAACTGGGTCGGATGAGGTGTGCCTACGGAGGGTGTCCGGCCAAAAGCAGCAATGAGCTTGAAGCTCCACTCCGCCCAGGACTGCTGCCGCACGCCTTCGAATCTATGCCACGCCGCGGCAGCATGCCGAAGGCGGTCAATGGCCACGCACGATTTCCGTTGGTCCGTCCACGCTTGGCGAGCTCCAAGAGCGTTGACGGTGGCCACCCAATCGTCGGCGTCGTCCTGGAAGCCGCGGAACTCCGGTAGTTCGCAGGCAGCCGGTGATGGTGATACGGCAGCCGAAACTCCGGAGCATGACGACGCCAAGCAGCCTAGTTGGTATGAGAGCTCCGTGAGGGCATTCAGGAGCTTTCTGCGGCTCTCCGGTGAGGTCTTTTCCTGGTCTTGTGAGGCAGCTTCAGCTAAAAGGGCATCCATTGTGCACAATGAAGGTATAGCGGCCGGACACATCTCGGAGCACCGCGCTGTCCAGCCGTTAATCTCGTCGCGGAGGTGTGCGATGGCACAGAGCAGCTCCGCGGCGCTGTCGGATAAGGCGGAGAAAGCGCGAGGACTCACGTTTGCGGCGTATGCGGCGGTAGCAATACGTACGACGCCAACATCCACGTCCAAAGAAGCCTGAACGGCGTCCCTTGGATGCTCACGCGTTGGGACAGTCCTGGGCACGGGGTGCATGTCACGGGAAACGTATGCCACGTTCCCAGACGACAGGTGCCCGTGCGGATTCACAGACGATGGTGGTAGCATGGTTCCTGGCAGGTCGTACGCTGGAAACACCGCAGAGGCATGGACGCCTTCCGCGGATGATTCCATGCGTAGCGGCAGCAGAGGTCGAGTCGTGGAGTCCATGATAGAGGAATCGTGGACGGCGTTCCTTGGATGGGGCGACCCGTGCTGCCGACGACCCTCGAGGGCAGCTGGCTTCATCTCCAAGGTTCGATTCGCGTCGTAGGCTGCGCCATTGTAATGAGAGAAACAGAGACAGCACCCTTGATGCAGGCCGGCTGTTCTATTCTGACTTCTTCTTTCTCGTCTTCCAGTAGCCGAGCGCGCGCTCGCGCCCCTGCTGCGCTGTCGTCCTTACTATATATATATATATATATATATATATATATATATATATATATATATATATATATATATATATATATATATATATATATATAATATATATATATATATATATATATATATATAATGAAGCACTTGTAATTGCTGAATTGTAGGTCTTCTGACGAAGGGAGAAGAGAAAAAGAAGAAATACTGATTAAATGCAGTTGAGCAACCCGATAAAGTTCTCATCAAACCTACTTGTGCTTCCTCCCAATAAAAATGGAATTATTTCTCATTATATTCTGCATACTAAAGTGTAACATTGTTTTGGTTATCAGATCATTACGCTTACAATCAACCCTATATTCAACTTTTTTAATGCAGTCATCACTGCAAAGCAAGGAAGACGGTAGACTGTGGTGTAAAGCATGGAACTCAAGCTATGAGTTGTGCCACGGGTGTGGTTTATACTTTTCCGGTGTTTTGCGGCTCTGCATAAACAAGCCAAACTGGAAGATGTATAAATTTGAGATTAAGCCACCCGCCACGGTGGTCTAGTGGTTATGGTCCTCGACTGCTGAGCCGAAGGTCGCGGGATCGAATCCCGGCCACAGCGGCCGCATTTTCGATAGAGGTGAAAATGCTTGAGGCCCGTGTACTTATGTTTAGGTGCACGTTAAGGAACCCCAGGTGGTCGAAATTTCCGGAGCCCTCCACTTCGGCGTCTCTCGTAATCATATCGTGGTTTTGGTACGTTAAAACCCAACAATTATTGTTATATATGTGAGATTAAGGGAGCATGAGGTTGGATTACGATGTGATGGCCTATCGCACATCGTTTAGCACTGTGAGAAAGTGCGGCTGCGTGCCCCAGGTCAACCTATAGCAAGTATTATTGCACAACATCATGACAAGACAACACGGGAAGTAATCGAGGCATGGCATAACAAAAACGAAGATTCATGTATCAGTTATCCGTCGGTCGTGTTGTAGGATAAAGAAATCTTGTATCTTAGTTGATAACCTGTTTTCTTTTTGGTTTTCGCTGTTTTTTTTTCTTTGTTGTGTGTAGCCCCGTGCACGTATATATTTGTTCTGCGCTTTTGAATAAAACTTCAGTTCTGGGTCGGCGCCTTTGTTCGTGGGGTTAAAGTCTTTTCATCTTCTTTGTTGCGCCGTTTTCTTAAACAATGTAGTCATTAGTGACCGAAGCTATACAAAAGCAAGTTTTGCCTCTGCAGGAGACACCGTTCGTGAAAGGACTGAAGTGCTGAAGTCACCGTTCATTTATTGCACACGGGCTATTACACACGTCCCAATCTGGAGATGGCAACGGCCACAGGTCGCTACGTATAGGTGGTCCGTCGCAAAGCACCTAAATAATAAAGACCCGATGCGCAAATCTCCTGATCGTTTAGCACAGGACGCCACACCCTCGTCCGCGTACATTTTGGATCTGCCCGCTCGGCGGCTTCTGTTCTGATGGTCTGTTTTCTAAGGTACAGCATTTCACTGCCACAGTGCCCGAGACAGACCATGGTGATTGGATAGTCCAGTGCTGTGTAGTATCGAAGATACATGTATCTTAGATACTATCTTAGACACTCTTCTTGTATCTTGTATCTGTATCGCGATACATCTCGCAAGACGTCTATCAGTATCCGTATTTCCGATACATTGAAGAATGTATCGTGTATCTTAAGATACAAGATACTGAGATCGCAGCACCACCGTTGGAAACAACAAACGTTGGCGGAACTCTGCTTATCAAGCTGATACTGCTGCCATTAAGCCACTAGAATAGAACTAAAGGCAGGAACATTATTATATCTTTCCGCCAGAGGTTTCCAGCGAGGATAGGTGGTGAGCTCTGAGCGTCCCTATTGGTGTAGCAGAGTCACGTGGTGGCACTCGCGTCGTCTCGACAGACAAGCCCGCGAACGTCTACGCCCAGCTGACCTTTTGTTTTCTCGTTTTTTTTTTCTTTTTAATTGTGTCAGTTCCATGGCACTTGGCACTTAGTCACTGTCCTGTGCCGCGTACTCCAATGCGTGCGGCGTCTTTCGCACACACTCTGATGCCGTTGTAGTACCGTTATCGAAATTTTTCTTGCGTGGTGCTTCGTTACGAAGTCTGAAGAATGCTAGAATGGGGGGTTGCTTCGCGTCTCGTGGTTTTCACATAACGGTGATTTGAAGGATCTCGTGGATGTAGAGAGAGAGGGAGAGAGAAAGAGCAGGGGAGGCAGGGAGGTTAA
>NC_051178.1:127072553-127131063 GCF_013339695.2 Rhipicephalus sanguineus
GATTCCAACAACATGTCGATAACGGTCTCCAAAATGAGTAAAAACTGGACGCCGATTCTGGAATGTAGTTTTTGTTTCACGGTTATGTTTTGAACATGTGGTGACCACACGGGGCGCTTCTCGAAAAGAACAGTCGTACCTGTGTAGCTCACTAACCTACTTACTAAGAAAAAAAACAAGTGCGGCGAAGACATTCATGTACGTGCCGCGGGCCGCAAGCGAGAGGCTCTCGGGCCGCGTGCTTGAGACCCCTGACCTACGGAATTAATTGTTTTGAATTTTCATTTTTAAGCGTTCACTGCGTTTCTATCGAATAGGACTTTATTTCAGGCTAGTAAATTCTCGTAAAGCTAGATATCTGTCTGCAGCCGACAAAATAGCTTTATACTTTAGAACACGCTTTCTTGAAAAAAAAAACACAAAGCAAAAAAAAACTCACAGCATCCTTTATTCATTCGCCTAAGATGACTCGAAAGCGACAGCCATCTTTTTTTTTCTCAGGCGATCTTATTGATTCCCTCGCACTCGAAAGCTTTCTGCATCTAGCGTGGCTTTTCACTACCTCCTACATCGGAGGAATTGCAAGCTTTCTGCACTCCACGTGCCTCCGCGATCGGCCCACTTATGACCAAACGACGACGTTATGTAATGACGTCATCATTTGACGTCACAATTTTGGCGACCTGGGACGTCATCATGACGTCATTTGGCTACACCATACAATGATGACGGTCTTTTGTGTCACTCGTGTTGACGCCGACAGTCGCTTCTCGTGTTTCATCAGGCATTTAAGGCTTTCGCCCCAATACAGAACATTGCCAGGATTTGGGGGCATGTGTACGTGGCGTCATCTCTCGGCGGCAGCAACGGCGTCCTGCCTTAACTGAATGGGAAGCAGGCGAAAAAAATCATATCTCTTGAAAAAAAGCTAGTTATCAAAAACGACTCCGGGTACTGCATAGCAGAGACCTACTGGAGCATTTTGGTAAAACTGCAGTGTCGCACTACAGAGCGTGTGGCTTGCCAGGACAATTGAACTTCGCCCATTAGAAACACAGGGGGCGCCATTGTAAAATATTAAACACTCTGGGAAGCCACGCCGTTTCATAGTGCGACACTGTAATCTTAACAGAATGTTCAACTAAGTCTGTGCTGTATACTTGGTATTCACGTGACGTCACAGCAGAGCAGGCTGGCGGCTGCAGCAGCGGAAAGGGCACGACCTGGGTTGGCCACTAGGGTAGCGCCATATTTTTGGGGGGTTGGCGGGGACGGTGCCAACGAGAACAAACGGTGTTTCTGCAGCTCCGCGGCTGGTGATCTCTGCCTTTTCATTACTTTAAAAAAGTTGCAGTAAGCACCATTGCTTTGCAACCATGAATGCGGGCCCCTCAGTAAAGTTGAGTTCGTACGCGCAGAATTAGAGGCGAATGCGAAGAACCGCTACGTTAAGAAAGTGGAGCTTTGCGGTGGCGTCGATCCACTTTTGCTTACTTCGAAAGAAACGTCGTTCGATCTCGTGCTCGTGCGTAAAGTAGAACTTTAGGACATCAATGATTACCTTGTGCACACGACGAGTTTCATCACCCACGAACAACTGAAGGCCAAAAAATCTCGAGTCGCATAATTACCTGACCAGCGGATTCGTGCAAAGAGCCCCAGCTGCGAAGACACAGCGATCAAAACATCGCGCGCACCAAGGTAAGACAATCTTTGACTAGGCTGACTGTATTTCTGGATCGCATTGTAACGCTAACGGGTAGTGCTTGCCGATGTGTGTGACAGTGGTGTGATTAATGTTGGAAGTTTGCTTCGCTGCGCAGCGAGACCTCGTGAAACATTCACAAGTGTCTGCGCGAGGTCCTACATATTAACGCGATATTAACGCGGTAGCGTTAAAGAGCTCGTATCGCAGAAATTGCGCTGTCGGCGTCGGGGCCGTTGGTTGTGAGCGAAAAATCATCATCATGTCCGTGACCGAAAAATCGAAAAAGCCGCAAATAAAATAAATAATAAAAATGTTGGGTCCGAGTGAGAATCGAACCCAGGCCGTCTGCGTGGCAAGCAGGTGTTCTACCACACAGCCACGCCTTCTGCTTGGAGCTGCACTGAAAGTAACTTTCATGCTTCCCCAAAATACGCGCCTGTATACAGGTGTCCACAGTACGAGATGTAATATCGCAGTAGTATTGCGTGGTACAAGTGTACATTGCCATAGGGCGTCACACCATGTCGATATCCGAACGACTTCGTGGTTTAAAGACAGCCACCCATTACAAAAGGGCGCACACATTAGTGCGCGCATCCCTTAAGACCACGTAGTGGGTGCATCGCAACTTCGAAGAAGTTTCTCGCGCATAATTGCTCCTGGTTTAAAGCATGCTACCCATTACATAAGGCACACGCCTTAGTGGGCGCATTCTGTTAACCCTCGTAGTGTTCGAACTGCGCAGTAGGAAAAGAATATCGCTATCGCGTTCAGCTCTTAAAGGCGAAGCTTAAGCGTCCCCCAATTTTTTTGTCGCTTCTGTACCGTTACACTACGACGCTACGCGAAAATTCCAGGAGTACCTTTTGCACAGCACAGTGTCAAGTACACAGTTCTCTTCGGAGCTTAGGGAGAAGAAAAACGATACTAAAATAATTGCTTGTACACGTCATTCCCATCGCGCTGCTGCTTTAGAAACAGGACAGTGTAACTGCAACTTTCCAGCGATTACCTTGCTGCGGCATCTTTTCTTTTGGTTTGCGAATACTCGTCACCTGCCTAAGTGCATTGCGTTCTACAAATTGTCGCTGCCAGCGAGGTAGCGGATGTTGCATGTGTCCGCGCAAGTGTGCCTAGAATGGACTACATGCATGAAAGATGCTTGCTTTCGTTTTGCTTCTGTACTGTTTGCGTGTGATACCTACATTAGTTTCACTCGTTGTTGATGCTGCAATTGGCCTTGCTTTGTGTGCGTTTAGGTGGCCTGTGTTTTCTGCGTGCGTAAAGCCAGCAGTTAAACTTCATCCTTTTGCAGGTTAACCACTCTCAGGCGATTTCACCTCAGCCACTAGAGCCATGGCTTCTAGTCGAGCAGGATGGCATGGTTAAAGCTGCGCATTGCACCTGTATGGCCGGTCTCGGTGAAGCCTGCTCGCACATTGGGACACTGCTCTTTTATTTAGAAGCAGCTTGTGTTGTGTTGCAGTGTTATCCCTACCTTCAGTGCTGCACATGTCTGGTCTTTTGGGAGATTCTTGCTTTGACATGCGTGGCTTGGCATGTAATTTACATTACAAAAAACATGGTTGCTTAAGGCAAATGTAGGGGGCAAGATGAACTTTATTCCCAGCAGTTTTGTTTCTGTTAGGGCAAACAGTGGATTTTTAGGAAAATTCCTGCTTCAACATAATGGGCACAGCACGTGCGTTATGTGCATGAGAAAACATATGGTCAATTAACGCAAGAAGGGATTCTAAGGACTTAAAAAAGCGCTTTTGAAAGACAAAGTCAGGTAGAAAAATGAACTTTATTTCCTGCTTTTGTCCTTACTGCACCAGTGTCTGAAACTTCGTTCAGACGTACAAGTTTCAGAGGCAGAAATTGCGGTCATTGAAGACCCCGCGCCAATGTTTCTTCAATGGATCAGAATGGCATACTGTGCGGCACTTCGGCCCATGTGTTTAGATTGAGGTGCACGTTAAGGAACCCTAGGTGGTAGAAATTTCTGGAGCTCTCCACTACGGCGTCCTTCGTAATCATATCGTAGTTTTGGCATGAAAGTCCCCTGCAATTATATCCACAACACCACAGAGAGCTTCACTGCAAGACCAAAAAAATTATGTTCAAAATGACCAGCTTTGCTGAGACTTTCTTGTACTATGGTTGTCCACGTGTACTAGTGTTTTGCTTTTTAAGGTGAAATTCATAGGTGTCTCATCAAACACTAGCCTTGAAAAAACGAGGGCAAAGCAACTCGCATGACCCCTCAGGCGTGACTAAACTGGTTCGAGCTGGAATCGAACCAAGGCATTCTGCATGGCAGTCAAGTGTTCTCCCACATAATCATGCGAATGCTTGAAACTGCTTTTGAAAGCATCATGTTGGGCAAAAAGTGACATTAAGACATAATATTGCGTTAAATCTCGCCAGGCATCTCCATCTGGGAGTTGCACAAGTGAGTGGTGTAAAGCTTCCTAACAATTACACTGGGATTAATTAGCCATTTCTATCAATATGTGACGTAGCTGCACGTACTGCCTTACAGATGTGCAGTGGTACATCCCTAAATATTTCAACGGCTTTGAAAAAACCATATAAAATATAAATTTAATGCAAAACATATGCAATTGTTTGTTACGGCTCATTTGTCTGACATGACTGCAGCCAGGCTTCCGCTGTTGTGTGTTAGAAAAGTATAACACCTGCTGAATTTGTAAGCACACATGGTTGAGGCTCCGCCTACATAAGTGGACATTGAAGTATTCCACAACTTAACACTGGCAAGAGTCGTATGAACTTTATTTTCATGGAACATTTGCTTGATAGGAAGAGCACTTAAACAAAAAAAAAACTACATTCAGGATATTCTGACTTGTGGTCGTCACATAAGTAAAAATTGGGAGGGAAAGGCAAACTGGCGGGCAGGGAAGCAGTACGAACACTATGTTGAGGATTGAAAAAAATAAGCAGAGGAAAGAAACTGGGATCAAGCTTTGATGTAGCTCACTCTCCCACAGAATGAAGGACCTAGTCAGGTCACCTAATGTCACGGACAGATGGAGCTACGGAATAATAAGAGATGGGAAACGATCTCTCAATGCCAAGAGAGACTAGGAAAGCGGAGGGTTAGATGTAGTGACAAAATTACAAAAAATATAACCAGTCCACACATGATAGGGCACAGTGTAGGTCATTGAAATGCTGATCAGTTAACTGGCACAACGGATTTGCTTAAATTTGTCAGTGCAGCACGCACCGCAACAACTTTGTCTAGTTGTGTAACGGTGTCTCCGTCTCGCACTGCTAAGAGATCAATTGGGATAGTGCTTGAGAGTATCGTGTACTTCCGCCTCAGCAAGCTTATAACTCGTTCCACGTGGATCCAGACCATTTGCAATCTTCCTAGTCTTTTCAAATTCCCAGACTGACAGCTGAGGTTTGCACCTTGTGAACGCAGGAATCTCGAGGCGTGCGCGATGGATACCTACAGCATCACCGATAGTAAATCCTCTATCTGCAAGGACTGTGTCGCCTGGGAGGAGGTTGTGTAAAATTCCACTAGACTCTGTTATTAGTTTGTCCTTTGCCCGGCCTCCCCAACCTTTGGAAATAAAAGTAATAGCTCCCTGAGGTGCTATGCCAATCAAATATTTTGCCGTGTTGTGGTGCTTGTATCGCGACCACGTCTGTGACCTTGGAAGCATTGACGAAGGGCGCTGAAATGAATATATCGAAACAGTCTATTATGACAGCTACACTTGTCCCAAAGGCTCTTCTGAAAGCCATTGGCATGGTCTGCTGCAGTTGTTCACGACTAGGCCAGTCTACAAGCTTACTTAATTGAACATGCATGGTCCTGATCCACCGGTCGACTATCCGAGTCACTGTGGCTTGACTGATCTGAAAAATGAAGCCAATCATGTTTATAAAGCAAACAGGACCACCTTGCCCCTAAATGCTAACCCTTTAGAGCATTGCAACATAGATGAGATGCAAATGTAAGTAAGTGCTCGCAACAGTACTGAGTGAAGCCAATCCACTTCAAATCTATACGCCAGGTCCTGCAAGGCCACTCCCAATTGCAGCCTCATTAGTGCGAGTACAAATTCTTGGAATTTCGCAAGAGCATTGTTTGGGCTGTGTGGCACACTACTTTCGACAAGTGTGAACAATTAAATCAGAACTGTGAAGCTTGGTAGGCCCGTGTAAAATTGCACACGGGTGTTGTCATGCTCCATAGAAGCTTTCGACAGCCGAAGTGTGTCCAGAGAGCCCTTCACCTCCTGTAACTCGGTGCGTAGGACCTGGTTATCAGCTTCAAAACTCTTCAGAACACTGCCTGTGATGTCAGTTTGAGTTTCAGCATCCTTTAGCGCTGAAAGAAATGTATAGGCAATACATTACTACGCATTTGCCAGTCAGGAGCAGAGTGCTTGAGATATTTGTCACATTACTTACATGAAGTGGTATTTACTGAAGCTTCAGCTGTCGAAGTGGTGGCTTGAACACCAGCTTCAGCAAACTTTACATCTGATAAAAAATGCAGGAATGTGACTCTTAGAGTCCCTTGTGTTAAACACTTCCGGTTTGCTCCAACTGAACGAATGCAGTACTCACAATATGAGGCATCCACTACAACTCCAACGGGAGAACCCATTTCAGCTGAGGCCCTGCCTTCCTCGGGTGATTGCACAGATGGTGGGTCTGCAATGAGGTGTTGTCAATAATTGAAGTTACGTTCCTAAATTAAAGTACTCGGGCCGTTTGAACTGTGTAAACACAAATCACTCACAATAAACGTCAGCAACAGTATCATCAGCATCTTGAGCAACGGTTGAAGCTGGTACTTGTTGCAGCATGGATTGACTTGCATTGAAGTGTTGTCATTGCTATTTCACAACCATCAATTTTGTGCTCACATAATGGGCCCACTACTCCAGAGAGAGGGAAGCACCAAATAGCTTACGCTGTAGGACTGTTGGGTATATGACACTGTTTACTGCAAGCAATAGGGTAGAGGATGAGCAAATAGGGAGGTTTTGTAATTTTTGTCAGAAAGACCAGCCATGCAAAAATTAAAAGTACACAACTTGCCACTGCCTGCTAGCTCAAAGACCACCGGGAACAATATAATTCCATTACAAGCACACTGTGATGTAAAATCCAGCCTGTATGAACAGCTTATCTAGGGCACTGACCTGAACCGCTGTTGAGTGCGCAATGAGGCGCATGTGGCTCATCAGCTTCCTTGTTATGTGCTGTAACAGGGCGTGCAAGTGGCGTGCCTGTATAGAATCAAGGTGCTATAAAGATGCTGAATGTCATTAAAGGAAATAGTCCCCATGTATGAATAAGCCATTGTACCCGTGACAGTTCTGCACACAGCGCTGTGCTGCATGTTCAACACATTTGAAGGCTGGAGAACTCTGCTATTGCCCTCTTGGATCTCCTTTGAGGTCGCAGCCCTCTTGCAACGTCGCTGGTGCCTGAAATAAAATGTAAAGCCTTTATGTGAAAATGTCTATGCTGTAATCCTTGGCACTAGTTACAGTGATGGTTGGATCTCTGCAATTGTTTGCTATTTTCAACATTGCTGCCCCGAGTTCTCACGACATTGTAAGCTACAACCTGTCTGCTCTCTCCTGACGCAACTAATCTCAAAACAACTTTTGCAAAAATGGTGCTCATCACTCGATGATTGTATAACATATGCTGCATAACTCTTGAATTGTGTCACAAGCAACCTGAATAACAAACAGATAACCTTCAACAAAATAATGCAAGAATACGTGCCAGTCTCTTAGACTTCTGCTGTTTGGAGTGCAACATAAAATGTGGCTGCCATCAACAACACTGTATTTACTAGCACGGTCACCCACTGAGGTCTCATTGTCTCATTAATATTTTCCTTGCATACACACTATTCACTTGCTTGGCAGTTTCGAAATCTTAAATTTGTTCTGCATTACCAGCACGGGCGGCGCCAGGGTTTTTTGGCTGAGCGGCAGCCATGACAAGTTTGTCGTTTCGAGGGAGGTCAGAAGTAGCACATTCAAACATACCTTGCTTCAGATTTAGCAGTTGTTTCTGTCATACCCCAAGTGTAAGCTGGGTGCCCAGTCTGGGTTTGTAACATCCATCAGGTAGGATGGCCTTCCTGCAAGTGTAAACAAGACTGTTTGCAAACACAAGTTCGCAGAAAACTGGCAGATTTCTAACGAGCTACTCGCTGCGTTAGCAAGAATTTCAGTCATTACTTGGAGTCGAGCCACAACTACACGAACAGCAGCTTTTACGCAAATGAATTAGGCACTGTTCTAAGGGGTCGTGCGCAAGATAACTTGAAGCAACGGAATCGACAGCACAAGTGTCGCTCGTTTCCAGAACAATGATAGCCATTTCACAAAAACCAACAGGAATAATGTTGTCTGGGCATTAGTTAATTTCTGGTGTTTGCCAACATCACTTCGAGCACGCCGCAGTGGGGGATTCTACAGTAGCTTGGGTTCATTAACCAAACACACGGGCACTTTTGCATTACAAAAACGTGAAAACGCTGCCGCTGTGACCGAAAATCAATACCGCGAACTCGCGCTTAGAAGCGCGAGTACGCGGTATCAAGTCAGTTTGATTTAAAAGAAAAACAAAAGTTGAATGGGGGAACGTGACAGGACAGCACCCTTTACTAATGTTCATTGCTCTCCCTCCACCTGCTATCGAAATTTAATGACAAGTGGCCCCAATCTGCCACTCTAAGCGCTACAGTAAACAGTAGGATACGTCCACGAACTGCATGACATGACAATTACATTACTGCGACGAGTTCGTGACATCTTCACGATACACGGTGACCCAGGCGCCAGCACTACGGGGAAAACAATGAGCACATAGCAAATTGATTCCGCAGCTCTTGTTTTCGGAGTGCACGCGTGCCTTTTTAAAGTAACGACGCTTACACAGCTATCTTTAAGTTCGCTACGTCAAACAAGCCAACAAACTTTATGCTAACTACAAACGCTACAGCATTACTAGCGTCGACCAACCTATGCAAGCCCAGTCCATGATATTTATGTTGCGCTATATGTCGCAGAACGACAAAAAGGCACTCACCAGAAACGGAGTGCTCGCTGCAGACCTTGTAGTGAGTAGCGTTGGTATTAACGCCTCACCACGGTTGAGGCGACGAAACCATTCCGCCCAACGTTTCGTTGAGACCTCGAGGGTCTGGTTGCACTGCCGACGAACAACAGTCGGAACAGAAAAAAAAAAACTGACTTTCGTTGTGTTTTCACCACAGTTAGCTTTCCGCCTTGACTCGTTGTTTCATCCCAACACAGCACAGTTAACCATATTTGGAATTATTGTTGATGACGCCTGATTACAATGCCCGGTCAGCGCAGCTCTTACGCTTCACAGGAGCAAGAAACGAAAGCACTCCCCCAAAAACATGGCGACAGGAAGCGGAAGTCTCACCGCGCCGGTTCGAGCGCTTCCCGTCATGCCGCACGAGAGCGCAGCGTTGCTTACGCGTGAATACCACCTATAGGCGATGCGCAAAGCGCCGACGACGCCATCTGCCGCCACGGCTCAAAAGCGCTGACGGGTCCCGGCGAGCAGTGTTCCCGCGAGGGTCTACGCGAGTGCACGGATGGATGTGTTTTTCATCGTGATTTAACGACTCTGGCGGGCCTCAGCGATGTCGAAAAATAACTGCTGCGTTGTCGGCTGCTCAAACACACAGAAAAAATCGCCAGGAACGCACATCTACAGGTTTCCGGTGCTATTTCATGAGCGAAAGCGACGGCGGCGGTGGATTGCGGCTGTACTACGTAGAAGCTAAGCAATCGCGCTTTGTTTACGGCAGTGTTAGAACAATTACCGTGTTTTTATTTCTCAATTTATGTCGCTAGGTCTTCAGCAAACGCTACTACGTTTACACTTGGTCGCTTCGCCTGCATTGTAGACACTACAATTCACATGAGGTTGTTATTACTGATAAGACGCGATACCTTGGCTCTTTTGAAAAACGAATGGCGCGAAGCGCAATGCGAGAGGATGTAGGGCAGGTGACGGCTCCTTTACAAAAGCGCCGTGGAATCACACGCGTGCTGTACGAAATCGGCTGCATTCTACCTATTGATGGCACTGGAATGCGATCATCGGTGCAGAATGTTCGCTGTGCGCTTCTGCACCGATGATGACAAGCTTATCGTTTATTTTTTTCACAAGTTTATCGTGCTGGTTTCAAAGTTTTACCAACTGACCCTTCACGTGGTCGACCCTGTGAAATCTATACGCCGGTGCGACAGCGCTCCCTCAAAATCTACTATATAAACACATGGCACGTAAACGAAGCTACTGTGTCGAGAAAAAACGTTGGTTCACGCGTCAACGCATGCAGGCGTTAGTGATCGGGACGTTATAAAGAAAGCGGTGTACTTACGATGAGCTCCACTGAAGCTTGTTGACGCTTGTCTGTGACAAACACTTGGCGCGTATGGGGACATTGTCGTCCACCACAGCTGTGACATCGGACACATGTCCACTATTATAAAGTGCGGCTCCTTTGCGGACACTGTTACTGCAAAAGTAATTATCTGGGACGCGCACAAGCGGCAAATCGCACGCGCGCAAATGGGGCGTCTGCTACGCGACCCGCCAGCGGTTCCAACGGCCGCCGCTACGCGGCTTTCAGTGGCGCCCCTATAGGCGCTGCGCATCTCGGATAGAACTGGGAGTCGCTTTTGATAATTATCTTTTTTCGTCAGGTATGATTTTTTTTTCTCGCCTATTTCCCATTCAGCTACGGCAGGCCACCGCTGTCACCTACGAGAGATGGCGCTAAGTGCACATGGCCCAAAATCCTGGCCATGAAAGAATCTACTCGACTGGCAGAAGGTGGGAGGCGTGCAAGCTTGGTGTAAACAAAGATCAACGGACTTTGGGGTAAACACGCCTGAATAAAATATCGCGCCGTCCCGCTCGTTACTTCGGCTGCGCCATAGTAAACGTGTTATTGTTGCAGCAGGCAGGTACTTTTAAATGCTGTGGCGTTTACTGTGCACCAAGCGTAGGCCCAAAGAAACAGACAAACAAAGAAACCAAGAATAATGCAATGTTGTTTTTTTTTTCGCAGAAGAAAAACAAGACGCAGTATCATAAAAGCCTTCTTTCGCAGCGAAACTATCTCAGTTTACTCTGTGCCACCGCCACCGTCGTTGTCGCCGTAATAGTAGCAGTAGTAGAAGTGTTAGTAGTAGTAGTAGTAGTAGTAGTAGTAGTAGTAGTAGTAGTAGTAGTAGTAGTAGTAGTACTACTACTACTACTACTACTACTAGTAGTAGTAGTAGTAGTAGTAGTAGTAGTAGTAGTAGTAGTAGTAGTAGTGGTGGTAGCAGTAGTAGTAGGCGTCACGCAGGGACACGTGAGCAGATTGGTGGAGTGAATAAAGAAATACAACGAAATTCTCACGATGATGACTTTTCTACCGAAAGTCATCGTCATCATTACAACTGCCCTGTTCTGACGTTTCTCCCGCCGCAGAACTGGCTGAACGAGAAAGAAGGGTGAGCTGAGAGAACCAATTTTTGTCAGTCACAACCACACAAGAATAGAACAGCACGAGTAAAGGGAATCAACTCGAACTGCTGTGTTTCCGTTCACGCATGGCTGCGCAACACCACTTACTCGCCGGTTCACGATCTTTCGCTATATGCCCAGGTCAGAAAAAGAAAACAAGCAAGTAAGATCCTGCGTAGCGTTACCGAATTACAACGTTGTAGTGCATGGGTCGTCAATAAAGTTCAATCACGCGCTGGGTAGACGGTGAACAAAAGGACAAAGTCACGGTACATATCGTCCTCGCGTCAAGCCAAACAAACAACGGCCCACGCACTCGGGAATGGCGTATGACGGGCGCCGCCAGATTGTATGCAGAGCAAACGCGAGGGCACAGGAAGCAGAGAGCTACGTACTAGCCGTCGTCGTCTTGCCGCGAATAGATTTCTCTGTTTGCACGACGGAGGGAGGGTGGGCAGGCAGTCAACAACAGTGAACGGCCAGATGACAGCTGCAAGCCACTCGGGTGGCAAACGTCGCGCGAGTAAGACGCTCCCGTCGTTGTCGTCGTCGCTGTCGACGTTGCCATCATAACGCCGAACGGCGTGCGAATGAGACCGCTCCGGAGCGTCATTCACTTTATGAGGGGTCCTGGCAGTTGTCCCGGCAAGCGTAATCACAGCGCGCTTTTTTTTTCTCTCTATTAGGTTGAGCGTAACAAGAAGAAATGCAGGGTAAGGGAGAACGTTTATGCGTTCGCCATGTCGGTAATGACTCGAGGGGATGTCTGTTGTTATCACGCGGAGAATGTGCACGACGGTACGTGTTGGTTAGGGACATTGACGCGCGTCTATAGAGAGCGAACAAAGGCAGAGGTGATTCTGAGCGCTTAACCAGAGAAAATGTGCTGGGAAACGAGAATGAACGTCGATGACGAGACGGTGAAGTTCCTGGTATGCCTGATATGTACAGAAAAGTTCATTCGATTAGGAAAGAGCGAAAAACTCGTTACGTGAAAGTGGAACACTCGAAGTACTCTCAGTATTTATGTCTGAAATAACGTTCAAAATGTCCCAAAAAGCGAAGCGACGAGGGAGACGAAGCTCACCAGAGTAATAAGAAATATCAAAACGTTGCTAATTCTAATTTAGGGTGCCCTGAGGTCGTTGTAGTTGTGGATATGATTATCCTCCTTCCGAAATCACACATATCGAGATTATACATGTCTGATCACATATATCTTGGTCCCAACAAGGAACGTCTCTAGAGCCAACGCTTCCGCAAGAAGAGTTGTTGTCTTTATCGTCACGAAGAACCAGAATATTCTTGCGGAAATATCAAATTCAGAAACATTCTATAATTACTTAAGGTCTCCACCGGTCGTCTAGCACATTGTGCCAACGACGCCATATATCTATAGGCTGCTGTCGGGCGTTCATACTTCCCATTGGGCCCGCCATGCAAGCTCACATTGTAAGGCGAATTCATTAGTCGTCGCCCTGACATCAAAGCGACAAGACTTTCGACCACTCACGAGCCGCTGACATACATCTCGCATCTTGCCGCTGCCTGTGACGAGTGTCAGCTGCAAGGGCGACCCCGTGCTTTGAGGCGACGTGGCAATGAAAAGAAATGCAATGCGCGTTCGCAGGGCCAAATTCAAAAATTATTTTCTTCCTTAAAACAAAAAAAAAACGATTTGATTAGAATTTCTTCATTACTGAACGATGAAATCTTTTATCAAACGCCGCAGCATGAAGAGGATTTTTACTTGGACCGCATAAGTATGAAAAATACGGTCAAACATGCGACAAATCGCATATTTTCTCTAATTCCACAATTTGTTTCGGGAAGACTTGAAGTCTATTTTATCCCTAAACATTTTTGTACTAAAATACACTTTCCTGAAAAGCATATTATTATTAAGATTGGTTAGGAAGAGTTCCAGATAGCTCATGAAAAAATCACGAACTTTGAAGGTTTTTGTAGTTTTTGAAGGTACGTAGCTGGTAGTGTAACACAAATATTTCGGAATTAATGAATAGGGCACCTAAACAGAACCTCTGCGACAGCGCAATCGTGGTTTAGAAGTTCAACACACAAATATAGATTTTGCACACAGTTTTCTATTAGGCATAGTTTAACAAATACAAGCGAACTTCGAGGGGGCGCCACGATCGTCAAAATGTTTTTCGAGCAAAAATGTTTTGCCCCAATACTCTATGTGGCACAGGAAAAAGGCACAAATTTTCTCAGCAAAATCTGCGATGTGCGATATATATATATATATATATATATATATATATATATACAATGAAGCACTTGTAATTGCTGAATTGTAGGTCTTCTGACGAAAGTACAAGATACAAAGAAGAAGTGCTGATTAAATGCAGTTGGGCAACCCGATAAAGTTCTCGTCAAACCTGCTTGTACTTCCTCCCAATAAAAATGCAATTATTTCTTATTATATTCTGCGTACTGAAGTGTAACGTTGTTTTGGTTATCAGATGATTACGCTTAAAATCAACCCTACATTCAACTTTTTTAACGTAGTCATCAATGGAAAGTAACGAAGACGGTAGACTGTGGTGTAAAGCATAGAACTCAAGCTATCAGTTGTGCCACGGGTGTGGTTTATAATCTTCCCGTGTGTTGCGGCTCTGCATAAATAGGCCAGACGGGAAGATGTAAAAATGTGAGATGTCTCTCGTAATCATATCGTGGTTTTGGGACGTTAAACCCCAACAATTATTGTTATATATGTGAGGTTAAGGGAGCATGAGGTTGGATTACAATGTGATGGCCTATCGCACATCGTCCAGCACTGTGAGAACTGCGGCTGCGCGCCCCAGGTCAACCTATAGGAAGTATTATTGCAAAACATCATGACAAGACAACACGGGAAGTAATCGAGGCATGGCATAACAAAAACGAAGATTCATGCATCAGTTATCGGTCGGTCGCGTTGTAGGATAAAGAAATCTTACATCTTAGTTTATAACCCGTTTCCTTCTGGTTTTCGCATCTTTTTTCTTTGTTGTGTGTAGCCCCGTGCGCGTATTAATTTGTTCTGCGCTTCTGAATAAAACTTCAGTTCTGAGTCCGCGCCTTTGTTCACGTGGTTAAAGTCTTATCGTCTTCTCTGTTGCACCGTTTTCTTAAACAATGTAGTCAGTAGTGATCAAAGGTATACAAAAGCAAGTTTTGCCTCCGCAGGGGACACCGTTCGCGAAAGGAGTGAAGTGCGGAAGTTACCGTTCATTTATTGCACATGGGCTATTACACACGTCCCAATCTGGAGATGGCAACGGTCACAGGTGGCTACGTATAGGTGGTCCGTCGCAAAGCACCTAAATAATAAAGACCCGATGCGAAAATCTCCTGGTCGTTTAGCACAGGACGCCACACCCTCGTCCGCGTACGTTTTGGATCTGCCCTCTCGGCGGCTTCTGTTTTGGTGGCCTGATCGCTAAGGCTCAGCATATTGCTGCCACAGTGCCCGAGAGAGACCATGGTGGTTGGTAACCATATCCAGAATGAGCTTCATGGCACACGCTTAGTAGTAGTTATGTGCATCGCGAAAAGGCACACCCAGAAAAAGGTCGCTAAAACACGGCCAGCAGCGAGAGTATAGTTGTGTAGAAGACGCACCAGAACTACTTTTCTTTGACTGTAGCGTTCGTAAACAGGGATTTTAATCTAAACTTCTCGGCAATGAGTAGTACCGGTGTCACACGGGCACTTTTGATAAAGATCAGGGCCGGTCCTGACCGTATTTCTTGATAGCGATAAACAATGATATCACTTGTAAATGGTCCTAAACTAGTCCGGATTGAGCTTGGCGCAAACACCAGCCATATTGCGATCTGGCAGCCAGGTTTCGATGCGCACATTGCGACCATCTTGATTCTAATCTGGCTGATATAAAATAATAGTCACCGTGTAGCAAGACCTGATTCGGATCGAGCCTGATCCTGATTGTCCCTGATCGTGATCAAAAGTACCCGTGTGACACGTGTACATGCTGCAGCTGTATATGTTTATCTCTATAGGGTTGTATAAACAGGAATAGGCGCCTCAGAAAGACTGGCTGACATTTCGATAGGTGGACCTCATGCGTTATCACGGTTCTGAAGACGACCTGGAGAGCGCCCAGACGTAAGCGGCTAGATAGATAGATAGATAGATAGATAGATAGATAGATAGATAGATAGATAGATAGATAGATAGATAGATAGATAGATAGATAGATAGATAGATAGATAGGATAGATAGATAGATAGATAGATAGATAGATAGATAGATAGATAGATAGATAGATAGATAGATAAGATAGAAGCTAGATAGATGATAGAAGATAGATAGATAGATAGATAGATAGATAGATAGATAGATAGATAGATAGAGATAGATATAGAAACACTCAAAGTGCCAAAGGTTCGCTAAGAAATGCTTCGCATTTAAATGTCTCCAGCGACACACCCTGTTAAATTATTTTTCATCTCTTATTGCGCTGCTTGTCTCATAAAAATTTATTTCTGCCTGGCCCAGAGCTATCGGGTGGTGTTATGCAGAAATGGAAACTGACACAAGTCCGCTCTCTAAACGTAGCTTCAAGCATTACTGCGAATATCGAAATTCGGAGCTCTTCATCTTTCCCAAAAGACAGATGTGAGTATTTTATCAGTTAAAAGTGCGTAAATATTTTTAAAACCAATTTTCTTACGATGGCTCTGTTCACAGACTCGCTATATGGAACGCGTAACAACAGAAGACGCAGCAGGACGAGCACATATCCTAGTGCACGAGAAGCCAATTCTATTACACGCCTGGCGTACGGTCCGAAGAGTGTAGTTAACAAGAGTAAAAGATAAGCCTCGCTATCGGGATATCAGAAAAAGGAAAAGTGAGACAGCCGGAGGCACATAGATTGCTTGTTCTTGCACAATCCCACGTTTTGCCGTTTGCACGCCATGCGGCGTCAGCGAATCGAGTGTTCCACTTTGTTTTCTTTTGTTTCTGAATCCCCAAAATGCGACCGGATCTATCTCCATTTTCTCTCATTCAATTTTCAATTACACGCTGCCGCATTCTCGGCAGCGAAACTGTCCTCAGCTTCCGTTTTTCTTTTTCATTCTTTCCTGCGCACCTGCTTGCCCGAGACGCACGAAGACATGATTCGTTTTAAACGTATTGTTCGCGTGTTCTTGAGAGTCGTCGAGCGCTCACAATAGGCAGATATTGCTGATGCCATCCAATCGTCGGAGAAATGGGAGGCTGTACGTCTTTATTTCACTTCTCCCGGGAAACGTCTTTAGCAAGTGAGCGTATGAAGCGGGGTAAAAAAAGTGGAAGCTCTCCATCCAAATGCCGAGTTCTTTGTCTAGTTGTGACGTAATTCGAATGAAAATACCCGTTTATGGGATTAAATCTTGGAGCAGGCAAATGACGCAAGTCCAGCGGGCGATTATGGGGTGTCAGCATGAGCTTCGTGGGTGGCAGGCACGGGTCTTTCGTCGAATTTTAATGCGAAATAATGGCGAAGCTTGCAGAAAGCCGCACAAGGCTTGCAGCAGCGAAACTGGACGATTCTGAATACTAATTTGATTGCTTCTAAGTTGTTTCTAGGCCTTAGCTAAGTGATGATAGGTTGCTTCTACGTTGATTCTCAGCGCAGAGAGATTCGCGTTAAACCACAGGCAGTCACAGACACGACACGGTTGTCCAAACGCCAGAGACAGAAACTCGCGCTGAAACCGAGCATTCACACCTCTCGTAGATCTACCGGAGTGTCGACGTTGGCGTAGGCCTTTCATCGCTTCGGGGTCTTCTCGCAGCCGCCGTTGCCTCTCCCGTTCCCTAGTATTCTCTCATTGTAGGTACTCGGGGTCTCCTGCTCGCCGCCGTCGCTTCGCAGCCATTTGTTGGGCTAACTGTTGCCTTCTTCATTTTTAGTGGACCAGTGGTGAGTAGTGGGATTTACCCAATTTCTGTGGCACATACCTGTTTCCCAATGGCTCATACCCGTTAAGATGATGATATTTTTCTGCGATCGACTCGCAAGGAACGATTTGCTAAACAGCTTTGCTATTAAAATTTTAGGGGGATAAACTGATGTTTCAGAATGAGGTTCTGTATCAGCATAAATGAAAAACGTTGGCGGAGCGAAACACTAAAAATAAAATACCTCTAATAATGTAAATTGACACGCACAAACTATCATGTGAAATTATAATTAATACGACGTATAAACTTTAAAATATCAATTATTCGAAGAAAAGTGCGCAGTTCTCGTGGTTCTCGTGGTGAAATATTATCGCGAAGGCTTTGTTATCGAGAAATTTTAGGTCACGTAATTTATGAAATTGTTTAATCAGCTGCGATAACGACTCTCACTCTGGCGCGTGTGTTATCTGAATATCAGACACTGAAAACTCTGAAAAACAGTATGAATCCGAGTTCACGGCTGCATTTACACTGCAACTTCAAATATGCTCGAAAAGAACGTTATATTTGCAGTCAGTCGAGTAGGCGTATTACGCATATTGCTAGAGCTACGATGCCCGGTCGGAAATAAAAAAAGAAGAAAGAAAGGGAAGCTGCAATGCAGAGATCACTGGACGTTCTATCGAGTACCGTCTCCCTTTTATGCATGGAGTGGATCAGCGCGAATGCTTATTGTACAGAGCGCGGGGCTTTGGCCGCCGAATTTTGCTTTCGGCCCGAGCACTTGCGTAACATTACGGCGGCACCCTTGAGATTCCCAGTCTGTATCTGCGCGCTTTTTATTACGGGGTGTCCGGAAAGATTTATAAGTGTAGAGGGTCCTTGCGATGGAATATGTGAAATGGAGATGTTATAAAGCCACGCCTTCTGTCTGGATATACGTTTATATACGCTTATATCGCCTATATGAAATGTCTATCGGTAATACGACGACAGTGCATTTGATCGTCCACCGGAACAGCTCGCCTAAAATATGGTGCAGTGAATGATTTTTATTATATATGCAAAGCGACTTCCTCTCATGGGAGCAGTACAACTGCTCACTTTATGATAGAAGCGGTTTATTGCTAAGTTTGTCTGCGACCGCTTGCTCGAACTACCAGCAACAACTGTGGAGGCCTTTCTCCGCAGCCCTATACCATACCAGCTCGTAGAGCTGGTATGGTATAGGGCTGCGTAGAGCTCGCGGCCTCTGCGGACCTCGCAGCAATCCGCCTTTTTCATTTTCCTGTGCTGTGAAGAAGAAGAAGATGTTTTAATGACAAGATGGAGGAGAGGTCGGCCTGGAAAGCGGGTTTCTAGCCTGCTACTCCTCACGGGAATAAGGGGGGAAGGGGAAAGAAAGAGAAAGAGGGAGGTGTGATGATAGGCGACGACGGTATGGCACAATGAGTCACTGTACACACTGTCTTGCACGAGGACAGGACATGCTCAAAACTCTTTATGCCGCACATGCTCTAAAGACGAGTATCTAAACCTGTATCGCTGAGAAATCTCAATAGGCACTTTAAACATCGTTGGTTCTTGTGCTGTGCTCTGCCGTTTTGGTAGGGGGGCAGAGCTTCGCGGGGTGGTCCGAGACAACCTGGATTGCCAGAACAAAAGCCTCCGAGATCGAAAGGCGTGCGGAGACCATACAGTAGCGCTTCGCGATTTTCCCGCTAGGGGAAGCGCGCATGCGCCGTGGCACCGTGAAAAAAAGAAACGGACTTAACTCGAAGACCAGCTACCAGCTTTCACCCACGCCTACGATGAGATGCGACGCTTCTATACCACTTCTCTTTCTGAACTGTCATCTTTAATCCCCTCCCCTTTTCCCAAAGGCGCTAAGCCGTGCCCCCACGGAGGGTGGCAGAAACTAGCGACCTGTTCACAAGTAATAAACCACTATATACAAAGCCTGCTAGTTTAAAGCACTTTCTTTGTTCGCACTTAAGCATTTCACATTGTTAAGCCACGCCCTTAATTGGCATACTTGTTATTTGGTTTAAGTTGGAAGCGTTCTTCACTTTAATTAGCTGACTTGCAGCCACAAAAGTCGCCTAATCTCCATCTCGCAGTTGTGCACGCAGCGCAAGTACTGAGAAACTGACGGAGCGCGTACACAGACGTACAAATCGTATGAAAATTTCTCGAGTTGATAAACCCCGTACGCTTCTAACAGTCGCGACCCTCGTTGACGGGAGGACCACGTGGCCACAATTTCGCAACGAACGGTGTGTATTCTCAGGCGTTCGATAAGCGACGCCCGGTTTCAGATTCAGCAAAGACAGATGAATCAAAATTTTGCTGCGCCATGTACTATTGAGGCAAGAATTCAAGCGTGTCAAGCAAACGAGCACATTATAGTATTCACAATATTGCGCACCGAGGGCGTAGTTCGAGGTTATCCACTAATAAATAGTAATGATTGTTGGGGTTTCACATCCTAAAACCACGATATGATTATGAGGGACACCGAGTGGATGACTCAGGAAATTTCGACCGCCGGCGGTTCTTAAACGTGAACCTAAATCTAAGTACACGGGCCTCTAGCATTTTCGCCGCCATCGCAATGCGGCCGCCGCGGATTCGAAGTCATCCGTGTGTCATTCATTCTGAACTTTAAAGCGGTCGGCTATATCGCTCGAAACACGAGCTTCTCCCGCAATCGCGAACGCTACAGCTCTCCCTTGTTCTTTTCAAGACGCATTTGCTTGCGACGCTAATTTGAAGGAACTTGATTCGCACGTGCTACTGCCGTTTCCCACTCTGGAGCCTCTTTCTTTATAACCTCTCCAGTATGTAAGTTTCAGTGTGGGGAAAAAAAAAAAAGAAATCTTCTAGGATGACTGCCAGTTGGGCGTGTTGGTCCGTCCTGTGACCTTTCTCCGCTCCGTCCTGTGTCCTTTCTAAGACTTCGTGCATATTGCGCTTGTTTCATCATGAAGAAAACTTCAACTTCAGTTTTAACTAGAGCTAGAACCGGCAGCGGAGTCGCGTGCTTCACGGCGTCCGACGAAGCTTGTTTCCACGAGACGTACGCTGCATTTCTCCGCATACCGTTTGCCCCTCAGTTCAAATGTAAACCTCCTTGCCGTAACTATTTACTAAAGTAATAATAACAATAATATCTGGGATTTAACGTCCCAAAACCACGATATGATTATGAGAGACGCCGTAGTGGGAGGCTCCGGAAATTTCGATCACCTGGGGTTCTTTAACGTGCACCTGAATCTAAGTACACGGGCCTCAGACATTTTCGCCTCCATCGAAAATGCAGCCGCCGCGGCCGGGATTCGATCCCGCGACCTTCGGGTCAGCGGTCGAGCGCCATAACCACTAGACCACCGTGGCGGGTCTATTTACTAAAGTAAGACACCTGCTTCTCATATTAGTACCAACAAAGAAAGTTAGTGAAAAGCTGTCTATATGTATTAAAGAAATATGGAGAAATAAGCGTCAAACCCTCGATTTATTCCTTAATTGCGTTATGCAAATTGTCGGCATATCAAAGATATATATATATATATATATATATATATATATATATATATATATATATATATATATATATATATATATATATATATATATTGTAATGCATATATTCTCAGTCAGCATTTAAGTCGATACAGCTTATATCTTCGCGCTTTTTAAACCCATGAGATGAAGATATCAAGTTAAGTCATTTTTCTTTGTTTACTTCTTTCTGCACAGTTACTTGTAGAGTTCTTGCTTTCATCTCTATCTCTGTCACCCTTGGAGAGGCAGATAGTTTTACTTCGTTAAACGTTTCGGCTTTAAAAGATAATTGCTCCCTTTCTCTTTATGTATGCCAAATAAGCAGTAAGGAAATAGCCAAATGCATTGCATTAAAATATTTTTGTTCTTGTTTGTTTTGTTTGTTTTTGAAAACGAAAGTCAAGGTGCACATTATCGTCGTCATTATATTGGTTTTGGTTATAACGTACCGACATAACGTTGTTCTTGTATTTATATGCATGAAAGTTCTTGTATGAACTCTATCCGCGGTGTTATGAGTGACTGCCTTATTTACGCTTAGCATTATTCCCAGAGATACATTTTTTGTACGCTTGTAATCACGTATGTGCATGGTACATTTGATTATTTCTTCCTTTTTTTTGTTTGACTACTCGTCAGTTGAGTACTGATTTCATGATATCATTTTGAAATAGCTGGCTCTAGCGAAGGTCAAGTTATCACGTTTTCATTCCTAAATACAAAAAAAAATAGTGCGTGAGGACCTTAGGTTGGAAATTTCTTACTTCGTGAATGTGGCACACACTCGAGTGAATACGGTAATTTCTGCGCTGCGTACTGGCTACACCAGCTTCGGTTAACTACGACGTTCGCGGCACGTTCGCGCGCTCGTAAATAATTAAAACACCGCGAGTGAGGCGCCGAGAGGAGAGCCGTCATTAATTAATCTTACTTCTCGTTGTGCCCGCCGCGAAGAAGGAACGCTTGCCTGAAAGCAATGGCTTGCGCCTTAATTACGCCACACATGCGCTCGTCCCGGAGGTGTTAAGAGCAGTCCTTAATGCAAGAATGCCGCGGGCACCTTTCGCGAGAGTAATGCAGGAAAGCCCGATGGCGGGACGCTATACGCGTAGCGCGTACAACTTACACGCCGTAATGTAACACGAGCTCGCGAGACCCCGCGAGAAATCTGAAGTGATGTTTCTAACTGCCTTGGCTTTGATGTTATTAGATGAACATAATACTTATGTTCTTTAGACAGACGAGAGAAGAAAATGGAAAGTAAGATTGTTCTGTACAAGTGCACAAGAGCGCCAGCGTTCAAATTATTCGGTGGTTTAGAATTTTTCTTATTCTTAAGATTCCATGCGTAGTAGCTAGTTAGCCATATCCTTAATTGGGCCTTCAGTTCTCCGTAGAAGGGCGTTAAAACAAGTCAACGTCATTCTTTCTTTTAAGTACCTCGTACGAGAGAGCTGGGCAAACTTCCGGCGCGAGTTATTAGCCTGGTAACGATAAACGAGGAGAGAGGTTGTTACATGCTCCTCTTTTTCGGTGTTCCGCACCTGCAGGAAAGACATCTGCGTTCGCTGCTCCCTGATTACTATTCTGATAACATGTCCCAATTTGTTGTTATTTAAGACATTCGGAGCCGTTCGTTGATACGCCGAGAAACTCGTGAGCCAGATTAAAAAAGATTGCGTCCATTTTTTTTAATTACCACCGGTTCAAGCCGCGGACGTTCTATGTTGCGGGTGTAAAGCGAAATGAACATGACGAAATGAAGACAGTCAATATTGGCTAAATCGAAGCAGAAATAAAATGAACCAAAAACTAAATGCCGAGTTAACTTACGCGCGTATTATCGTTACACACAAAGCACAATCAATGCGTGCTCGACGAGCTCTAAAAATCTTGGTTGGGCCTCCGACTGTTCGCTGTTTTAATGTGCCCTCAGGCACACGCGAAAACCGTCGAAAGTGCGAAGCCTGTCGAGCTGCGTTTTCGTCAATGTTATGCTTAGCTTTGCCTCGTCCGAGTTATAATTACCTTGTCCCTTAAACTCGCAAATGCTAAGGATCAACACGTAAAACAAATAGCAATTGTCATCGTAGAGTGCTGTGAATGCAAACATCCCCTGCAGGGGGTGACAACAAGGATTATATTTTTCTCTCTGATTTGTACAAGCAGCTTCCCATGCAGTGAGGCTACTGGTATAGTCACAGGCTTGATGGACGGTTCTTTGCATAAAACAATGCTGTTAGCAATCTTCATCACGTCCTGCACGGGTAAGTGCATGGCGTGATGCACGACGCATGGCCAAACGTCATGCATGGTTAATAATTTCTTTGTCCTTCTCGCTCTATCTTTCTCCTTCTTGCCCTTCTTTCTTTCTCTCTCTCTCTCTATTTATCGCTTCCTTTTTCTTTCGATCTCTTTCTCTCTCTTTATATCTGTCTCTGTCTCACTTTCTCTTTCTCCCTTTTTTCCCTCTCTTTCTCTCTATTTCTTTCTGTCTCTTTCTCTCTATGCTATGCCTTACTCTCCCCCTCCTCCTTTCTCTCCTCCTCATCCTTACTTTTCTCTCCCGCCACCTTGCTACACTATACTACACAAGTCTATGCTATGCTCTTCTAGCGTGCCTGGATAGCCGAGTGGCTAGGACGCTCGCTTTCGGATCGTGGGTACGTGGGTTCGAATCCCGCCGCCTCATCAGAAATTTGTTTTCGCCATGATTTTCTCTTTCTTTATATCTTTCTTCTTGTGTCTTTGTTTCTTTCTCTCTTTCTTTCTTGCTGTACTCGCTCTCTCCTCTCAGCCATCAGGGTTATCACAGGCCACGTCGGAGAAATCTGCGCACTTGTTTTGGAAGCGAAGATGGAGAAGAGGACAAATGGGCGTACGTCTCGCGGGAGCGAAGTTGAAAAGGACGAAGCGCGCGCGTACCGTTTCATGATGATGATAATTACTGTTCGCACTACCCGGCGCAACGGAAGGCTTAAAGAGCTCCGCTCTTAAAAATCTCAACTAATTATCAGTAGACGAGACTATGCTGCTTAGATTGCATCGTGCTAATTGGCTGTGCAGGACACAGAAATGGACGACGCAGATATGGTTGAGCGGCCCAGAGAGAGAGAGAGAGAGACAGAGAGAGTAACGGCACACAAACGCCTCTTCTTGTGAATCCACCGAGGGAAAATGAACTGATTGCGACAGCTTTCAACGTAGGGCGCCGCACGAAAGTCTCGGCGCGCAGCATAAAAACGTGCGACGTCGAGAGAAACGCGCTGGGAGGGAGGTCACGCAATCGCGTAAACGGGTCCTTCGCCACTCGGCCGTAAAAAGTCGGAGCCAATTTGAGCGCCGGACAGTTCAAGGGGTCCGCTTCGCCGCAGCACGCAAGGCTCGCTGAGCTCTCCGCGTCATCGCTGCGTTTTAAAACGCCTTGAAGTATACTGCAATCCTATTTGCGCCCCCGTCGACGACCCTCAGATGTTGTCCTTTATGATCCGGCTCCTTTACTCGACACTTTTCCCGCTTTACGATCTACACGCTCGAACGGGGCCAATGTCCACTCGACCCTTTATAGCCCCGGGTGTGAACCAAGATGGCCGACGTTGCGTCGGGCTTACAGTGTTATCATTGGACACCGGAGTTCCAAAATGAATTCTTTTTCAAACGCAGTTTGTTATGAGTATCCGGTTTTGGCGGCGGCGTTGTACGCGAAAAAAACCCAGCGCCGGCGAGTGTACACAAATGCGGCCCTCGAAGAGGCGCCGGTCACATTCGTGTTAGCATGCGCTGTTTTCCAATAATTGGTAGTCTCTATCGTGGGCTTGCCGACGATCAGCCGTTTCTGATATGGCAACGTGATCTTCTATCGAAGTCACTTGTCATTTTACGTTGCCACATTTCATTGTTGCCTGAATCTGAACGCACGGACGTCGTTGTTGCCTGCAGCAAATGAAGTGTTGCGCACGTGGATGAAGGTCCAACAAAAGAAACGGAGGAAAAAAACGCTTAGGAGGGAGCATTGCGGAATGCGTTAAAGAGAAAGAAAGAAAGAAAGAAAGAAAGAAAGAAAGAAAGAAAGAAAGAAAGAAAGAAAGAAAGAAAGAAAGAAAGAAAGAAAGAAAGAAAGAAAGAAAGAAAGAAAGAAAGAAAGAAAGAGAAATAGGTCAGGCACGCACACGCCAAGCTTCTGTTGCCCTCACTTTCCCGACTAGGCAATGCTAAATTTTTGTAGTATACATATAATCCCGATGTTTTCAATATAATTAATTAATTATTAAAACACTGAGAATATTCTTTCTCCAATTTTAATTTAATGTCGTTTCAGGTGCTGTCCCCTTTCGTTTCCTTTCAAAAGGACTTTATCCCTTATATGTCTTACAATGTTGCACTGTGGCTTTCTATAAACATTGACATAGAGAAGCTAAAATCAAGAGAAAAAGGCCGACAATAATAGAGAAAGCATTCGTAGCGAAGTAAGAACAGGTTTGGAAAGAGCTTGTGCAAGCAAGGAGGAAGAGAAAAACGGAAGGAGAGGAAGGTTAGCCAGTTCTCAGACTGTGCAAGCAAAGCTTGGAAGAAAGGTCAGGCGGCGATCCGATATCAACAGCGTCTTTCTTTTGTCTGTACACACTGGAAGCTTTACACGGGGGCTCAGGAAGCAGTACGACCATGCAGGTAGCTCCAAATGACGCAGGATGCCGGAAGCAGCGTAATGTCTTGCTTCTTATTGCCCTAAAGTATACATCCTTTCTTTGGCTGGCAAATAAAAAAAGAAAGGAAACTTAATTTCAATAAAGATTCGAGCTGTTTCATTAGATGCTGCCGACAGTATGAGAACTGCGCCGGCGACGCTTCCGCCTTCATATGAAGTCATAAAAAAAGGCACTTATTAGCGCTACTTTTAGTTTTGTTTGAAGAGTGCATTCGTGTAAAAATGACGACCAGGAAAATGGCAGTTCTGTAACATGTATACGCGCGATGTATAATTACTTAGTGTTGAGATTGCCTAACCATGAACAACTGAAGATACAATCCATTACATCAGTAACTCTACTATACTGAAGAGCACCGGCTTTTGAGCAAGTTGGTTTGCATAGCGGTACACTGTCAAGTAGACGAATGTGTTGCTGGACAATTTGGCGATTGCTGTTTGACGTATTGTAGCACTGAAACACATTCGCACATGAAGAAACACAAGAAGACGGTACAGGACTGTCAAGCATTTTTGCTGTCAACGCCTCCCTCTTTGCTTGTTTGTTTGCGCTTGACAGTGTTCTGCTATAGTGGGACAGAACTTAAGAAATCCGCGGCATTTTGTCCTCAAAGGCGGATGAAGACGGACACAAGCTTGCACCAATGGGCGCGCTTTCCAGACTGACGTCATGAGCCGGGCGGCCGGTGACCCCGCCTTCGGAGAACATTGCCGAGTGCATGAGTGGAACTATTTCTTTAGTCGCGGAGGCTATCGGGCTGCCGCGCTTTGGTCGTCTGGGCGGAGCCTCCCCGGACTTCTTAAGTTGTATCCGGCTATAGCTTTGCGTTAAGTTTATGACGGTTAAATGAAATTGTCGAGGAACCCGGTCCAGCATATCAATCAATTGTATACGTTCGGCTTTATGGAATGAAAGTTCACCGGATTATGTTAGAGAACACGCTAATGAGTGGATGTCTGTGATCAATGAAGAAGCGTGGCGGCGTAGTAAGAACACTGTTTTAACGAAGTGCGCTGGTGACTGCGAAGTTCTTCCGAAAAGAGACAAACAGAAAGTTTCATTTGCACTAAATGCCAACGGTTCTCAAAAAATGAAAAAAAAAAGACAAACTAACTTAGTGGCGGACAAAGTTTCGAGGGGTCTATAATAAATAACGAAAAAAAAAACTGCGAGAAAACAAGAGGACGGTTGTCTCGAAGAGAAAGCAGCCGGGATAAGGTTGAGCCAAACAAGTGACTTCCGCTTGGCGCGGATTTCATTTGTCAATGTCGACTGAAAAAAAAAAAAAGCAAGCTGGTACGGCAAAATTAGAGAACATTAAAAAATGGTTAGAGTGGTGTTCAACAACACTGAGGCCACGAGAACAACCATTCGTGACGAAGACACTGATTTAACAGTTTCGCTAAGGTATTATATTATCTCTTCCTTTCATATGTTTTTTTTTCCTTTCTTTTGTTGCTGCTGAGTTGCGCTTCGCAGCGTGTTCCATTAGTTTTAGTGCACGTTTGGGAAGTAAAAAAAAAGTAGATCGGTAGCACAGGAATACGGAAATCAGCATGAATTGAAGCGATGCAAATATAAATATGACTGTTTTGTAGAGAAAAAAAAGAGAAAAAAAATAGAGAAAAAACAAGATTGCAGTCTAAAAAAGCCGTTTGGCGATAGGGAATGAAGAAACAGGTTTTTGGCTGCCAAACGGTTTACGGTAGCGAAAGAATACTCGATCCTGTAGAACAAAAAGAGAGGGAAAATAAATGAGAGCACTCAAACAATCAACAAATAAGGACAACAGAAACGTTAAAAAAAACGGCTGTAAGGAATGAAAAAAAAAAACAAACAAAACCTTGGACAGACTAGAGGAAGACGTATTACAGACGGCGAAGAACAAGCGTATCAAGAAAGAAAAGCCTGCGCTGGGGAAGGACCTTGATCAATAGCCTTGACTGCACGGTGCTGCCTTTGTCGAACAGCGGACGAAGGATAGTAAGCAGAACAAGCACAGCCTACGAAAGAAATGCCACACCGCGGAGGGCTAGTAATACTGGTACAGGGAGCCCGCCTCTCCATGGTACGCTACGCTACGAGAGCCCTCCTGTTTTTTTCTGTTCTTTTTTTCTTTATTCTTATGATCGTATTCCTCGCGGTATACAGCCCCGAGCCTTCTGGACAAAACACAAAGAGGGCCTCGGCAGGCAACGGGCCAAAACCAAGCCAGGCTGGTGGGCCCTGGTGACATCTGGGGGCGCGGTAATTGGCCGCGCTGTGTCAGCGGCATGGCTGCGCGCTCGCTCTCTTTTTTTTTTTACCGACTGCGCAGGCAGGTATGTGAGCGGCATGCGCAGTCCCACTCTCTCTTTTGCCGTCGTATATACGCGGACGTTTCTTGTTGTTTCCGAGGACTGACCGCCGTGGCCCGGTCAACGAATTAGTTGCAGTTGCGCGTTGAAGAAGTCGAGCCGCTGGCTCAGATGGCGACGACGACGACCTTCTCTATGTATCCCCACTGGGACAGTGATACGAAGGGGATTGGGAAAGAAAGGACACGGAAGACGGTCGCGTAATCCGCGCGGGTATAGACACGGCTGGCCAGTTCTAGTGACACGCTAACGAAGCACGCGAAAGCGAAATCCCGTTACCTCGACGAGGGATATTGGGGAAGGTTGCATCGCAGTTACGCGGTGTGGAGATGCGCGATTACGAGCTTCTTATCCCAGGGAAGGCCGCGATAACTGCGACCCTCTTAATGCTTGAAGATTCGGTAATTAAGAGATGAGACGTGTGCTGCTCCGCTCTTAGCCTTCATTTGAAAGGCTAAAAGCGTCGCGTCGAGTGCTAGGATAGACTTGCGAACAGCTAAAGCCCTGGAGAACATGACGATGATTATTATTATGGTTGTCCTTCTTTAGCGATAGCACCCACCTACTATAGGGGAAAACTGGGAGGAAGTTTGCGCTTGACCTTCAAGAGTAGATCGCGACAGCGTGCCCGTTCGCGTCGCCTTCTCGATCGCCAGCCTAGCTTCGGTTTTAAAAAATACTCGAACTCAGCCTGGATAATAACATGTGTTCCGCAGCCGGCCACATCAAGCTATAAACGTTGGTCTCGGCGAGGAGGTGGCGAAGCACTCGCCGGCATGTTCGCTTTGCATCTGTTCCCGTGTGACGCGTGTGAAAGACACTGGCGAAGTGCACTTCCTCAAAGTGCACTTAAGTTGCAAGGGGCATAGACTACAGCGTAATCGTGCCCGTTCGCGTCGCCTTCTCAAACGCTAGCCTAGCTTATGCTAGCTATACGGTAAGCGCGGAATACAGTACGAAACACTGGCGAGAAGGGCAGTGATTTCCTTGTGCGCTTTTTCAAGTGTTTCAAGTACATTGGGGAAACCCACTACGCCATTAAGGCCAAACCCCTTCCTTTGCCAAGCGGTCGCTTGGAGGGCAAACCCCTCGGCGGCTTCAGCGAGCGATCTCCACTGTTGCTGGCATGAGGGCACTGTGCCAAAAGTGGCGTAGTCCGTATGCAATGTAAATCGATGTTTTGTTGCAACATTGTCGCAGCATTTTTTTTCGCCTCACTGCGCTACGCCGCCAAGCCGCGCCACAGACGGCGCGGGACTGTGTGCATCCCTGAGGGCACGTTCGCGTTCACAACGTCAACGTCGCTGCGCCGTGCCATGTTGATGAACGTTTTGTTGATGCGCGTCGATAAGAAAGCGGCGACAATAGCAGTGCCTGAGCATCTTGGGTGTTTTGCTATTGGCTGTTGAACAGCACTGGGGCGACGAGCGACGAATTCCAATCTGAAAAACCAGCGATCGCGCGAAATAACGCGACACGTCGCGCGAGCTCGTTTCGTCGCTCATAGCATCGCTCGTCGCTGTTCGCGTGCATTTTCGCACATATGGGGTTTGGGCTTTACTCTTCCGTTTTGCAAATCGGCGAAGTGCCCACTAAGCGCCCGTAAGGCAACACGCACGCCTGCCCGCTATGATGATGCTGTTGCTGCTGCTGCTGATTAATTATGCCTGAGAGCTGTGTAATGGGTGGGCCATTCAACAACCAACTCGTTGCGCAATTCCCGTGTTTTAATGTCTGGCGTGACAATATGCTTCTGCCACGCAAATTACACGCGTTATAAAGACTCCTTGCTCAGCATGACATTCGTGATGGGTTTTTTTTTTTCAGAACCAGTTTCAAGCAAAAGCGTGGCTCTGTGATTGAACACCTGTTTGTCACGCAGAAGGTCTGGGTTAGATTACCAGTCGAACCGAACAATTTTATTACATATTTACTCGCATATATCTCAAACTTTCGCTCCCGAGAAATGCCGATATTTCCTCACAACCAACGACGCCGACGCTACACCGCTACTTCTGCGAAAAGAACTCTTTAACGCTATCACGTTAATACGCAGCGAACCGGGTGTCGTATAGAAGAAATCAGTAAAGTCAATAATAAATAAAGCAAAGCCATTTGTCTGCTCCTATTGTGCACTTCCTCCCTGTACTTTTCAAGTAGCTTATACGCATGAAGCTTATGTCGTTGCTAAGCGCAGATTTTTCTCGTTAAATTGTAACGAAAATAAACAAACGTAGAATAAATAGTCAAATTGAGAAGCCTCGCTTTAGTATTAGTTTCGAATTCCCCGAAGCTATTTTGCTGAGTAGGCACACGAATGGCGCGGTGTAAATGTGTGCAGTGACGGCAACGTATGGAGCCATACAGAGCATGTTTGTCCGTACGATCTCCCTTCTGTATGTGTCTCTCAGATAATTGTTTTACAGTGAAAGCTGTTGCGAGATCACCACAACAGTTGCGTATTGTCCGCCGCTGCCGCCGCCGCCGGTGTTCGTAACCGCTATCGCGCGAAAGAAAAATGAAATAAAAAAATATCCAGGATCGGACGGGATTTGAACCCGGGCCCTTTGCGTGGCAGTCGAGTATTCTACCAGAGAGCCCCGCTGTTTTTTATTTCTTTCATGGTATTTATTCACCATCAGACACGGCACGTGAAGCAATTCAATACAGACAAAGAACTAGATATGTTGATTCTGCTCTTATCAGCGACACAATGACGAAAAGACGGCACTATAGAATTCGCAATGTTGCAGAGAAACGCAGAGCCGATGATTTTCTCAACAGCCCACTTCATTAGGATGGTCACTCAGCTAAGAGATGTGTACGAGCAAATGGAAAGTCAGCCAGAATGGCATACGGCATTAGTGAGGTGCTTATCCTTACCGCCGTTCTAGCGCATAATTGGAAAAGACCGTTACTTGATGTATTCGCTATAGAGATGATTGCGAATTCTATAGCACAGAGCCCTGCTGGTGCTTCGAAACTCCTTCGCAAAGATAGCCTATACAGGCGTCATGTCGGGCAAGGAATTCGCGTTAACCTATGTAATATAGCGTGGCAGAAGAGTAAAATAACAACCAGTCATCACACAATGCTAAGTGCGCAACGAGTGTGTGGTTTAATGCTTCCCATCCACTGCAAAAGAGCTCAGCCATAATTCTTCATCATCAGCCGCATGCAGCATCAACAAAGTGAACACAATGCTTCACAGATATGTAGCCGGTACCTCGCTTATCCGCAGAAAGACGAAGAGTGGCATAGTGGGTAGTGGATACCTTGTATGTGCACCTGTATTAGGTGCCCCAAGAGAGTTCGGAAAGGGCTCTAGAAGTGCCGCTCTTCCATATTTAGCTGTTACTGTGCTGCGCATTGCGTGCAGGCTTGGCGTTTTTCTTCATTCGTGCCGTGTACGCTATAGTCTTAAGTAAGCTCGATGCTTGGACAATGTTCTAACCCCTAGGTACAACGAGATCAATCTGTTAATTTAAGCACTGAGGTTGAGAATTGCAGAGAAGATAGCACGGGCTTAATAGTTAAGCGCACCCTTAGAGCAGGCGTTTTCGACAGAACTTGGGCTCGCAAGACTTATACTTTGTTGTGCCTATAAACCCGCGGAAAGCACACACAAGGAACTGCAATCGCCTGACCACCGCGGACCTCGAAGTGAGTGCATTTTTCACGACGTTCGTATGCCGACTGCGCGGATGTTCTCGTTCTGAACTATGTTGCGGGTTCATGAATGACCTACAAGTCAAGACGAGGAATGAGATTTCGGTAATTGGTAGCAGCCGAACTAGTCCCGGCGAGTTATGCTTAGCTTTCGGTATAGTATTTGCAGTATTAATCGCAATGCACCAGCCGCGCGTATATAGGAAAGTGATTCGCTTTATGCCGCAAGGCATGGCGCGGAAGACCATAACATTATTAATTATTTCGTCATGCATGGCACGTAAAATTTTATTGCAGTGATGGCTACACTAACTACGGTCTTTTTTCTACAGCTTAGCGATCTGTACAGGGTCTATGAAATACGTGATGTGTCGAACGAAAAAAAAAGTTTAGTTTGAAATACCGAAGTCCAGGAAAAACGCCGACCTAAATTTGCTCTAACGCTGGTACCCTTGAGCGAATGTTCGCAAAGGGCGAATTGTTGGGGTTTCACGTCTCAAAATCACGCTATCGTTATGAGGGACGCCGTAGTGGAGGGTTCCGGAAATTTTTGACCATCTGGTGTTCTTTACCTTGCACCTAAATCTATAGGTACACTGGGTCTCAAGCATTTCGCCTCCAACGAAATGCGGCTACCGCGTGCGGGATTCAATCTCGCGACCTTCGGGTCAGCAGTCGAGCACAGTAACCACCAGACTATCGTCCCGCCTCCTCACCCTTACATTCGTTTCCCACCTCCTTGCGATGCTTTACTACACAAGGCTATGCTACGCTCTGCTAGCGTGCCTGGATAGCCGAGTGGTTACGACGCTCGCCTTCGAATAGTGGGGACGCGGGTTCGAATCCCGCCTCGCCAATAATTTTTTTTCGCTAAGAATTTCTCTCTTTCTCTATCATTCTTTCTTTCTTTCTCTCTCTCTCTCTCTCTGTACTCGTTCTCTCGCCCATCAGATTTATTGCATCCCACGCCGGACAAAGTGGCGCACGTGTTCTCGAAGCGAAAGAAGAAGAGGAAGGCGGTGAAGAAGAGGACGTAGACAGCGCGTGCCGGTTGATGGTGATGATAATTTTCTATCTACGACACACAGCAAACCTCGACCATACCAGCTCTGCCCTAAAAATCGTCATTCACGTTCGTGGTATTAAGTGAATAAATGTGGGATATTGAGGACTAACGCAGGGAAAGTTCATTACTTGAGATTTACAAGCGATGTAACTCTGGGTCGTGTTTCTTTAGTGTGTCAGTTTCTTTATTTCTTCCTCTTCGGTACAAAAAGTAACTTGGTGGGGCTTCGGTGCGTTCGTGCGTGCATTTTCAAACGTTTTAAATTACACGCGCGCCAATTCCCAACATTGACAAAACGCATGAGAAAACGGAAAAAACGAAATTGTGTCCAATCCACGTGAAAAAGCGCCTCACTATATAGTTTGAGTTTGAGTTGTGTACTGCGTACCTGTATCGTGTGTCCTTTCTCAGCGAGCGCTGTACTTTATAAATCACTTTTTGTTGAATAAGTAAACCTTGCAGTAGGCGTTGGTGTCCAAATTCATTCCCCATAAAATCAACGGATGACAAAAACACATCCTAGAAGGCTACGCTTTTGCCGACTGCTTACGCTAGAAACAGTTTGCGAGGTGTCACGCTCTAGGTAACGTTTATTTCGTCAGCTGAAAACAAGCAGGTGCTCAGGTCTGTAACAAATTTCAGCCTTAAGTGTAAAAATATAATTATTTTCAGAAAGATAACAAGGAACCAAGCCCGCATCCTCGAGCATGCCAGCGCGACACCTAAGCCATTTACCCACCACGGCAAATAAATCAGTAAACTGAGTCTTTAAACTATAAAAAAACAGCGATAAGTTTCAATTTATGCCCCGTTTACTTCACAAATCACTGCTTTCTACGCGGAAACACCAGCAGTAATGTGACAGTTTAATGAAATGCTACGACACTGACTTAAACTTCGCGAGCCCTTGCAAAATCAGCTTGGTCGCATGAGAACTATAACTGCATGAATGATGCGCGGTAAGGCGTGCATAATCGACTACCTCGAAAAAAAAAAAAAACGACATCTTATGGCCGGTGAATTCCTAAACATAGGTAATCCTAAAAGGCAAATTTTCTTCTGCAAAAACAGCTTCTTGGTTCCACATCGCTGCCGATGTAAGGCGTCCATTTTTTCGGCTCGTGCTCGTCGAATATAAAGATATTTCCAGGAGAGTGGGCTTCGCCAGCTTAGCTCAAGCGTCTAAGAAACAAAAAAAGTACACATTTCGTGATATAATAATTTCGACTATTATATAAAAAATACATAGGAATTTGAAGGTTTTCTAACCAGGAATCGCGGATTTCAGGTGCGTAGACAAGTGAACACAAGTAAAAGGTGAAGATTAAAACGAGCTTGGTAGTACTCGCCGGCATTCAGCTTCAAAAGAAGTGCTCATAATATTCATTCGTCATTCAGTCTGCGCGTTTATCAATGCGAGACGTAGCACGTAATGAAAAAAAAAAGAAACAACATAAATTACGACATAGTACGTATACACCGGTTAGATTACATAGGTGATGGGGTTTTACAGCCGATTGAAACTCGCTGAATAGAATTTTTTTTCTCTTCCGCAAAAAACGGCCCGACACGTGGAGGAAAAACGAATTAAAAACAGGCTACGAAAAACACTATATGAGTAAAAAAAAATTGATTCGTTCTTCAGTTACGCGATACGCCCATCTGACGAGGCTTCTTTGAACTGCAAATATTCGAAAATTTTCTCTTTTCAAAAACACCCGAGCCGAGCGACCGTTCCCGATTTAATCAAAACGTCAGCTTTCGACGAGTAATGTTAGATCTTCGCGAAGCAGCGAGTAAAAATTATCGCCGTCATTTTTGGAAGCTACGCCGCTTCCTTCTTCTTTTTTTTCTTCAGTCCTCTTCACTTCGTATAGGATGTCACTGAATGATGTCCAGGCAATCAGCGTATTTTTAAGCACGGTGTTCTCGAGAGGTGGCTGCGGCGATTCTGTCGAGACGAGGCTCTTAGTTTCTTAGTTTGACGTCGCATTAAGCTCTCGATTTTCGCTTGAGCACTTGTGTAACACATTAAAAGAGTGACGGGAGTGCGTTGAAAATATTAGTAAGGGACGCACGAAAAATACCGCTTCATAACAAGAGTCATACGAAGCACGCTATTTTTTAAATGAAAGAAAAAAATAACGTTCTTAGTATTGTCACACCACGTTTTTTTTTTTCACCTACCCAACGGCTCTCGCGAAATACACAGAACACCATTGAGCCACATATCTCAACGAACAAGTGTTATCGACAACACTGATGAGACGGAAGGAGGTGTTAGACATTATACCGAGCAAGAAGAAACTGAATAATACCACTTGCAATCTCAAAAGAATACCCTCGTATACTTGTGTTGTCATAGCAGAGGTCAACGTTATTCGTGGTTTTTAAGTGAAGTATAGTAGTAATTATGGGGACAAAAGGAAAAGAAAAGAAAAAGTCACAGTTTCACCGCAACGGTGAAGCAATGAATGCGATAGCAACAACTTGGAATCTAATGCGAAGAACGGTAAGCAGCTCGAAAAATTCCAGCGCGTCGCTCAAGTGCAAAGGACGCACGAAAAGAACACATACAGGACAAGCGCGAACTATCAAGTGTCACAGCTCGGTACTTCAAGCGCGCTGCTCATACATAAAGAAGGACGCACGAAACGAACGCACAGGTATACACAGGACGAGCGCGAACTGACAACTGTCACAGTCGTTGCTTCTTCCTGTTGTAACAGCGCACTCCTTTCGCAAACGCGGCCGATGCAGCGAGCGAAGTGACCTTCGTACGCTCTGTAACTTCAGCGCGGACATCGCGGTGAAAGCTCAAGACATACAAACTACCCACCCGGCCCCCTCACGAGATAAGCGCGCGCGCAGGCGACAGCGACCTGTAGGGTAAAGTGGACCTGGCGAAGCAGCAGGCGCGCGTGCATCGCAACGAGCGGGGTGACAACCTTTAAAGCGTGCCCCTCGCGCCATCTCACTGGCGACCAAGAAAGCACGCTAAAGTAAATTATGTATATAAATAGTAATTGAGCATGCTAAAAGCATGCTAAATTACTATTTAGCATGCTAAAAGACGTATGCCTCGTGGCCTAGCCGCCTAACGCCACGCGCTGCGGAGTGAGAGGTCACCCGTTCGATTCCATGCTCCGGGAGAAATTATGCTGAATTATTGTCTTACGGCCGAAACGTTGGAACAATAAAAGTTTTCGTACGTTCGTTCGCTCAAGCCAATTATATATATATATATATATATATATATATATATATATATATATATATATATATATATATATATATATTATATATATATATATATATATATATATATATATATATATATATATACGGAACACGACGGGCGAAGGCAATAAAAAGCTTCCCACCGACAGAAGCGGAACAGCCAACCTCAAAATACACGTGGAGGGTTCGGTACCCACCAAAGTAACGTCCCCTCGTGCCTGTCTTTTTCACTCGTTCGATCGCTTGCTCACTCACTCACTCGAGTGAAACGACACGCTACAGCAGCCGTCGCTTACACGTAATGAACGGCTAGAATGCTGGAATAGCGGCGTAACACGCTGCATCCTGTTTCTCATTTTTCAGCTACCAGTATAGCCATACAGAATGGATGATGCAATTGATGTCAACACTACCAATGTGGGAACAGAGAAGGGTATTCCATCAACCCTGCTTTCGGACGATCAGTGATCGGGGTCAAAATTATGCATTAGGCCAGTTCCTTTCGAGAATAATAAATTATTCTGAAAGTTACGCAGCGACTATGTAGCACAACTGAACAAGGCACGCCTGTCGGTTATGAGAAAAAAAATATTATTCAGTAGAATATTATATTAGCTGCTCCCGTCATTTTTACGTTCATTGCTTCATTTTTATTTCGTTATACAGTTAATAATGTTACATGAAGGAGGAAGGTCCCTTAGGGAATATTAGCTGCCTCATTTCATCACGCTAACGGTTAGTTTCCCTATGATATTAATATAGTATAAAGAAGGGTGGACGGTCACAAGTAACTCGTAACAGCCCTAGTAAAAAGGGACAATCAACGCTTGCAATGACAGCTGCAAACGTTCATTGCACAAAGGCAAACAAGTGCATGATTCAAAATGATTCCCAGCCAGTACGAGAGTGCTCGATTCAAGCAAAAAAGAATCTGGCAATTTTTGCAAGAGCTCGTTGAGACGAGACGGTCGAGGATAACTTTTTCTTGGACGAGTGGGTGTTTACTAAATATATTGTAGTAGCGTAAAGTTAGAAAAAAAAAGGATGAAAGAGAACAAGGAGAGAGAGAAAGACAGTTGTCCGTGTATCATTCTTTCCTCTCCTTCTTGTTTCTTTTCTTTTTCCTAACTGTGCGCTATTGCTATGTTTTGAGACAGTCAGCTACTGTCGCTGTCGGTCTCTCTTCGGTGTGGCGACGCGCGTGGTTCCTAGCAGGGCCCCATCACTTCACGAAATGAACTTCAGAAGCGCCAGCTGGCAACGTCCGCTAGCAATCATGGCGAAAAGCGTTCGTATTTAATTATTTCTGCATCAGGGCCGGCCACAGTTGCTGGGGACCGTGCAGGACTTAGGTTTGTAATCTCCTGCGCGCTTGCCGAGCTTCCCGAAGTTGAGAGGATTATAAAGCCGGTCCGCTGGCTTTGCTAACCAAGCACGCAGGACCGCTACCGATCATGGCAGTGCCGTCCGCGTGTGGAATTCATTTGCCCGGAAAGGTTTATACTCTGGAGCATCGCGCAGGAAGAGAGGCTGGCGGAAGCCCGCGCATTACGTCGACGCCCTTAATGATTTTTGTGTGCGTGACCTGCAATGTTAAGTTGAAAACGCGGGAACCTGCAATTATTCTTATATAAGAACGCCACCGGTATTTAGCGCACATACTGTGCTCCAAGTGGTGGTGATTACAGGGAATCAAAGTTTTCTATCCGGGTCGAGGTTGCCACCGAGGTACGATTGAAAGTTGGCGCCACTTAATTTTAAGGATATCTCGTAGTAAAGAAAGCAAAAAGAAAAATAAAACAAGGAAATAAAAAACATCCGTTACACTCTGTGAAAGTGGACGACCACGGAAGCTGTGTGTCACACGGCAGAGAGAGGACGAATTTTGATCAAAGGTAGAGAAAAGCACGGAATTTTAAATTTAGCGTATATATGCTCCTTTAAATACTTCCATCTCGATTTACCTGGGCCAGATGTGCAGCGCGGAGGGTATTTATTTATTTAATTATTTATTTATTTATTTATGTATTTATTTATTTATTTATTTATTTATTTATTTATTTATTTATTTATTTATTTATTTATTTATTTATTTATTTATTTATTTATTTATTCTGCTTATTTTTAGAGGACCATTGGTGAATAGTGGGGTTTGCATGCTCAATTTCTGTGGCACATAGCTGCTGGGTATCTTCCGTTGAGTAAGTATTTGTTGACAATGTAACCGTTCGCGCTGTTACGAATCGCATAGTTGAATGCACTAGCAACAACTTGATGACGGCTTGTTGGTTCATAATTAGAGCAAAGAAAGTCACAGCGCGAACGGAACAAGGACAACAAAGGAACGAAGACCACAGGACAAGCGCTGCCCCTTGGTATTCGTTCTTTTGTTGTCCTTGTTCCATTGGCGCTGTTACATTCTTTGCTCTCATCACATGCACCTTCGGTGTAAAAAGAAGCACTCGTCAATAAAACGAGAATTTTTCGGCATTGGAGCGAAATACCAATCAATTGGTCATTTTCATTCTTTAGTACGGAATATGAGCGTCCGGTGTTAAAAAACCGCCAGGCGGACCATGTTATTTTGTTAAAGGATGTGGCTCTTCATCCCCACACGTCTTGTTGGCGATGCAGTGACTGCGTCGACAACCCGCTGAAGAGAAGGCTCGACCGCGCCAATATGTTTATCGTCCAATCGCGAACTGGGTACTGAGATTATTGCGCGAACCGCGCATGTTTGGCTTTGTGTCCGACTTTTGACAAGGAAGCTATATGACTCTTACTTCGAAAGGTGCCACAACAGCTGATGAACGTGTCCTAATAACAGTCAATGTAAAAAAAGAAAGAAAAAAAAAGAAAGAAAAGGAAAAAAAACGGGCGTCAGCGATCACTGCGCTTCTGAAACGATCAGCAACGTTTTGCCACAGTGTAAGTAGAAGTATAACTGCGCGTTGGACCCTGATACCATTGGAGCGGGCTTTTTTTCCAGATTTCCATGATGTAGTTTTCTTGCACATGACTTTAGCCGCACTGCCACGTCCCTAAAAAAGCTGCTTCATTAAAGACACCTTGCTTTGCACCAATTTATAAGCATTACCTGTATTAGCGATAGCGCTTGTAGTTTATTAGTTTTGTCCGTAACAATTCATGGTCTCGGCAGTATCGATAACCCACTTCAACAATCACGCACCACAGCCTGCACACAATAGTGTTGGAATAAATTCAATTGCACTGGCAAAATCGGAGCAACAAATGTTCGCCCGCTGTCGTGTATCCTGGCATTAAACAGTAGACTTCGGTCAATCTGAGTTGAGACGGTACGACTGCAACCTTGGCCTACTGACCACACAAAAGTATAAACAATAAACAACCCATATGTTTATTAGCTGTTATTGATAGCTATATCTCGGTACCTCCGCTGAAGAGTAAGCACCCGCGCTCGCCGAAGGGATATTTGTAGGCCAAGAGGACGGCCGTATACGATAAAATCTTTTTGTGCCTAAATGTCGAGGGGCAGTCATTATTTTCGCCGGTTCCCATGGCAAAAAGTCGTCCAAACACTACGAGCGTTTTAATTCGAGAAGCGTTCGTCGATAACTCGGCAAACGACAGTTCGTAGATGACGCATATTATCGCAGCAGCGAGTGACGGGGGTGGGGAGTTCTACGCATGCATCGCTAACCTGTAAACACACGCGCACTTGATTTCGGAAGGGCGTCAAGCAACCTCCTTGGAATTCAGAAACTTTAGAGCAAGTGACTTTTCGAAGCGACATTCAAAGCCACGCAAACGTTCTACATAAACAGAGGTTTGCTCTAATATTTACACAACACTTGGAACTATACGAAAAAATTGAGCTAGTTGGTCGGGATTCATTTATTCACCCGCCCCCTTTTTTTGCCATTCCTCAGCACTATCCCAACTTCACTGACTGCGCAGACAGGTGAATCACGAAAACTGCTCCATGCCGGAGGTCGCAGGATGAGTGCCTTGCGCTCAATTAATAGTGATTTGCCGGGTTTAACGTGCCAAAACTGCGATATGATTGTGAGGCACGCCGCAGTGGAGGGCTCCGGAAATTTAGACCATCTGGAGTTCTTGAACGTGCACTGACATCACACAGTACACGGGGCTCTAGCATTTCACCTCCATCGAAATGCGACCGCCGTGGCCGGGATCAAACCCGCGACTTTCGGGTTAGCAGCCGGGCACCGTAACCACTATACCACCGCGGCGGACTGTCCCTTGAGCTTGCCCGCTGTGCTCGAGAAAGACGCAATCAAGAGCTGCACCTTCAGCACGGACTAAAGAAAACACGTCACTTTCTAAAGGCTTTCGTTTAGAAATACTTAGCGTGTCATGTCGGGATCGAAGGTGTTTGTGACTTTTTTTAGAGAAAGAGAACAGCTAGATATGACTGCAATTAACGTTCCTAGTTTTTTAACAGGGAGCATTTTTCATTTTTATTATATGAAAAACACTGGGAAGTTAGGCTCGGAGGTGGTTATCCGAAAAATATGAATTCATTATTGAAATAATAATAATAATAATAATAATAATAATAATAATAATAATAATAATAATAATAATAATAATAATAATAATAATAATAATAATAATAATAATAATAATAATAATAATGCGCAACTTCTCTCCTTTCTCCGTTCCGCAGTGCTGAGAGCACGCGAGCATAGTAGCTCAGTATTGAAAAGTGCGACTTGTAACGCACACAAAAGGAGACGAAGAAACAGACACTAGAGTTTTCTCATTTCCTTCTCTTTTGTCTGCGCTCGAAGTTGCGCTGTTTAGTTCTCCATCATGTATCCATAGCAACCCGCCCCAGTGTTAGCCCTTACCGCACCTCATGCCGATCTCATAGCTCTTCTAAGAAGTCTTCCTCTTCATTCTCGTTTGGAACCCGGAAGGACTGCACTAAACACGATTGCACTGCAGTAGTCTACCCATGTTGTTACATAATACAATCTGATATTCTGTTCTTTGTCTTTTATCGCCACATTTCGCGCTTTTGTTTTCTTTTTTGTTTTTTTTTATTCCGTGGTCAGCTTCCTCCACATCTCGCCCCAAAACCGTTCTTCGTCATCTTGGCTTTCGTAAGATTTGCACGCCAGCCATCTCACCGTTCCACAGAAAACAATCCTAACCATCGGGGAAATTCGAGACAATACGGGAAGCAACCATGTTACATCACGCCGGTCCGAAACGATGCTGCGCCGGAAGACGATAAGGGCGAATAGTACTCGGCAAAGGGAGCAGGAAGCTGAGCATCTTAGAGAAAATAAATGAAAAGAGAGATACCAACGCTTACGACGTTAGGAGAAATGTTCATCGATATAGCAATTGATGATGACGCCTGCGTACGCGATAACATTTGAGAGGAGGGCGTAGCCTCCCTTCTTTTTTTCGTTCGTTCTTCTATCAAGCGTTCCCGTTCGAACCATACTGTAAACATTGGAAGATAAAAAAAAAAAAATATGCCTAAGGAAATTGTTAGCGCTCAAGAGAACTCATCAAATATTGTGCGGCCTCTTCTGAGCGTGTTCAACAAATCTCGCGCTTTGTGACTTTACGAAGTCTACGTCGGAAGCGGTCTTATTCTTTCCTGAACGGGACAGCTGTTGTCAGCCTCCATTCCGAGCAAGCGTTTCCAAATCGATGCGATGTTTGAGCGCCTCCGTGCAAGCTGAAACACAGTGTTAACCAGCGCGAGTAATGCCTGAAGAATGAATCGGCAATATCGCGTTTACGAACTGGGAGATTACAATAAAACTCTTTAATCCTAATCTCGAAATGGACAAGTTTAGAATTTCTGATCGATTGCTGTCGCGTGCAATAAGGCTCACTCTTTATCATCCACCAGAAAGAGAGAGAGGTATATTTACAGAAAGGCAGAGAGGTCGGCCTGAGCTATAGCATGCTCTAGCCTGCTACTCTACTGTTTACTAAGCCATATGCAGAGTATTCAGCTTGGACTCTGTGAAACGTAGTTTCATTGATATTTTCACGTCTTCGCGTCATCGCTAACAGCGTTGTACAGCACTCCGCTACGCGACATGAATTACCTAATTTGCCAGTAGAGATTACTTATAATTAGTGGAATATTGTAGGAAATACAAAGAATGATTTATGACCAGATAGTTTCACTAAAGTATAGAGAAAAAAAAACTAGCTACGGTCGTCCTCCTCCGGCGTACGTTCTATGACGGGACGCCGTTAGATGTAATTGACGTAGGAACGGAAGTCACACAACTTCCAAGTGATGACACTGCTACGAGTAAGGCTTCCTTAACGAGTATCGATTTCCGTCATGTAATGTGCAACGTCACTGTGAAGGTATGAAGAAATATACGAGCAAGCAAATGCGGCAGCTTTTGTGGAAGCGCGAATGTCTAGGGCAACGAGAAAGCTGGACAAATTTCAGGAGTGCGCGAAGTAATGTTGCTTTGTGGTTTGTGTTTCTTGTCTACTTGTTGCGCTAGTTACGGTCGAAAAAAAGATTATATACTTGAATGCCGGAGAAGCTTTCAGCTGTCGTGATTCCTTTCGACGCACATTCTAATTACGGTATAGCGTGAGTGGCACTGATTTCATTTTTCCCGCAGGCTCAAGAAGAAGCTATCACGCTGGGAGGAAAGAGCATCAGAACGTGTGTCGTTCACGGCGCTGTGTCGTCCCTATAGCATGCGAGCTGATACAGCTCCAGGCAAATCGAGCGCTCTTGAAACGTACTGCTCGAAAGACGATCGTGGTTACCTTTAACGGGCGCCTTGATCACTCTCAGAGCGGCGTCCACTTCTTCCAGTTTGGCATTGGGTGAAATCGTGATGACACGGCGCACAACAAGACCGGACGGCCGCAGCTTGGCCTCCAGCTCGTTGGCCAGAGCGAGCCACGGCTGCTGTTCGCACACCACCAACACCGCGTACTTGACACGGAGGTCGTTGAGGCACGAGGCCACGGCGAAGGCAGCCAAAGCCACATTGGGTGACACGCGGCCGAAAAACACGGACGACGTCTTGTCGGCCAGCGCATTACCACCGCCGGTGTGACCGTGGCAGTTCCAGACGACGAGTGGCTTCCGGTGCACCTGCGCCAGCAGTTCGCCCGCTGCGCACACTTCTTCGTCCAAGCCACCGACGACTCCCGCGACTCTCGGGTCCTCCATCGCTTCGATGAGGGGTAGCAGGCCGCCAGTGCCGCAGACGTCGGTCGCGTTGCGCACCGTCAGCGTCAGGTTGGACTCGGCGAGGTACGCCGCCAGCTGCGTGTGGTTGGAGACCAGCGTCTCCGTGGCGAACCGCAGCGTGCTGGCGTTGATGGTGCGGCACCGGTCTTGGTGAGGCAGCAAGACTATCTGCTTCGGGTCTCGCTGATCGGTGGGAACGGTGGCTGTCGCGCGACTAAGGAGCGCGCCGCACACCATGCAGGCGACCAGCATGGGAACCGGTGACGGCATCTCACGCGGCCGTCAGCAGCTGACGACGACTCGTCGCGGCACCGCTGCCGCACTTGTCGTGGTTCGAGTAGTAGCTGCTGTTGCCGCCGCTGCAGCAACAGCTGCTGACGTTGCGCATCGTGAACCCGACGATCGGCGGTCGCGGCACGACGGCCCTCCGCGATCGTCTCCGCTGGATAACGGGGCGTCTTTTTGAATTTCCCTCCTCGCAAGAGTCACGGCGGTGATGGGGCACTTAACGGAGGCGGCGGTACCGCGGGCGTCATCGCCGCGGCGGAGAGCACGAGCCTTCGGCGCTCCGCCGACTCCCCCGCCGCTGCCTGGCGGAAGGCATCACGTGCCGGATCGCCGGTGATGTGCCTCGGGCCGTGCGCCGTGTCGGGACACCACGGCGGAGAGTGCGCGGGCCGCGCGCTGGTCGTCGCGACGCTTGCGCCGCCAGCGTGGTTGGCGGCCGCCGATCGAACTGCGCCACGGTGAATGCATGTGAAAGCGTGAGATCGTCATCCGTTTAGCTATCTTACCGCGGACTACACTTCGGATGCGCGTTTCGCGTGCGTGTGCCGCGCAGTTTGCGGGTCGGGATTTGCTTTTGATTGCGCGCTTTGCATAGAGCATTGCGCCATTCGTAAGAGAGGGACATGAGTTACAAAGCGAGCTTAATTCAAAGGAATACAGGAGAGAATGGTGATAAGCGCCGTGGTGGATAAACGATGCTGCTCTACTTTTTCATGCTTGCATTTGTTCTTTATGGAGACGCTATTGTCGGGCTACGACAAATGAATGCAAAAACACATAAACACAATATTAGTGTTTATAACGTAAATACGACCTTTCGACATAAACAGTTTCATACACGTGATTGTGTGGTTTTACTTCACTCACAATTAGAACTGGGGGGGAGGGTGGGGGCGTTGCTGGCTGGTACTTACTGCTGTATGATCATTAGAGCCGCGAAGAAGAGTGGCAACGCTCTTCGTTTGGTGCGACACAAGCAGCGAAGTGTGTAGGCTACGTCTCAAACTGTAGACGCCAAAAAGTGTACGCGATCTAGGAGTGTCAAACATGCGACGAGTCCTATTATTCGGCTAAACCCAGTAGAAACAGATTCCCTCTGTGCAGGAGTGGATATAAATTAACAAGTGCTCGCACTTGTTACACTCGTGTTGTGCACAAGGGCTCGCTCTGACAATACACTTGCGTGTCTTGTCAAGTGTCTTGTGTCAAGGGCTCGCACAAGACACTCGCTTTGTGAACAAGTGTTCGAACTGACACGCGTGTTGTGAAAGCTTTAGCACGTCGATATATAGACACCCGCTGATCTCGCCCATTCTGCTTCGAAGGGAGAGCTGTGGCAGCAACGCTGCATGCCATCCTGTCCATGTACTGCTGACCGGCTAAAATGTTACAACAGCAACAATAATAGCAATTGAGGCCACACCCAGGGCACTGCAGTGAATACTCTTATGCGATTTTTCAGTGGGAGTGCTTGAAGTCATGATTTCCATTGTGATAGGGCCCGTAGCAGCATTATGAGTGCACTAGCGTTCGTACGTGTACGATGCTCCGGGTTATCTTTCTTTATTTCTTTTTCCTTGCTTTTTGTTAGTTTGGTAATGAATCCGTGATTTTGAGATAGCCGACCTTGGCACAGCCTTCGTGCATATTCTTTTACATTTAAATAAAAATAAAAACAGCATTCGTAACGCTTCGGATATGTGTATTTCCAAACGCGGTTTGCTCAGTGCCGTTTGTGCTTCTCATACCGGGAAACAAGGGAACACTGTTTTATCTCACTGCCTCGGAGCCACGCACATGCCATGAGAAAATGTCGTTAGCGCCACGTGTCTATCCGGTTTCTTTGTTTTTTGAGAAAGCAGGTCAGCACCGAATGCATCAGGCGTTTATCTAGACACAACTGCAACCTAATGTCGCACAGCAAAGGAGAAGAAGACGAAAAAAAAAAACAGAAAGAGAAAAACTTCCCACTGACCCGAAAAAATGGCTACATTTTTTGACGTAGGCCAAAGAAGGAAGGCAGGAACCGTGGTTAAAGAAAGGCACACGACCAAGCGGGTAAGAAACAAGCGTTTGAAAACGCGAGTCGCATGCTTCGCTTCTCGAGGAGAGCAATATTAATAGCTCCCGAAAATCGAAACGGACAACGACTGAGGAGGTTCACGAGCGCTTTCGCTTCAAGTTATGAGTACTTCTACAGAGTCCGCCCTCGGGTCATCTTCTCTCCGAGCGCTCTTCGTACACGTCCAACAGCTGGTGCTTGTTGGTAATGACCGCAAATGATTAGGGAAGGGCGAGCGAACTACGAACGAGGGATAAAGAGAGAGAGAGAGAACTAAGAAACGCTTACAATCAGACCGGACACAAGGCGGCGATTTGTCTAGGGCGTCGGCACGTGGTTTATGGAAGACAACGCAACAAATGAGAAGATTGGACTGGAAAATAACATATAAAATCGGAACAAAAGCTGAAACAAGTGCATGAGACAGAAATTATTATTATTATCCTTCTGCTTCTACTTCTTCTTCTTCTTCTTCTTCTTCTTCTTCTTCTTCTTATTCTTCTAATTATTATTATTATTATTAATATTATCATTATTATTATTATTATTATTATTATTATTATTATTATTATTATTATTATTATTATTATTATTATTATTATTATTATTATTATTATTATTATTATTATTATTTGATATTGGTACACGAATACACAAGGAGACCGATGAAACAGAGAGAGCACGCTGACAACTGTGACCTAGAGGGGTACAACGATTGCCTACTCCTTCAGGAGGAAGGAAGAGATAGCAAAAAAGAAAAAGAAAAAAAATCTCAAAAGCAGTAGACGAAATTATTCGCCAGAGGTGTGACGCGTTTACGTTTTTCTCCCCTCAGGCCAACATTAAAGCCTGTCTACTTAGACATCTATGGGCGCAGTTTCGTTCTGAAGTATTAGGGCGCAGCTTGAACACACTGATCCGACTTTGCGCCCCCTTGCGTCCACGAAGGAAGCTAATAGCAACAAACCGTGGCTGCCGGCTAATCTCGGAGGCCATGAACAAACACTGACGATTATGCGCTCTGCAAGTTCTCGATTCCTTGGAGCCAGTCCTTGCAAGCCTTTTTTAACATCTCGCAGAGGAACCGATGTTAAATATTTCTCCGTTGTGACTGTCTGTGTGTATGCGGTGAACACTGATGTGTGTGCGCGTATTACTTGTTCCCTCTTTCCTCCTCGCTCTCTCTATTCTTTTTTCTCCCCTTCCCCCTTCCCCCGTGTAGGGTAGCAAACCGGGTACAACCTGGTTAACCTCCCTGCCTTTCCTTTGCTTTTATCTCTCTCTGACGATTATAGCTGTCGCGCTTCGAGCGTTCGATTTCAAGAAACCAACAGAATGACCTACTATTAGTGCGAAAGAAAGCCTTTTTTGAGTGCAAGCGGACATCCTCCGAAAGCCAGGCAGCCTGCTCAGCCGCCATGTCAAAAACTCACATGGTCTCTTATGCATTCACCTAAGACGACTCGAAGGCGAAAGCCATCTTATTTTTCTTCTTAATCGATCTACTGATCCTGCCCCGCCACCCTCCGAAAGCTTTCTACACCTAACATGGCTTTGCACTACCTCCAGGATCGGAAGCACCTCACCTGGTTTTGCACTGCCTGCGTGATCGGGCAACCTTTGACCAAGGTACGATGTCGTGTGATCACGTCATCAGGTTATGTTACGTCATGTGATGTCTCTATGACGTCATGATGACGTCATAATGATGCCACAGTATTTAGCGCTCTGTGACGTCATGATGACGTCATATGGTGACGTCACCATGTGACGATGATTTTTTGCATCCCTTGTCCCCGACGCCAACGACGCGGGACGCCGACACCGACGGTCAATTTTCGCGTTTGACGAGGCATCTAAGGCTTTCGCCTCAGTAAGCCCGGAGTGGTCTCCACGTCAATCGTTCTAGGCGTCGCGAAGCTGTGCTCTGTTCTAAGCTGGCTTCATCCGCATAGGAGCGTGACTTATGGCGAACACTGTCCACCTTTCTGTCTATTCAGCTTTCTCTGACGGGCCACATTGTATCAGAAAGCGAATGAATGTAAACTTTGTGGGGCAACTGTCTTCTACACGTAAACTCGATAAACTTAGGAAGCTGCAAACTCCATGACATCTTTCCCGCCGTGACGCAACCTTAGTGTGGTTAGGAGTGGCTTCCATACTGTTTCCTCATTTGAATCTCATGCATGCCTCATGTGATCCCTGAAATTGCGAGTATATGATAGGACATATGTCGTGTTGTTGTCACCAATTAGGCCACAGACCATTTTCCAGAGGAAAAGAGACTGAGACCAAGGCCTTTTCGCGTCGCAGGCCAGGACACTGGTGCGGGTATTGCTACTATATCTAAAAGATTGTCTGGTCTTAGTGATAGACCATGGGCGCATAATTGACGGTCACACAAGTTACACAGTGATGGCGCCTTCCCCCATCCCTTAATCCCTTTGCCCCAAAGTATGGTTGCAAACCGGACGTGTGCTCCTTGTTGACATGTTTGCTGTACTTTCCTCTCCTTCTCCTCCTCCTAGGCGAACCATAGAGTGAGAGAAAGCACACATCGTTTTCTCTGATTATTCTTCTCGCTTATAGAATTCACTGTAGCGGTTATGATGGATGTGATACTTATTTTGTTTAAAAAGGCCCAGGGTCGGTCCTATACCCCCCATTTATCTTAAAGCTTATTTAAGACTCATTTTTTCAGGAACTACTATATGTAAAGCGTTCGGGTTTATTTCTTTTTATTCGTCGGCGTCTCTTCTTGCAAAGGAGCTAGAATTACAATTGCAGTTCAAGTGGTGATATTTTTGCAATTTTTTTAGGACAGCAAGTAATTTTTGTCAATACTTTTTAAATAAAACTGCCAAAAAATGAAAACTATTCCGCATACGTACAACATTCTAGTTTAGTAGCTTCGTACTGATGTTTTCTTTATTCTGGTAAAAAAATCAGCCTTCTGTTTTAAAGCCTGTTTTGACAATGAGGCAACTGTAACAAAAAAATTGATTTCGAGATATTGAGAGGTAAAGAGAAAAAAGTAGCTTATTTCATGTTTTGTTCCAAAAGATGATGTGCTGAACAATTTAATGAATTGCAGCCTGCCATATCGTCATCACACGAATAAGATTTCCGCTTCTTATTTTCTTGGTTCCCTGCCTTGTTTTGTCATATCTTCTGTCTCTCTATTGGCAAAATACTGTCGACAGCGCTCGATCGCACCGAACCATACCACAGTATTGCGCTTTGGTGATAATCCAAACGGCCTTGAGAGCGTTTACTCGGGCCCTGCAGGCCTTTTTGAAAGCTACAACGGTTTCAAAGGTGGCAGTTCTGATTGTTTCCATTCCAAGGAACACTATCCATTGTGTTCTGTACGAGTACCACGGTTCCTACGCATTCTGTGCAGACACAGTTACTCGTAATCATGGTTTGTAGAAGCGATACATCAATCAAAACATAGCCATTAATTGTCACTACAGGTAACATTTTGTCCTTGCGGCGACGCGGAATGAGGACAAAGCTTACTTGCTGAAGTGCTCGCACGAGTGCTCCCGGTCTCGTTTCTGCTGTTAGCCGAAACGTGTCAATTTAAAATTATACTGCGCTTTCTAAACAGCTTCTTTGATTTTTTGTAGCCGCATCCAATTCAACAAAGGCGCACAGAAACTAAAAATGAATGCACAGAACCGCGTCTCTACGCGCGTCTCACACACGCAATAGTGAACTCGGTAAATGCCACGCGTGTTAAAAAAAAAAAAAAAAAGCTTCACCATGTGCCACTAAGTAGCCGGAGTACTTTTTAAAAACCTGATAAGCTCAGAGAAACTACCAGTTTCGATAAAAAAAATCCCTTCAGGCAGAAAGCTCAGGTTGTGCACGGTCTGAGAAAAGGGGGCTTGGCTGCTCGTCAGTTGGTCTCGAAAACCTGGTCCTTTTGGCCCAGTCAAAACGTGCAAGAATATGTGGGGCACTGGATATTCTTAAGCAAGGCCTTATCATTTCCAACAAGCAAAAAAACAAATATCAATGTTTTTTTTTTAATTTTAGCCTACTCTGTGTCCTTAAACATAGCCATGTCTTGATTTGTCAGATGTAACGTTATTCCGGAGAGGGTTACATACGTAGTACGTAAATGCATACAGCTATGACAAGGCGAACGTGTAAAAAAATCACAGCATATCCACGGAGTGAATGATGATGAGTGGGCGAAGCTGCGGAGGTTAATCGGTAAACCGTGAATCTTCCGTGAATTCTGCCCAGTACATCATCACCGACGTGAGATCGGGCGCGTTTATACTAAAGGTTCGATGAGTTATGACGACTTGCAGCGCACTTTAATTTTACATGTACGCTGTGAATTTTCATTGTTTAGAAAACCATTGCTTATAAAACATCTGGCGTCTTTCGTTAAGCAGCTGGCGTCTTTTCGTCTTGCTTTAGAAACATCTGGCGTTCTTTCGTTTTGCTTTTACAAAACATCTGGCGTCTTTTGTTGGTTTATTTCATCAATCAACGGCGTTTTGAACAAAATTTTTATTGTTTAATCACGCACAGGAGAAATCTCACCAGGCACTACCTTGGAGGTAAAGAATGGCTGCTAATGGGAATGAGAGACAGAAGAAGTCGGCTTTTAGCTAACGCTGCGAATTTTTTATTGTTCAACAACGCACAGGAAAAATCTCCCACCGGCACCACCTTGCAGGTCAAAGCGTAAGACTGGTTACATACTACGCTACGAGGGACGAACGGGTGCCGCTATAAGGAGCTTCGCCCCTAAAAAACATCAATTCAATTCACGTCGCCCAATGCGCATGCAGGGGCTCTTGTTACTCGTACTTTTATATATGGTTTGCCCGCGCAATTTGCCCTCATTTATAACTTATATGTATAGCGTTTTCAATCTTACTGGTACCAACTAGCAATCGACTCTACTCGCTGATTCTCTGGCTGTATGGCGGGCTCCTGATGCTAATAATAACGATCGCCAGCCCCTGCTGTGATTGAAGCAATTATTCCAGAAATCTTGAGCGCCTGAGAGACGCCTTCGTTGCAAAGCATGTCAACAAACAAGAAACCTCTGAAATTCCTTGCCTTCATTATTAACACAAAAGTGTTTTATGCAGGGGTCCACCAAGACTTCAGTCACGTATTTCCGTCACGGAAATGACGTCGAAAAAATGCACTTGATCAGATGGCATAGAAAAACTTGAAGACAAAAAGTTTCGGCAACGGGAGTCAAAACTACGACCTCTCGGTCCGCGACAACAGATGCCGGGCACGCTATCCACTGCGCCACCATCTCACATTCAGGAGGCTTCATAAACGCGCCTCTTATATTTCACACTTTCCTCTCCTCACAGTGCTCTTGGTAGGCGGGGTGGTGTCGCCGTCTGGGAGCGGTAAAGTGAAGTAATTCATCATGAATTTGTGTGTGGAGTTGTGCATTTGTTGTGTACCGCTTATGTTCCCTCATCAGCCTTTTGTTCTCCTCATCATAACAATCAAAATGAGGATAATACAGGCACTTGTCGGAGTTTTTCTGGTTAATCCAGTTATTTCGAATGCATTTTAGCAAATGCACTGTGTCAACAATGTGAAATAAAGGTTTTTGAGGATCCGCTGGATGAGGATACACTATTTCTAGATGGTCGCTTCCTGCGAACAGTGACATTACCTTTCTGTTAATTGAATTATTGTCTGTTATTACTGCCACTACGTGAAGGCCACAATCTTCAAGAATGATTATTACTTCTCTTAGCACCTTAAGTAGTTCTTCAGCTGTAATTTTAGACACTGGTAATATGTGTGCTACATCTTTAAATGCTGACAATAAACTCTGAACCATAAAAAACGTGTGCTGTTTTCGCTGGTTCACTGCTGTTAACAGAAGCTCCTGTTAACCTGCCTGCCTTGTAGTCAAAGAATTGTTGCAAGTGTATTTCATCAAGCATCAATGTGACATTTCTTTCATGCAACTGCAGTAGGCTGGCCCTTCTTTTCATGTACCGTAAGAACCCTTCTTGATTTTGTTCCTTCAAAGGGCTCACATCATGAGCGGCACACACACGTTTAATTGTCCAAGGGTGAGGCAATACGATGTTACCACTGCTTCGCAAAAAAGTTCTAACCATGGGGAGAAATAGTGTAAAACACAGTTGAAAGAATTAATAGTTCAGCTGAATACCTTTTGCTTCGTCTCATCAGGAGCTGGCACTGTTCCCTGAGAAACATTATTGCTTCTACTCTTTCATCCTCCAAAAGGTCTTCCCTAGAAATATCCTCGAGGGGGGAAACCACGAGCTTTAACACTCCATTCACTTTTTCATCTTTTCCAAGTTCTCTTCTACGACAGTACTTTTGTACGCCGTCCAGAAGTTGCACCAGCACACGCATGTCGTGAACTACTTCTGGAATGTCAAGCCGTTCGTCTGACGTAAGGCGAACACCTCACACAATGACGCGCACAGACATATCCGATGATATGAATATAGACGAAATAAGATTCGGAACTTCTTCAATTGTTGCCTCGATGTGCGCAAAGATGACATGGCCGTCGGCGTTCACTACTGACCAATACTTTTTTTTCTTGTAGCAGGTGCCGGCGAGAATTTATGTCGTCCAGGCATGATAACTTGTTTTCTTCCAACTCCTTCTTGTGCGCCAGCATGGACTCCTCAATAGCTTTCTGAAGTTGCTCATCTTCTCTTCGTTTTTTCTTACTCCCTGGTTCTTCTCTCGATTGGTGAGCATCCGACAGGTAGTCAGGGCTGTCCGGAAAAATTGTAGGCACAGCATCGTGCGTGAGTCGCGTCAATTTCATCTTGACTTCAATGGTGCGACCGTCGCAATCTGCATATTTTGTCGTCGTGCAGAGAGATTCCTCTTTGAAGTGACGTTCGCATACCTGCACAAAAGACAAAAATCAAAATTAGTTTGTTTCCATGTGAATTGTGCCTCTGTGCACATGTAACAAAACTAAGCAATGAAAGGCAAGAAGAAAAGGACAGTAGGACAGTTCAGGCGTCGCTATTAAAAATCGCGGTGTCCTATTCCATACCTGGAAGAGTGCAGCAACACGATCCGTTGTAAACAAAATTGCGCTCATGCGTGCAACCAAACAAAATGATGCCACAACTCCGGTTTGATATAGGTTTTCTCACGTTAACACTTGCAATTCTAGTGAGCGAAAAAACAACCCATGTTGCAGGTACTTAGCGCAACATAGTATTCCCTCGAAAAACACGCATCCACTCGAAAAACGCACCCCACATTTGCGTTGATGTGTGTGTAAATGTGAGCGTGTTTTTCGAGGGAATACGAAGTTGCGCTAAGTACCTGCAATATGACGAGTTTCCAACTAGCTCAACAACGAGTTCTAAGAAAAACAACCACATGACAGCAAGTCGCGTGCATGTAAAATAGGTAAATGCCCTCATATTTCCTAGGTACCACGTGGAAAATATGCACAGAGGAAGCTCCCTCCTCACACATTGACAGGTCCTACTATCAGCCGCATTTTTGCAAAAAGTTACATTTCTAGTAATCTTCTGTACCCAAATATTTTTGGGTGACATACGTAAAAACACACTTACCAGTGGATTCTTAAGCTTTGCAACATCTATGTCGCCGCGCCGCACAGCTCGCTGCCATTGTGATCTCCGCTCAGGATTGCGAGGGAACTCGAACAGTCGTACTTTGGGGCCAGTGTCGTAATTCCCTTTGCAGTTTGGCACACAGCAACGTCCCATTCTTCCGCATATGTGGCAGACAGGCCCGAAAAACAAAAATATTTAGCACACACGAAGAACAGCGAAGAAAATTGGCACACGTGGCCAGCGAGGAGCTCTCGGCAACACAGCGCTAAGGTCCCTATATTTATAAAGGTAGCGACAACTACACGCGCGCCCTCTCGAGGGGTCCAAGGAGCAGCGATAGCAGACGACGCGCCGCTCGCTCCCGTGCATATTGCGGGCGCCTGAAACCGAACTCGGTGCTCGCTTGAACCGTTACATTACTAAAATTTGTGGCCGAAGATGTTCATAAATTATCAAACTACAGGGACAATAACTTCAACGAGCACGGAGCACGTTAAACGTTGAAATAAAACGCGTGCCTTCCGAAGCAGGTTCCGAGCGGGTTCCCCACTGCAGCTGTCGTGCAGGGCATTTATGTTTTTTTTTCTTTGCATATTTTGACATTCAGCGTAACTTGAAGTACAGGCGGTATTTGGGTGAGCTAAAAGTGCTTGTTTTCTTGTTCGAATAAAATAGGTAAGTGGTAAGCGTACTGCTACTCTCGGAAACTTCATCGGGCACCTAGCGCTCTTGTAGTGCGTAGCGCAAAATACGCGCTATTATTGGTTTGACTATGTTTATCAGCGTTCGGAAGTCTTCCCAACGTTAAACGGTACTTTTAACTCAGCCTATTTTGTTTGTACTCTAAGAGGTTTACTTAGGAGAAGGAGGCATATTCCACAAATCCAGTTGCACTGCATTTGAGGAATATCAGCGACTTGACTACCTTTCCAGATATAGGAAATATATCATGCCCACTAGTGTCGGTGCGGTATATATGGTTTCAATTGTTTCCTCCCAGTGTCTTGCAGTATTATTTATTCTAACTTGTCAAGTGCACTGTGGTCATCTAGGGAAAACATCACGCGGAATGCTTCAACGAAGAAGCCTTATCGATCTTGCACACGGCAGTGCGGCGAAACACGGCAAGGTTGTGACAAAAAACTAATCCCAAAAGGTCGTTTCCCTGTGAGCTTGTAGTGTTGAAGCCACACCGCTGAGAAAAACATATGCAGCTGTATTGGGTTCCGAGCTATTTAATGTTAGAGATACGGGGTGTGACTCTGCATTGACTACTACGCACAAATCTACGGCATAAAGAACGCCGAAGCAATAATTGCGTTGCTGAGATGGTGTTCATGCATATGCACGAACGAAAGCACGCCGGCCCGGCGTGCTTTTTGCTTGAAACTATAACAATTACAAAATCACTTCGTATAGCCGGGTGTCTTCTGTGGGCATACATTTCTTGCGACTGATTTTGTTGAGCCATACCTTCCATCAGCATATATTTTTGTCACCGCGAGGAACGAAAAAACAGAAGAAAAGCTTTTTTTTTTCGTCATCCGCGCAGTGAGGCAACCGAAGGCGTAGAGACCCGACATACTAGCCCGTCACGCTCCAAAATTCAATTCAAACGCAGAATCCCTGCGTCCACTCAACTTCAGGTACATAAACGCTTCTAGTTTGCAACAACAGTGCGGCAGAGGCGCGTGAAGTACTCTCTACTTGCTAAAATCGTCCCAACTCCACGCTAGAAAACACAGTGATCCGTACCTATCGCCGGCCACAGCGCTGCCGCCGCTGGACCTTTGGCGGGGCGCGAAGGCGAAAAGGTCACGTGTCGCCAACCGGCCTATCGCAGGGCGCGGCGGCTGGATCAAGACCTTTCGCTACTTTTGAAAAATAGAGGGACTTTACACAGCGCCAACACACCGAGGCAATCAGAGCGAGGAATGCTGGGAAAGTTGCAGCTAGCGCCATCTCACGCAGGTCGCCCGAACGTTGCTGAGGAGCGGCGGCTCGCTTCCTCGGGCAGAGTAGGGTGACGTCACACGGCTGGAAAGGAGGAGTGCGGGGGCCTTCAGTAGTCTAGGTGGCGTTGCGTGAGCGCTGCCTCCGCTTCGTTTCTCCTCTACCGTTTCTTTCTCTCCGCCACAGCTGTGCGCTCGTATATAATGCGGCGCGCGCTCGCTCCCGTTGCACTCTTCTTCGCAACGGTGCTATGGACGCTAGCAAAGCTGAACGTAAACGGCAACGCCGGCAAGCGAATCTCGAAGCTGCGAGGCAACGCGAAGCGCAACGGAAGCATCGAGCTGGGGGGGGGGGGGGGGGTGACAAGCTGTACACAACATATACACACCTCCACACACAAATGAAACCAATGGAAACACAAGTGAACACTCAACGCTGCTTCGCGTCCCCGCATGGTTCCCTTTAGTGGGAGATGGTGTAAGGTTTTTGTGAACTCTGTAACATGCCTCGGGATGGCGACCCTAGCCCACGTTTCGTGTGGAAGTAGCGATGCTGTTCTGGCTGCCACACCGCTCTCTCTGGTTATGCTCTCGCCGTTAACTGCTACAGCTAACACAGAGGTTTAATAATTTATCATGGACGTTAGTCGTCGGGATGGAGATGTGCCACCAAGCGTCAACGTGACTGCATCCACGTTAAACGGTTATAGGCACAATGCAGTCGAGTATTCCAGTGTGACTGCAGCGTCAGAACGTACAGCCTAACGGATAAAAAAAAAAAAACAATATTGAGACGGGACCGGTCAAAATGGAACGCGATGCGCGCGTCTCCCTCCCTGCATGAGTGGGCGGACTGTGCCCGGGCTACAGGTGGAGACACGTGCGCGCGTCTGTTTTCTGCGCGCCCCTATCGGCCAATGCTAGCGAACTTGGGACAGGCCAGTGCGAGCAATGCAGCTCCCTCTGGTCAGTGTATAGACATTGTTGCAAGCATCTTATATCAATGTACAGTAAACGTTAAACTTCTTCTGTAAGGTGACGTTTTACTTTCGTCTTATACCGATTCCTATGACGGAGGGATCAACCACAATTTTTATTCGTTATTTTGAGCTCAGTAACTGGATAATTAAAATTTAACTAACAAAAATAACCAATATTTTTAATATACCTAGCTACAATGTGAAATAGCTGCTACATTGGTTATACATTTATCTCGTTCATCTGCATCCTTGCAAGTCCGACATATAGGCTGTATCTTGAGATTAAAGTCAAGCAGGCTTCATGAAACTAGAGCGGCAACATTTTGGTGTAGTTCCATGTCAAAACTACGCTTGAAAAACGCCGGGTTGAGGCAGCTGCTTAGATTGCGCAAGAAGAAAGGAATTTAAGAAGCGAAGAGAAAGAGCTGTATTTCTTTTTAACAACAGTTAGACTGGCAAATAGTATCTTTACTTCTCCTGAAAACAGAATTATTCTACAGCACAAAGCTTCTAACATAGACCATGAGAATCGGTAAACATAACAATGATTTCCGGGACCCGGAAACTCTGGCCGTTTACCGGCCTGTCAGGTTCTGCTTAACAGAAAAAAAAAGAAGAAAAACGAGTCGATCGGTTCTTTTCTCTCACTGACGCACTTAGGAGTCGGTAAGTTCGAGACTACTCGAAACTCCGGGATAAAAGTTCTTCGTTTTTAGTGAATCAGTGGCTGCAAAGGCAGGTTGCAAGCAGCGGTTTTATATTTCGCTACGGACTGGTATAGTTAAGCACAAAAAGGGCAAGAAGCGGAGAACGTAAGCACGCAATTTTTATGACGGGTAGTTCATTGTAGATCGCATGCTATTTCTTATTCCCAAGGTCTTCTACCAACGTCAAAACGCAGTTTCTTTTTTTTATCAGTGCAGGCGAGACACGCCCACACTGCCAGGAAAGACAGCTTTCGCGCAAAATGGTTAAGCACGGTAAACTGCAGCGTTTTCTGCATAAGCGCCAGCAGTTTGAACGCAATTGCGGCGGCGATTGAGAAATAATTCCAACTGTTCTTCAGCTCTATTGCTACGCAAAAGGAAGAAATAAATAAAAATTCGTATAAGTGTGCAAAAGATAAAAAAAACAACTTAACTGGTTAAAGACAAGGTAAATGTAAGGAAAGTTCACTATGTTCTCGAATACAGTGGTCTCGGTTAGTAAAAAGGAATTTGAGTTAACGTTACTTTCACTTTTAGAAGGGCTTACATCGACAATAAAGCGTTAACTTTGGATGGTTTGTGCATACGAGCAGAATTGGGTAACAGCGCGAAGGACAGTACAGACAGACTGATACAGACTTTCTGTTTCTCAGACAGAATATGCTGTTGGTGCAATGGCGTAGCCGACGGGCTTCCTCCGCGGGAGTACGCAGCCAGGCTGTGGACTATGGAAAACGTGTAGCACCTACAGGTGGCGCAACAGTTCACTGCACCAATTAGAGTCACTAGAAAAATTTCAGAGTATCGCATCTGTTTTCCGCGCGCCGCCGCCGACGCGATTGGCTTACTCGCATCACGTGACCTCTCGCCGCCATATCCCTTCCAAGCGCTTTGGGTGCAGACGCGTTCAATGCAGAGCGTGGCCGGACATTTAGCAGTACCACGGTCCCCAGAAGTACTTCGTCGATTTTTTAAACGCGTCATGCAGACAGGGGCGTAAGCAGACATTTTTTTCGGGAGGGGGGGGGGCACCTTCTTGATCTGAAGTTGGGGCCTGGCAGGCAGATGTGGTCGATCGAGTGTCTTTCGTGCTATGTATGCCACGGGAAAAAAAATTCGGGGGGGGGGGGGGGGAGGCACGGGCCCGGTGTGTCACCCCCTGGCTACGCCACTGCATGCAGGTGCCAAAAGAGAGTAGCTCACCAGTAATCGAACGTTAATGGTGAGCTACTCTGGGAATCTCGTTTATTTTTGCATGCCGTGTGGGAAAAATTAATATCAAAGAGCGCCGTTCTACGTGGCTGCATAGTTGGTCGGAATGAACTCGCCCCCCTCAATAACACTCCTTCCTGCAGTGAAGTACACTAGCTTTGCTGGAAAAGATCTTATGCGACAGGATACTTCACCTTTTCGGTTCGCTATGGTCAGCGACATTGAAAACTACATACCTTTTTTGCTCGGCTGTTTATATCGATCTGTTGAACAGATTACGCATGCTATCCGAGTTATCAGCGTGTCCACCCACGAGAGCGAAATCGAAGATTTATTAAAATAATAACTGTTTACTGGTATACCTTGAAGGCAATTGTGGCATGATCATTTGCCATTGTGCAAAACAGAAGCGCGGAGCTCTGTTGATAAACTTGGTATAAGGCAATGTATCAAGCGTATTTTAAAATTTGTTGCAAAAAATGCTGCTAATGCTGCATTGCGCCGAGCGTACCGTAAATACTGTTCAGTGGGTGAGAAGTGGTCACAGCAAAAAAAAAAAAAAAAAGGATCCCCACACATTGAGGGAGTCGATTTTATGCGAGCCCTAGCTAGGTCTATATATATATACTGTGTAGCAGTAGATGCGTTTTAAAAATTCCGGGATATGCTATTTCTGCATCAAAAAAACATAAAGCACCG
>NC_051178.1:127131163-127164271 GCF_013339695.2 Rhipicephalus sanguineus
TTTCAGTGTTCCACGCTGATGGATCCATTCTATGCCAAAGCTTTTTTTTGATAATTACTGCTCGCAAATAAAAAGGGCGCTTTTGTAAGAATGGCAGTTACTTAATACACTTCTCGTGGTTCTATAGGACGTTTCGCAAGGGGTTCGGAGAGTCAGAATTAAAGCCGCGGCAGTACTTCGCTAAGTGCACAAACATACCTTCGTAAAAAACATAAGCAAAAGCTACAAACATCAAAAAATAAATTAAGCTTCTTTTTTTTCTCCACAGGTACCCGGCGAGCGACTTTAGGTAACGCTTGTTTGTTACCATGTAATTATTTTTTGCATGCGTTGAGAGTTGGCGGCTTGCGTCACGTCAGGCAGGCTGATACAAAATGTATACCTATTTATCTGTGCAGCCCAAGTCAGACGACGAAGCTGTAGCGCATCCTTAAATTGTCTGCAAAGGCGTTACTATCGACGAACTAAGTCCCATGGTCTTTTTAAACTATGCCTAGTTAATGGCTAGGAAAACAATGTAAAGTATTGTTCGTTACTAATAAATGTCAATGAACTGAAGGGCATGGGAAGAGAAAAGGAAGAGAAAGCCAGAGTTGTTAAACATAAGAGCGTGCGATTGGCTGCTTTAAACGCTAGTCTACCCAACTGATTGATCGTCTGTGACATCGAACACGGAACTGTTGTCATGTCGGCGGCACCCGCAGCGGTCTTTCTCTTCTCCTCTCAAGTCTTTCCTCCCCTCTCCCAAAGTGGGGTGGCTAACCAGGCTTAGCACTTGCTAAACCTTGCTGTCTTTCTTTTATCCTCCTCCTCATTTTCATCTTACTCTTGTTTTCTTCCTCTTCTTCTTGAAGGATAAAAACAAGAGTAATATAAGGATGAGAAAGAGGGCAAGGAGAAAAGTGGAAAATTCCCACAAGCGCATGGAAAGAGTTGCACTCAAAGACGTCCCGAGAAAACAGTCGCCCACAAAAAAGGAAAAAAAAAGAAAGAAAAGCAGAGAAATTTATTCACTGCCCTGTAAGCTGAGGAACCGAGGGGGATGGACGGTGTTGCCGGACAGGTGACGATCGACCCAAAGGGGGAGATGAATGACAACAGAAAGGCGGGGAGTTTAACCAGAGCTGAGCCCTGTAGGCTACATTGCACTCGGGAAGGACAAGAAAAGTTAGAGAGGAGCAGAGGAAGGTTGCTATTGTTGTGGTCGACGCAATCGACGCAACAAGAGTTCCGCGCTTGACATCACAGAAGGTCAATCAGTCTTGTATCCTTGAGCAATGGCAGCAGCGCATTCGTTGTATTCCGTAACTGTGATGCGTGGTCCTGTGGTCCCAAGATCTTGTCGGCAGCGAAGGCTTTTCCGTCCAGGTGATGTATAGTTGTACGGAGGTGTGAAGCCTCTCGTATGCGAGCAGAAGAGGTGCTCAATACTTTCCTCGACACGCAGTCGTTGCACTCGGCGCTGTCGGCCATTTCGATCTTAAATGAATAGGCGGGATTCGTACGCAGGCACTGAGACCGATAAGACGACTTGTTTAGTAAGACTAACAAGATTATGCCGACAAAAAGTGCGTAAAAGTTGGGAAGCAAGCATTCAGAAAACACGAAGCAACCAATTACATGAAACGGTCCAAATGGACTTCTGTGTGGTGATCGTTGTGTAATGGCTGGTCCGCTTCTGTCTTATCTGTACACACTCTTACGTTCACGAAAAGAAAATTAAGACGGGGCTACATTGAGAACGTAGTACTGCAGTGGATTGCTCCATTGTAAGGTGAATGACAATATGACGCCATACGCGGAAGTATCATGTTACAAGAAATTTCCATTATCGGCTGTTGCAGACTGCAGGACGAACCTCCGAGCGTGCTGTATTAAGCTCCTACGCATCAGAGTTTTCGCTGCCTTCTAAAGATAAGTTCCGAAGCTGTGCCAAGATAAGCAGCAATTGTCATCAATAAATGTCTGCCACCGGCGTAATTAATGGTGTTGTTGTTGTTGTGGCCCCAAAGGACGCGCCGTACTTTTCCGTCTCGTTTGCTTATAATTACTCGCCCTGGATCTATATAGCTGCTACACCTACAAAAAATAATGGGCAAACCTTTATGAAACTCTCATGATAACATCACGTGCAGCGAGGGAGGAGCTAAAGCACAACGTGTTAAAAACACGATGCTTAATTGTAATCATACATTTTTGTGCGTTGTCAAAATTAGCCACGCAAAGTTTCCTCTTCAGCCTAAGAAGCTGATACCTCCGGCCTTTTTTCTAAACATGGCACAAACAGCATGGAAAATAACCCAGTTGTTTTGTTTGCGGAAGCTTTCGTTAATCGCAAAGCATCATTTGTCTTATCGTGCTGTGCCCAGACGGTTGCGGTTTCCGAGCGTCCCGACGTACTCAACGCTCTACATTATTTCTGGCCCAGTCTCTTCTACGCTTGAGATCTCGCTCGTCAGCTCGAACGACGGAGCCCAGCTCAAAAAGGCTCATCACGAAAAGTGGCTTCCATTTTGACAAGGGCCTGCTTTTCCTTCTTTCCTATGACTTTGTTCCTTTGATTGTCCATTTGTTAGCAAACTACACGTTGGCTACGTTGACTTCCAGTTGCCTTACCCCCGTGGAAGTCGTTATTGTTGTTGTTCTTCCGCATTTTGTTCGTCAAAATCAAGCCTGGTATACGAGCAGCCTAAGTCAACGTTAATAATATCTGGGGTTTTACGTGCTAAAACGGCGATATGCTTATGAGGGACGCCGCAGTGGAGGGCTTCGGAAATTTCGACCTCGTGGTGTTCTCTAACGTGCAGTGACATTGCACACTACACGGGTCTCGAGCATTTCGACTGCATCGATACGCGACCGCCGCGGCCGGGATCGAACCCGGCACATTCTAGTCACAAGCCAAGCACCGTAACCGCTGTACCACCGCGGCGGACACAAGCCTACCTTGAATACCATGTGTATGCCAGGAAGTGTAGGGGGAAGGCGGTGAACGCATCCTAATTGTCAGTTTTGAGACGTGATGCTGTTGCAGTATCACCTTTGGCTGATTTAAAACGACAATACTGGCTAAAAACGTCCTGGGACCAGGGCTCACCAAACTGCACTGTTTTTTTCGCATCAGATATCTCTAATTGAGTACATGGTGTCGGAAATGCACCTCGTTTTGGGATGTCTACGATGCTCGCCTATCCGCAATGCCGTGACAGCATCGAGAGGCGGTTCAGTGGAGTAAGCGACTTGCTTGGACCCCTAAGGAGTCAATACGCACCAGGGAAAGGTTTCCCTGAGAAAAAGAGGCATTCGCCGACGTCTGTTCCCGATTCGTCACGCAATGACGCTCAATACAGGTTTTTCCGTGGACCGCCTGTCTACATGAGCACTCCTGCATGGCTTAGAAAACAAACGAGACAAAGATGACCACATTGCGTAGGAAACAATACAGTGATGAATTCTACTATTCATTGTGTTGTTGCGCAATATATCCTACCTGTGGCTACTCGTAGGCACATCTGATCCTCTATTTCGTTGTGCACTGCCCTTCAATCGAGACATTTTGGCTGCTTCACCATTTGCTTTTCGCCGCGTCAAAGGGCGAAGATTAATCTGCGAATCACAGTGTGCGTTATCTGGTGGGCAAACCAAGCATGCCATTCAAGATAAGTGTGACTAAAAATTAAACGATAAACACAGAGCACAACCGATACACAACACACCAAAAATAACACCGTAGCACTCAACAAACGGAACTGCCACAAGGCCGGTGTGCCTGAGGAAATAAGAAATTGTAGCGTAACTTTCAAGAAATATTCTAATTATTTAACCATTTATTTAGAAATGGTGTTCAAACTCAATGGCTATTGCGTTAATGTCATTGCTTGAACTGTGTAAAAGTGAAAGCAAATAGACCGATGCTTGTTACATGCAACCCCTTCGTTACACTGTGGCGGATGTAAGGGTATATAGCCACTGTGTACGTATACGATCTCTGGCGTATAAATAATAACTCTACAAGCAGAGTCCAATACGTGCAATGTGGTCACACAGATTACTGCGGATAGAGTCCTCACAGATAGGTTTTTCTCTTCGTTCACTCATTCCTGCGCCGGAGCATATGCTAAGCCCATTCTTTCCTATCATATTACTGTTACCACGATCCTCTAACGTGCACCATAACCTCCTGTCAAGTTTTTAAACTGCTTATTCTTTCATTCGTTGCATATCACTGCTCTTTCAATAACGCACTTGTTGATGTTCTCGCTTTCTTTTATTTTTTTTGCCATTTAACTATACGGTGCGCACATGCGTACGGTGAACGAGGTTGCCACGTATTCTTTCAACCGCGAAAATGCTCCATCTTTCGACGACGACAGAGCAACAACAACAACAACTAGAACAACAAACAACATTGAGGAAGCCCCTTAGAAAAGCACGGCATCCGCGTCTTTATAACCTGTCAAAGCGACGCCGGCCGGCCGGACGGCTGGCCTGGCCCCCGGGGCTGTCCTCCTAACCTCGCGCGGTCCTCCATCTCGACCGTCCGTCGCCGACGGGTCCCGCACGATTGGCCATTAAGCTATACAGCACACGTCGACGCAGTTATCGATCACCGTAAAGCGCTGTTCTCCAAAGTATCGGAGAAATAAAAAGATAGGTAAACAAAAAGAATAGACATATCGAAACAGTCTCGATCGCGTAGCAGCTTGCATTCGAAGCGGTCGTCGCTATTTTCCAAAGAGAGCTTCTCTCGAACACAGTGGTGCGTTGCTCACGGCGCCATGCGGCTGTTCGCGTCAACTTGGGCACCCGTCGCCACTGCTGTAAACTGTGCCTTGACAACATAAAGAAGAGAAAAAAATGAAGAGGAGGGGGCTTGATTTGTCGTTGCTCAAGAGCTCCAGTTTTCTTGATAAGATGGATGTGTATTGCCGCTTCGGTCGTTCAGCCGTGCGCATTCGTTTGTGTCTGGCGTACTAGAAGAATGGGCTCGTGCTTTTCGCGTGAAGTATAAGTATATAATCGTCGGGGTTTAACACCCCAAACCACGATATTATTATGAAGGACGCCGTAGCGGAGGGCTCCGGAAATTTCGACCACCTGCGGTTCTTTACTGTGCACCGAAATATAAGTACACGGGCCTCAAGCATTTTCGCCTTCATTGTAAATGCGGCCGCCGCGGCCAGAATTTGATCCCGCGAGCTTCGGGTCAGCATCCGAGCACCATAACCAGTAGACCACCGTGGCGGGTGCGTCAAATGTTGTCTTCGTACTGTCTCTGAAGGGGTTTTTGTTGGCATTATAGCGACCGTAATTCTTTTACAGCGAAAGCTGTTATGAGATCATTTCACCGGCCGTTTTTGGTGCCGTAGTTGTCCGCCGCCGCCGCCGCCGCCGCCGCCGCTGCCGCCGCCGCCGCTGCCGCCGCCGCCGCCGCCGCCGCCGGTGTCCGTAACCAGTATCGCTCGAAATAAGAAAAAAAACTAAATAAGAAAAAAATTCCAGGATGGAACGAGGTTCGAACCTGGGCCCTCTGCGTGGGAGCCCAGTATTCAACCTCTGAGCCATGCCGGTGCTTGAAACTGCTTTGCAAAAAGGTCCTATACAGGCTTCATGTCGGGAAGGAACCACATTAGCATATGCAATATAGCGTGGTAAAAGAGTAGAATAAGCACCAAGCGTCGCACAACGCGAATTCTGTAACCAGGCGTCACACAATGCGAATTGCGCAACGAGTAGGTTGTTGAATGCTTCCATCCCATTACAAAGAGCTCTTCCATAATTCTTCATCGTCATCACGCACAGCATCAACAAAGTGCGCATAATGCCTTACATGCGTTTAGCAGGTACCACGGCTGTCTGTAGAATGACGAAAAATGGCACAGTGCCTACTGCCCTACTTCTCAAAAATTACAATGATTTATAGCGTAGTGGGTTCCTCGCAAGTGCACTTCTGTTGGTTGCCAAGGAAGCCCATAAGGCTCCCATGATCCATTTCCTCAGGGTCTCAATAAGTCAATTCTCTCTCTCTCTCTCGCTCTACGTTTCTCCGGTTAAAGTGTGTTATAAAGCGTGGTGGGACAGTTAAATATCGACCGGGCGTCACACAATATGCATTACGTAACTAGTGGGTCGTTTAAAGCTTCCAACCCATTACAAAGGGCGCAACCATAATTATTCATCGTCATCAACCGCCGCATCAACAAACTGCACATAATCGCTTACATATGGTACCTCGCTTCTCCGCAGAACAACGAATAATGTCGTGCTGGGTGCTTCCCAACTTCCCAAAAATTACGCTTTGTTGCGTAGTGGGTACGTTGCTAATGTACCTGTATTAGTAGCCACAGGAGAGTTTATAACGGGCTCTAGAAATGCCGCTCTTCCAGCTTTCGCTGTGACTGTGCTGCGCTTTCCGCGCAGGCCTGGCGTTTTTTTTTTCATGTCGTAGCTTCAATTTGATGTCGATGAACAATCTAGGCGATCCTGGCTTACAAATTCGAACCAGTTACGCCATCACAAGCACAGCTCTATACACGTCATCCGCTGCTGCGCTCAACGCGCCCCAACATCATCGCGAATACAGTTGCATGGCGCAGCACAATGCAGTAATGAAAATGAAATAACGAAACAGTACAGTAAGTGTGCACGACTAAAAAAAAAAAACAGAAAACAGAGGAGTCGGTGTTTAACTGCAATGCACCTGTTTTGTTTTGTTTTTTTGCGCCTTTTTCAATCTCAAACTGTGATCCAAGTAACCAGAGTAAACCCAACTACATTCCACAGCGTTATCGCATCTGCAAAATATCGCTCCGTCTTTTCTTTTCTTTAACCATCGTCGCACAAATAAAAGTTACGTGATTGATGAAAGCAATTGCAGAAGCCAGGCACGCAGTACAGCAATTACAGTGCATCGGCAACAGCCACTTCTCAACTAGGAGCATTGTTGTTCTCAAGAAACACGGAAGCGGCTTTCTAGATCCCCAGAAGGCGGCACGAAACGGCAAAACAGAAAGCGCCATTCTTTTCCGTCCGCTCCAACTGGCTTGATAAAGAACAGCGCCGCAGCGTTAGCCGCTGGCAGGTGTTTTCTTTCCGGGGCTTCAGCACCGTGCTAAACTTTCAGAAGCGCTACCTTTAGCTAGAAAAGAAAACAAGTCGAGAAAGGCAAGATTAACGAGGTGCACGGCAATTTCGGCAAAGTGCTACGCCGTGTGCTGAAAAAAAAAATTGCTTCGGTTGTCTGACCATTTGTGGAAATATATAAACCTGATGGTTGAGTTCATTATCACGTAACGAACGTAGAATCTGGGCCTCGGTGAACGAATATTGTGCTTTGGCACAAGACGAGACGCTAAAGAAAAACAAGCAGGAAAGTTCGCAGTTTGCAAACATAAGAATTCGTTTATTAATGATGGTATTGTAAGGCGAAAAGACACCTTGAAACCGAAACACTGCTCCCGATACCATCTACTCTTTAAATCAGCAATGCGTGATGTTGGAGATCTTGAGTACAACCAGTGACGATATACTTAACTGTTTGCTCATAATTCCAAAATAACACTGTCATAGAAGGTTGACACGGTTTTCCCCTGTCGCGAGGGACCTGAGAAAGATTAATGTTTCATTATATTTATTTTGCGCCAAGTCCTGGCGAATCCACCGTGCGATGGCCGAGGGCGCCTTTGTGCACATATACACTGCTCAAAGATAGACAAAATGTCACAAGAAAAGAAACCGACATACGCTAGCGCTGGCTTGCGAGTGAACTTTATTAAAAAGAACACACAAGTATATAACAGGGCACACGTGATCATGAACTACAACTGACATTGCATGCAAGCGAAACTGGAAGCGCCACGTACAGGTGAACCTAGGTTAGAAAGTTCTTTTTGTTTTTTTCTCACGGGACTCGTTCTAGCACAGAGATGACAGAGGTTGGGAGTCGGGATTGAGGAGGTGAAAAACGAAACATTAAAAGAAAGCTTTTGGTTTCTCAAAATGCATATCATGCCTCCTTTCTCTGAATTAAGTTACGTGGGACAAGCAGGCAGATTCCTGAAAGTGAACTGCTGGAACAAAACCAAAACTGCGAAACGGTATAGAGCATTTTCTTGGTGAACACTGCAGTCAGTGCGGTTGCGTTCAGTTATTTGACAAGATGACCACAATAGCTAGACACGCTTACAAGAATAATAACTGAAGTCGCATAACTGAATCGCAAAAGGCAACTGTGTCAGCAAACCTATGTACCGGGTGTTCAAAGTTAAGCTTTATGGTTTTCTTAAACTTCAGCACTGCGAAGTACGTAAAAACTACCTCTGCAGATAAGTTACGTATCCAGGGGGACACAAAGTGGGACAATAATTATCGCTCTCAGCCGTCTAATTAGCTAAAATTGAATAATGAACTTTTTAATGGCTGCAGCAAACGGGTGTGTTTGTATTGAAAAGTTGGAGGCCGTCGCGTTTCTACGTAGTTCCACTTGGAAGAATTCTTCTAGCTTGTCTGTGATCCGAGATATCCCGCCACAGAGAATAATTGCGGTTTGCGTGATTACGAATGAAAAGCGGGGAGGATCAGCGCAATATTCCTCCCTTATTTAACAAGCAGTTATTGCTTGCTATCGCCATCCGGTAGCAAAAGGGTAACCGTTATCATCTTTGCCTATACCTGGAACCGGTTGTCAGATTAAACATCGCTCGCAACTGCCGCGGCACATCGGGGAGGAGCTTTGCGCCAGTGCTCACTGCCTTGCAAGCGTAATCATACAAACCGCAATTAAACTTTGTAGCGGGATATCTCGGAGCACAGACAAGCTAGAATTCTTCCTATTGGAACTGTGTAGAAGTGCAACTGCCTCCAGCTTTTCAATACAAACATGCCCGCTTGCTGCAGTCACTAAAAAGTTCAATATTCAATCTTATTTATTTGGGTGGCTGATGGCAGCAGTCATTGTCTCACTTTTTGTCCCCCTGGATACGCAACTTATCTTCAAAGGTAGTTTTTACGTAATTCGCAGTGCTGAATTTTAAGAGAACCGTAAGGCTTAATTTTGAACAGCCTGTATATGCGGTGGCGCTGCAAACGTAAGTTACTGTGATGCGTGTTCAGGTATTGAAATTCCTTTTTATTCTGGCTGATAAAGTACACCTTAGTTGTAGATGGCTCCCGGCATACTTTCTGGCATACTTAGTCTCGTAGTCTCGATCGTAACGTTTTATTTACCTCGAGGCGCCTGCGGAACACGAAAGGTCGAAGGCGTTACTATACCTTCGAGTTCGCTCCACTTTGTCTCCTTGTAGGTGCGACTGCACTTTTGTATCATTGCAGTTTGTTTGCTTGCTTCATTAAAGTTCTTACAAAAATAAACGAGCCGCATTCGCGGCCAACTGGAAACTTTTTCAGCCCTTATTTATCATTTCGCAGTTCAACAAAGGAAAATAACCGCTGCAAAAAAGTAGGCATGCGCGTAACGACGTTCGGACTTCACTCCGTAGCCCTGGCATCGAAGTGAGAATCGATTAGACTCCTCCATTTAGGCGTTCATTATTGAATGCCAGCGCACTCCGAATCGCTCACGTATCGCAGTAAAGGAAGCGCGTAACAGAAATTTATAACTGTGATACTCAAAAGGATACTACAGCGAGTAGTGTTCGCGTTTTTTTTCTTCTGTTTACTTGCGACAGGTATAGGCAGAGGAACCGATCTTACCTAGAAGAAAACATTCGGTTCGTTATTCTACGTTGAGGAAGGAGAGCGGGGGAGTGGTAATAGCTAAGTAGAAAGATAAAAAAGCAAAGGGAAAGGCAGGAATCACAGCACGATCACAAATGCTCACTGTACACAAAAACTGCCACAACTTAAGATTACATGTACCACTACGAACTCCATTTCGTGCGACCGCCGCTTGTGCAGGTCTGTTGCCAAACTCGTAACCCTTAACTGCTAAGGGTTACGAAGGGAGCGTTCTAGACTAATTTGTTTTGACAATAATCTTTGATCGAAGGAAGTTAGCGCAATTGCGAGCGACTTTCACTCGCAGAAAAGGCAGTTACAGATGTCATTAATACGGAGAAAACAAAGCATTTCGTAAAAGTAATTTCCAACCATAGCAGGCAAAGCGGGAAGGCGTCATAGGTAACGAGCATGCCGATAATGCTGCTTAGTTGGGTGTTCAAGGCAGCAAGGAATTTTACATTGTTATTGAGTTCAGGTGCCGCTAAGAAACTTCGCGCTAAATATAACTGTGCAGCACCACGCGAAATCGTCGCCGTGCCTTCGCTTGCCAGCTGGTCTCGGCCTCGCGATAGATCTTGCACAATGTGCGATAATGTGTGATATAGCCATCTCTGCGCTCGGCGCCAATGCTCAGACCTTGTGATGAAGCATAAGCGCATCTCATACCGTTCACAACGTCTTCGTAGTACTTTCGCAGCTATAGTGGTACGTACTGGCGTCGTTTGGGTGACAAGACAAAATGCAGACTCGTGTACTAATATTTAGGTGCGCATTAAAGAAATTGCGGCTATGGCACTTAATATTCTTGAATAAAGTGATTATATATTAAAACCGACTTCATACGTTTCCAGATACTCCAGGACAATGCCTTTCGGATCTAGAGTCAGCTTTCCGCTTCGTGAATCAGTCTCATCTAATTCCTTCTTTTCTCGCTAAAAGCCACGTGCATTCGAACGCTAATCTTATTGAACGGAGTAAAATACCCGACAATCTTGAGCGAGAAAGGCAATGAAACCTTATCAGGATGGCTTCAGCCGATTTGGAGGGCAACAACTAGGATGTCGTTCAATTATTTCGTCTTCAGTGTCCAGTTCACACACTCTACTTTGATTCTGCTTGTTATTTCGTGTTTGATAGCTCCGCGTGCACAGTTGTCCTTACAGCGAGTCACAGATAACAAGAAGGGAGGTCGACACACTCTTCTTCGCAGTTATTCCAATTGCCCAAGCCACTAAATTGGTCCTTTAGAGATACAACCAGCGACAACAAAAGTATTCGCTCTGTAGCTTAATGATGAAGTGAGAACAGGTAAGGCTAAAGCAGCGAAAGGTAATACATTGCGGTTGTCTTCGGGTGCTACTTACTCGCAGGTCCAATCCTAAATATCCTCTGTAAATCTCTGTAGGCAAGTATGAATAAATGTTGACCAAGTTCAAGGGCCCTTGCACTGATTTAAATCTTCTACGAAAGTAAGAATTAAAGTGCTCAGGTTCAGCGGCCTGTTCATTAACTGCTACAAGAAAGGCCGGGCAGAGAAAAAGTCCTCCACTCTAATTTCAAAAGAAGCTAAGGAAAAGGGAAGCAGCTAAGAACGGTTCCTACGTCAGCCAAGGAGAAAATAGTGGAGTGCATAGAAAACAATCTAGATTTTTAAAAATAAATGGTAAGGTAGGAACAGATAAAATTATATAAGGCAAAGATAATGAAAAGCGTTAGAATGCGTTTTGATGCGCGTTATGACTTTACTGACGTTGAATAAGCTAAATCGCCGACCTTTATTGAAGCTTATTCATATTCTAACAAATATTCACAGATCCTTGTCTAGATTGAATTTAGAGCCTTATAGTGTAGATGTCAAGGTAGGTTCAAAGATGCGAACAAAATACACGTGCCTAATTCGAGGCAATATCTCACCAAGCGTGACCACGGTAAATATCGCGAAATTTTGAGCCCCCATTGACGCACATCTGACACTATTTCTCAAACGCAACCCTACTTGAAAACTTAGCATTAATATTTTAAAGCAAAACGCATTGGGACAACGACAACGAGTTGCTTGTCTCCTTACCCCCTTCTGATCGTAGTTATATCCCTGCCATCTGAATGGTTGATTTGTTTTTGTTTTGTTTATCACAACACATGTGATGGGAGGCCAAGGGAAAAGAGAGAGAGAGAAATGTAATGCGGAACGGCAAGGAGGTTAACCAGAAAACATATCTGGTTTGCTGGTTGCATATCTGTAGGGGAGACAGAAAAGGAAGAGAGGAATGTGTTAGCGCTGTGTCCTGTCTGCCGTCTTTACCTCGTCCTTTGTGTTTTTCGCGCTAGTAGATATGTCCACAGTTAATACGCACCAACTAGCCCAACTCACTTCTCTAATAAGAGAGGAATGGGGTAGCGAGGGAGGGAAACACTAACACACACACACACACACACACACACACACACACACACACACACACACACACACACACACACACACACACACGCACGCACGCGCACGCGCGCGCGAACACACACACACACACACACACACACACACACACACACACACACACCACACACACACACACACACACAACGATCGTTCAACAAAGCCATTCAAGGGTGCCTTGGGTATTGGCAAACACAACAGCAAAGGCACAGGCATTTTGTTTACATTGTCGTACACTGTGACAAACCATCTCTATAAGCACTGCATTATAAGCACAAAGTAACTTTTACGAAACCACGACATTAATAAACACATCATTAATTGTTTCCCTACGGAGAACGTCCTGCATTAATATGCATCCCGTCTGCATGATACACCAGTACAACACTTCATTCCAGCTTTCTCATTGTAATAGTGGCAATTTGAGGATTAGATGCAAATCAAAGGCAGCTCTAAAGGTCAATTTTAGGCTGGGAAGAACCCTAAGCCACAATAGCGTGCCCTCTGTGCTACGACGCTGCGCCGTACGTATGGTGCTCCCTTATGGGTAGCAGAAATCAGCGCCTTTTCCTTACCTCAAACCACCACTACTACTACTTGTTGTCTTGTTCATTTATTTCGACATCTACTTCACCAGAGAGGATTTATTATTGTCATAATTAAAGCATGGGAAGAAATACAGGCTTTGAATGCATTTTGTGTCGCCCTCTTTTGGTTCGTCGTCGTTTTCCTGTCGTGGATCCTGCATACACGGCGCAGCTGTCGCTGCAGGGTGCGCGTCATATTCGGGACACGTTCGAGGAGCCACCGAGATCACGCCGCACTGCAGCTTCTGGTTTCTGGAAATGAGAAAAATATTTCCGTCTGATATTGCAAACCTTTACTTATGTTGCGTCCACGTCTACAGCATTCAGATAGAGACAGAAGAAAAATGACCGGTTTCTAAAATTTTACTACGTCTGTTCGTTGAAAGAGATCAAGTGGTAAGCGAGACTACCCCGTCTGAATGTCATACTATTATTATACATCTACCCTTTGAGCCATTACAGCTTAGTCATGTACAATTCTTAAATGCGTTATATTTCGCCTTATGCTTGAGTAACCATACTTCGGTATAAGAAGGCCACCTTTGCTTATGATGCGCGTCTCGGCGGCGCTGTCTTCACTCGCGGTGTGCGCGCGCGCCGCGTGGGAGAGTGAGTGAGTGAGTGAGTGAGTGAGTGAGTGAGTGAGTGAGTGAGTGAGTGAGTGAGTGAGTGAGTGAGTGAGTGAGTGAGTGAGTGAGTGAGTGAGTGAGTGAGTGAGTGAGTGAGTGAGTGAGTGAGTGAGTGAGTGAGTGAGTGAGTGAGTGAGTGAGTGAGTTAGCCTGTTGTTCCCTCTTGCCTGGTCAGGCTGTAGCACCGCAATATTATCTCTCTCTGCACCTTTACGCCTTCGTTTTGTTGACGGTTTTCTTTTCTTTTTTACACTGTTCAATCACAACAATAAGCTCGAACGCATGCAGCCGTGCCGTCACCAACAACGCCGTACGCAGTCGATGTCCAAGCTGCCAAGCCTTCTCCGTCGGCTGCCTGTCTCGCAAGATGAATGAAGGCCGGACGACGGATTCAATTTTTCTTTCACGGTTTGCCGCCGGACGCTCTTCGACATCTCCCTCGCTATCATGGGACAGCGCTTAAGCTGCTTTTCTGCTTCGCTTGGCACGTCAACTGAAGCGTAGAAAGTTGCTTATATAAAACGCAATGAACGTCGTGCAAAGAATGATGCCTTTTTACCCATTAATCCATCTTATTGTTCTTTTGTGACACTGGTGTTAAACCCTTTTGTTGTTCGCGTTTTTTTACGAGCATCTTAAGTAAGCTTCAGCTCATTTCTTTTTTCCCTGAAGTTCATTGCACTCCCGGGAGTGTCAGCTACGATACGTTAATGCCTCGTTAGAGCCTGCGCTGTCCACCTAATCTAACTAGAAGTAGATCCTCTGCGTCTAGTTAGATTCACTGAGGAAAATGATGTGGAACTTGTGGAGAAATACAGCAGACCTCTTGCTTCAGGTCAAGGGTGTTAACTGCCACAACTGAAAAACGAAACAATAATGAAGCGATACACTACGCACTTCGTGACCTGATGAACATGTCCATTCAGTTTTTGCTGATTCATTATCGTTTTCAAGATCTGGCGTTCAATAAGTTATCGTAATCAAGTGAAGTTTTTGGAGGCAGCTTTTTTTACAGGCTGCGATGCTGCACAGCATTTTCGTCAGTTGCGATTTTGGCTATTGTCAACTTCGCATTGCCCTTCCACATGTAATAATAATTTCTGGTGTTTTAAGTGCCAAAACCACGATATGGTTATAAGGCGTGCCGTAGTGGATGGCTCCAGAAATTTAGACCACCTGGGGCTTTCGCACCTTTCATATGTACCTGTCACGGCAGCTGCGATTTTCGAGCGCATTTTGCGAGCACCTTCTAAAGGGCAGAGCTATTCGTTGTGTGGCCCATTCATTGCTCTTAGCCGAAACGAAATTAAAACATACTGCAACTGACCACGTCTAGTGAAACATTTTTTACAGCGATAGCTCTACTGACCCACCTGCAAAGCGATAAAACAACGCCTGGTTCTGCGAAACTGACCTTCAAGCTCAGACAAGGCCAAGCGACAGAGCCTCATAGAAAGGCTAGAGCGGCGCGTTCGCGGAAATGAAAAGCTGCTCACGGTCAGTCTTTCGTGCCGCCACCGCCAGAGACGCTGGCTGCATCCAAGTTCACTGCGCGTACGCGCCGACAGCGCCGGCGGCGCCGAGTAGCATCTGCGTGTTGTTGTTGGCTCTTACCGCGGCGTCCTCGTCGTCCATGCCTAAACCAAGGCCTCTATCGCTGGAAAGCTTTGTTTAGCCGCGTTCAACGACAGCAATATATATATATATATATATATATATATATATATATATATATATATATATATATATATATATATATATATATATATATATATATATATATATATATATATATATATATATACAGAGAGATAGATAGATAGATAGATAGATAGATAGATAGATAGATAGATAGATAGATAGATAGATAGATAGATAGATAGATAGATATACGCGTTCATGCGAAATAGCCAGCAATATGGCGGCCTGGGAAAAGGGGAGGGCATGCCGTGGCCACAACTGTACAAAGCAGACCATCAGGTTGCCTCATAGGCGTGCGCACAGGGGGGGGCAGGGGGGGGCGGCCGCCCCCCCTAATCACCTAAGAGGGGGGGCGCAAAATCTGCCCCGTACATTGACCCTTCTAGTCACCTAAGAGGGGGGGGGGGGCGAAATCTGCCCCATACATTGACTTAGTAGGGTGGGGGGGCGGTGCGACGAACCTTTGCCCCCCCCCCCCCCCTAATGGGCAACCCTGCGCACGCCTATGGGTTGGCTAATGGCTGCAGAAGCGGCAGCTTGACGTTGCCTCTTGGCCAGCATGCCTCTCTAACATTAGCTGCACTAACAATATAGCAATGCCGCCAAAGGCTTCGTATTCTTCTGTGTCACAGCACCCAATGGTCGTAATAACTCAAGTGTAAATCGGTTATGTAATGCCTTTAACTGTAAACTACATCGGCTATGCGACTTGAATAGCTGTCCTCGACATCGTGTGCCTTCCTGCAAGTGCAACCTTGCTTGATGTTGGACACGTTGATCTCACCCTTTGGCGATCGTCCTATTTTTCTGTCTCTCGGAAGACGCCTGGGGCCTCCAGGGAAGGTGGCGTGCTTGGCTACAAACTAGAGCTCACGCTGTATAAGCCGCGCTTGAGAGGCTGCTCTTTTAGAGGGCGATGCTCGCAAACAACGTTTGCGGCACCGGAACATTGAACACATATATGCAAGGCGTGACAAGGCTGCGCCTACAAGCCCCCTCTTTCTCCGCGTTCTTACGTGTCTCAAGCGGCTCGGAAGCACGGTACATCTGAATTGCAAATTGCCTCCCTCTCTCGACGACCAGCACATCTCGGCCTCAAGGACAGGCTCGAGTGCTTGGTTCAACACCCGTCTACTCTTTAAAGCTCCATTCTTAGGATGTTTCTCTAAAGAATAAATATATGTGTAGGAGACGTTGCCTCGTGCGCTGCCCCTTTCCGTTTACGTTATATGCTTAGAAGCCACCGTCTTTCAGAATGTTTTCGAAAAGCAACGTCACACACACGCACACGCACGAGTACGCGTACACGCGCGCACGCAACTGCAAAGAAAATATCTGAAAGTAAACTACAAAAATAAGACAGAAAGCCTGTAAAATGACAGCGAAACACGTTCAGCACGTTTAGAGCAAGTTTTGGTATATGCAATTCGCATGGCGCAGTTCGTATACGCTTAACGCGGCAAGGTGAAGCCATTTGGCGCGTGTATTGTTCAGACATAAATCCTACACGTGCTTGGTGTACACCAAAAAGCAGGCGTACAGGCGATAGCACGTTTTCACCGGATGCAGGAGTATCACTTCAAGATTCCTGCGCGTGCGCGCGCAACACTTCGTATTGTTTTCCCTTTTACTTCCATTCGCATCTTTCAGCGAACATTCTGCTACTTAAAGTCTAGGTAAGCGAGCATAATTCAACAGAATACACGAACTAGTAATTGTATATAGTGGTTTAATTATACATATAATTAACAATATCATCGCATCATATAAGGGCATGTTTATTTATTTTCGCCTGATAGCTTGTATACTTCGCCAAGACCCTCCTGCTTACACACACACACACGTACACACACACACACACACACACACACACACACACACACACACACACGCACACACACACACACACACACACACACACACACACACAGCCCCTACAAACATATGCACGTGCAGAGAAAGATAGCAATTGCAGGCGGGAGGCTTGATCGCTGATCGATAAACAGACCATCGTTTATCAGTGTTTCAGCCCCATCCAACGCCACCTCTGTGCCAAATTTGGACAGCAAGGCAACCAATTTTGTGGCCAGCAGATTAAACCATAATTCTCCACTGGACCTTCTATCGCCAAGTGCGTCATATAAGTCTTGTTGCGTCACTAACTCAACAGCGAAACGCATGGGAAACAAACTAGACCTTGTGCATTCTTTACAAACCGGTCCAGGATCTGCTGACACGAAGTGCGTTGGACGGATGAGCCTGCTTCACATTAAAGGAAAGAGGTGCGAGCAAGCGTGCAAGCCTTTCGAACTTATATTTTGGATAGCAGAAAACTAGCATAATCTTAACGGGTATGGGCCACTGTGCGGCTATATGAGAACGAGTACAAAGAGAGAGTGAAAGAAAGAAAGAAAGAAAGACATAAAGAAAAAGAGAAAGATTCCTGCAGAAAGAAATTCATGTGGTGGGATTCGAACCCGCGTACCCTCGATCCGAAGGCGTGCGTCCTAACCACTCGGCTATCCAGGCATGCTAGCGGAGCTGGTATAGCCTTGTATAGTATAGTATAGCGGGGGTGGGAAAGGGAAGTGAGCGTAAGAAGAAAAGATGTGATGGCGAGTAGGAGGTAAAGGAGGAGGGGAGAGAGTAAAGCGTAGCACAGAAAGAATGAGAAAGAGAGAAATAAAGAGAAAGAAATGCACAAAAAAAGGAAAGACAGAGATAACATCAACGAAGAGGAGAGAAAGAAAGATAGAAAGAAAGAAAGAAAGAGGAAGCAAGCATCGCGTCGACTAGTGACCAGATACCGCAGCACCTGGCCAAGCCACGCATGCGTAGTAGCTAAGCCACGCCCACCGACGGAGACATCGCGCGCTACCTCCACTCTATAGGAAACGTGCACTGAGCTGGTGGCGCAGCGGTACGGGAGTGAACGAAAGCTTTTGGTGTGCTCCGCGCAGCAGACGACCCATGGGCGGAGACGTGTCAGGTTGTCAGCGGTGCTTCGCAATGTCACGTATGAGTTCTTGTGTCGTAACCTGTACCAATAACTATGAGAACTACACACCTGAAACACTTTTTTTTTTCAGTTTCCTGCCGTGACCATGCTTCAGAAACAGGCGGGAACGCTGCATTAGTGTACGCTGCGTAAAGCAAGTGATCCTGCGGCAGGGGCGTAGCCAGAAATTTTTTTCGGGAGGGGGGGGGGGGGGGTTCAACCATATTTTATGTATGTTCGTGCATGCGTTTGTATGTGCGCGTGTATATATACGCAAGCAAAACTGAAAAATTTCGGGGGGGGGGGGTTTAAACCCCCCCTCCCTGGCTACGCCCCTGTCCTGCGGGCACGTTTATGAAGTACATGTAGCTAGTTCGCGGTGGGTATACGCTCCACGTAAGTTAACTGATATTTTTACACTGCTGACGGAACCGAGTGGCAGCCGGCAATGTGATCTGGAATCTGCAGTCTACATTTTGTCGGCGGAAAGCCATCGACAGATCCAGCAATGTTGCTTCGTACGCTTCTGCTGTTTTATCACCGTACTGCTGTTCGTCGAGCGGCGCAGTTGGTAAGTGGGAACAGTTAGGAAGGAGCCCCTCATGCCTGGGAAACTGCGTCACGGGGCGCGAGAATTTTAAAGTTTATTCCCCTTGTACTGCCGTTGCCCTTAACATCACTGTGCGGGCAAGCAAAAACGCGCCACGCCATTCTACTGCGCTACGTGACAGCTAAGATATCACGTGCAGAGCTAGCACGTGAAAAAGTTACTCAATGACTCATGCAGCCCGAGCAACGACTACGAATGAAGCTGAGCTACATCACGGAAAACTTCGCCGGACTGCCACGCATTACTAAATGCAACACGTGAGGTTCGGCGATCGTACGTTTTACTTGCGCCCATCGTAGGGGGTTGTCTGACACACGTCAGACACAAATGCCATCGTTTACTCAACAATAAGCAGGCAAAATGACAAGAAAGGATGCATACAAACATCGATGGTGACGGCCTATGCTTCGAGGTTTACGCAGGCTGGCCGCACGAATCGCCCTTTCAAAACACTCCGCCGCACGTCCGTGCTTTCTGACACATCGAAAACATGATTGATTCCGTATAATTTGTCTTTTCTCTTCGTCTCAGGCCTTAAAAGAATCCTGCGCTGCCAATTTTCTGAAAGCCTAGCCGTTTTATCAAATTCCTCGCCTTCGCGCATGCGCACTTGCATGCATCGCGGGCGTAGCAGACGGAGAAACGACGGTTCGTGGCACGCCAGTTGAAAATGAAGTGGCCACTCGTGGCGCTGGCGGCGCATTGGTGCTAGAGTCACTGGAAAATCAGAGTACCGCAAAGGTAGGCTGCACGCGGGCAACATTGGGCGGCGGCGGCCATATCCCTTCCAGACCGCCCGGCGCGTTGCTAGCGTGGGTTGAGAAGTGACCGATCTTTTAGCCTCGGTGCCACGTTACGCTCGGCGGAACGGCATTATGTGTGTGTGTTTCTTGAAGAGGATATTAGAAGTGATTTCGAGTCATCGACAGGTATGGGTCGACTGCGCGGTTAGCGGTGTAACTAATGAAACGTACGGCGAATGTTGCCATGTGCTCGCGAACTCTCTTCATGGCTTCATCGGTCTCTTTTCGTGTCACTCCCGGGTGTGTTCGCTAGGTCCGGAGCTGTAAACATAGTTGCATTAGCGCAGTGACATCGTGCGCGATGCCATTTACTTCAACATTTGGTGAATCTTGACTGCTTGCGCTAGTTTTGCAGTCGGTGTTCAGGTTCACTGCACTCGAGAATGTTATCGAACAACATCGAGAACATTCAACATTACGTCGTTCGACTGATCGCTGACGCATAGCTTGCTTGCGCACCATGCTTGCTGTTCAACTGGTTGATATGTGTAATGGAAGTTGTGTGTGTTCGGTAATTAGAAGTTGTGCGCGACGTATTTATGTCTTGATTCGGAACGCCAGCAGCCCAACGCACGGGCGAATCGGCGTGCGGTAGGTAAGGTGCATCTTATCTTGCGATACGTAGAAAATAGGCCATCAAAAATGATTGACATCACTACTTGATTGTTTCATTTCCTATTTCTTGTCTCCTTAATATTCCCAACGTTGCAATGAATTTGCAAATATTTTGCTGTGTTCCGACAAACAGTTTTTTTTTTCGTTGCCAGCGCCTGAACAGCTGGGGTTTGCTGCACTTTTTTTTTTTCATAATGCACTCTGATTAAAACTTCCTCGGCACGGTGCTTTATGTTTTTTTGATCAGAAATAGCATATCCCGGAATTTTTAAAGCGCATGCTACTGCGACACAGTATATATATATAGACCTAGCTAGGGCTCGCATAAAATCGACTCCCTCAATGTGTGGGATCTGCATTTTTTTTTTTTTTTTGCTGTGACCACTTCTCACCCACTGAACAGTATTTACGGGTACGCTCGGCGCAATGCAGCATTAGCAGCATTTTTTTGCAACAAATTTTAAAATACGCTTGATACATTGCCTTATACCAAGTTTATCAACAGAGCTCCGCGCTTCTGTTTTGCACAATGGCAAATGATCATGCCACAATTGCCTTCAAGGTATACCAGTAAACAGTTATTATTTTAATAAATCTTCGATTTCGCTCTCGTGGGTGACACGCTGATAACTCGGATAGCATGCGTAATCTGTTCAACAGATCGATATAAACAGCCGAGCAAAAAAGGTATGTAGTTTTCAATGTCGCTGACCATAGCGAACCGAAAAGGTGAAGTATCCTGTCGCATAAGATCTTTTCCAGCAAAGCTAGTGTACTTCACTGCAGGAAGGAGTGTTATTGAGGGGGGCGAGTTCATTCCGACCAACTATGCAGCCACGTAGAACGGCGCTCTTTGATATTAATTTTTCCCACACGGCATGCAAAAATAAACGAGATTCCCAGAGTAGCTCACCATTAACGTTCGATTACTGGTGAGCTACTCTCTTTTGGCACCTGCATGCAGTGGCGTAGCCAGGGGGTGACACACCGGGCCCGTGCCTCCCCCCCCCCCCCCCCCGAATTTTTTTTCCCGTGGCATACATAGCACGAAAAGACACTCGATCGACCACATCTGCCTGCCAGGCCCCAACTTCAGATCAAGAAGGTGCCCCCCCCCCCCCCGAAAAAAATGTCTGCTTACGCCCCTGTCTGCATGACGCGTTTAAAAAATCGACGAAGTACTTCTGGGGACCGTGGTACTGCTAAATGTCCGGCCACGCTCTGCATTGAACGCGTCTGCACCCAAAGCGCTTGGAAGGGATATGGCGGCGAGAGGTCACGTGATGCGAGTAAGCCAATCGCGTCGGCGGCGGCGCGCGGAAAACAGATGCGATACTCTGAAATTTTTCTAGTGACTCTAATTGGTGCAGTGAACTGTTGCGCCACCTGTAGGTGCTACACGTTTTCCATAGTCCACAGCCTGGCTGCGTACTCCCGCGGAGGAAGCCCGTCGGCTACGCCATTGCACCAACAGCTTATTCTGTCTGAGAAACAGAAAGTCTGTATCAGTCTGTCTGTACTGTCCTTCGCGCTGTTACCCAATTCTGCTCGTATGCACAAACCATCCAAAGTTAACGCTTTATTGTCGATGTAAGCCCTTTCTAAAAGTGAAAGTAACGTTAACTCAAATTCCTTTTTACTAACCCGAGACCACTGTATTCGAGAACATAGTGAACTTTCCTTACATTTACCTTGTCTTTAACCAGTTAAGTTGTTTTTTTTATCTTTTGCACACTTATACGAATTTTTATTTATTTCTCCTTTTGCGTAGCAATAGAGCTGAAGAAACAGTTGGAATTATTTCTCAATCGCCGCCGCAATTGCGTTCAAACTGCTGGCGCTTATGCAGAAAACGCTGCAGTTTACCGTTGCTTAACCATTTTGCGCGAAAGCTGTCTTTCCTGGCAGTGTGGGCGTGTCTCGCCTGCACTGATAAAAAAAGAAACTGCGTTTTGACGTTGGTAGAAGACCTTGGGAATAAGAAATAGCATGCGATCTACAATGAACTACCCGTCATAAAAATTGCGTGCTTACGTTCTCCGCTTCTTGCCCTTTTTGTGCTTAACTATACCAGTCCGTAGCGAAATATAAAACCGCTGCTTGCAACCTGCCTTTTGCAGCCACTGATTCACTAAAAACGAAGAACTTTTATCCCGGAGTTTCGAGTAGTCTCGAACTTAACCGACTCCTAAGTGCGTCAGTGAGAGAAAAGAACCGATCGACTCGTTTTTCTTCTTTTTTTTTCTGTTAAGCGAACCTGACAGGCCGGTAAACGGCCAGAGTTTCCGGGTCCCGGAAATCATTGTTATGTTTACCGATTCTCATGGTCTATGTTAGAAGCTTTGTGCTGTAGAATAATTCTGTTTTCAGGAGAAGTAAAGATACTATTTGCCAGTCTAACTGTTGTTAAAAAGAAATACAGCTCTTTCTCTTCGCTTCTTAAATTCCTTTCTTCTTGCGCAATCTAAGCAGCTGCCTCAACCCGGCGTTTTTCAAGCGTAGTTTTGACATGGAACTACACCAAAATGTTGCCGCTCTAGTTTCATGAAGCCTGCTTGACTTTAATCTCAAGATACAGCCTATATGTCGGACTTGCAAGATGCAAGATGAACGAGATAAATGTATAACCAATGTAGCAGCTATTTCACATTGTAGCTAGGTATATTAAAAATATTGGTTATTTTTGTTAGTTAAATTTTAATTATCCAGTTACTGAGCTCAAAATAACGAATAAAAATTGTGGTTGATCCCTCCGTCATAGGAATCGGTATAAGACGAAAGTAAAACGTCACCTTACAGAAGAAGTTTAACGTTTACTGTACATTGATATAAGATAGCTTGCACAATGTCTATACACTGACCAGAGGGAGCTGCATTGCTCGCACTGGCCTGTCCCAAGTTCGCTAGCATTGGCCGATAGGGGCGCGCAGAAAACAGACGCGCGCACGTGTCTCCACCTGTAGCCCGGGCACAGTCCGCCCACTCATGCAGGGAGGGAGACGCGCGCATCGCGTTCCATTTTGACCGGTCCCGTCTCAATATTGTTTTTTTTTTTTATCCGTTAGGCTGTACGTTCTGACGCTGCAGTCACACTGGAATACTCGACTGCATTGTGCCTATAACCGTTTAACGTGGATGCAGTCACGTTGACGCTTGGTGGCACATCTCCATCCCGACGACTAACGTCCATGATAAATTATTAAACCTCTGTGTTAGCTGTAGCAGTTAACGGCGAGAGCATAACCAGAGAGAGCGGTGTGGCAGCCAGAACAGCATCGCTACTTCCACACGAAACGTGGGCTAGGGTCGCCATCCCGAGGCATGTTACAGAGTTCACAAAAACATTACACCATCTCCCACTAAAGGGAACCATGCGGGGACGCGAAGCAGCGTTGAGTGTTCACTTGTGTTTCCATTGGTTTCATTTGTGTGTGGAGGTGTGTATATGTTGTGTACAGCTTGTCACCCCCCCCCCCCCCCCCCCCCCCAGCTCGATGCTTCCGTTGCGCTTCGCGTTGCCTCGCAGCTTCGAGATTCGCTTGCCGGCGTTGCCGTTTACGTTCAGCTTTGCTAGCGTCCATAGCACCGTTGCGAAGAAGAGTGCAACGGGAGCGAGCGCGCGCCGCATTATATACGAGCGCACAGCTGTGGCGGAGAGAAAGAAACGGTAGAGGAGAAACGAAGCGGAGGCAGCGCTCACGCAACGCCACCTAGACTACTGAAGGCCCCCGCACTCCTCCTTTCCAGCCGTGTGACGTCACCCTACTCTGCCCGAGGAAGCGAGCCGCCGCTCCTCAGGCAACGTTCGGGCGACCTGCGTGAGATGGCGCTAGCTGCAACTTTCCCAGCATTCCTCGCTCTGATTGCCTCGGTGTTGTTGGCGCTGTGTAAAGTCCCTCTATTTTTCAAAAGTAGCGAAAGGTCTTGATCCAGCCGCCGCGCCCTGCGATAGGCCGGTTGGCGACACGTGACCTTTTCGCCTTCGCGCCCCGCCCAAAGGGTCCAGCGGCGGCAGCGCTGTGCCGGCGATAGGTACGGATCACTGTGTTTTCTAGCGTGGAGTTGGACGATTTTAGCAAGTAGAGAGTACTTCACGCGCCTCTGCCGCACTGTTGTTGCAAACTAGAAGCGTTTATGTACCTGAAGTTGAGTGGACGCAGGGATTCTGCGTTTGAATTGAATGTTTGGAGCGTGACGGGCTAGTATGTCGGGTCTCTACGCCTTCGGTTGCCTCACTGCGCGGATGACGAAAAAAAAAGCTTTTCTTCTGTTTTTTCGTTCCTCGCGGTGACAAAAATATATGCTGATGGAAGGTATGGCTCAACAAAATCAGTCGCAAGAAATGTATGCCCACAGAAGACACCCGGCTATACGAAGTGATTTTGTAATTGTTATAGTTTCAAGCAAAAAGCACGCCGGGCCGGCGTGCTTTCGTTCGTGCATATGCATGAACACCATCTCAGCAACGCAATTATTGCTTCGGCGTTCTTTATGCCGTAGATTTGTGCGTAGTAGTCAATGCAGAGTCACACCCGTATCTCTAACATTAAATAGCTCGGAACCCAATACAGCTGCATATGTTTTTCTCAGCGGTGTGGCTTCAACACTACAAGCTCACAGGGAAACGACCTTTTGGGATTAGTTTTTTGTCACACCTTGCCGTGTTTCGCCGCACTGCCGTGTGCAAGATCGATTAAGGCTTCTTCGTTGAAGCATTCCGCGTGATGTTTTCCCTAGATGACCACAGTGCACTTGACAAGTTAGAATAAATAATACTGCAAGACACTGGGAGGAAACAATTGAAACCATATATACCGCACCGACACTAGTGGGCATGATATATTTCCTATATCTGGAAAGGTAGTCAAGTCGCTGATATTCCTCAAATGCAGTGCAACTGGATTTGTGGAATATGCCTCCTTCTCCTAAGTAAACCTCTTAGAGTACAAACAAAATAGGCTGAGTTAAAAGTACCGTTTAACGTTGGGAAGACTTCCGAACGCTGATAAACATAGTCAAACCAATAATAGCGCGTATTTTGCGCTACGCACTACAAGAGCGCTAGGTGCCCGATGAAGTTTCCGAGAGTAGCAGTACGCTTACCACTTACCTATTTTATTCGAACAAGAAAACAAGCACTTTTAGCTCACCCAAATACCGCCTGTACTTCAAGTTACGCTGAATGTCAAAATATGCAAAGAAAAAAAAAACATAAATGCCCTGCACGACAGCTGCAGTGGGGAACCCGCTCGGAACCTGCTTCGGAAAGGCACGCGTTTTATTTCAACGTTTAACGTGCTCCGTGCTCGTTGAAGTTATTGTCCCTGTAGTTTGATAATTTATGAACATCTTCGGCCACAAATTTTAGTAATGTAACGGTTCAAGCGAGCACCGAGTTCGGTTTCAGGCGCCCGCAATATGCACGGGAGCGAGCGGCGCGTCGTCTGCTATCGCTGCTCCTTGGACCCCTCGAGAGGGCGCGCGTGTAGTTGTCGCTACCTTTATAAATATAGGGACCTTAGCGCTGTGTTGCCGAGAGCTCCTCGCTGGCCACGTGTGCCAATTTTCTTCGCTGTTCTTCGTGTGGTGCTAAATATTTTTGTTTTTCGGGCCTGTCTGCCACATATGCGGAAGAATGGGACGTTGCTGTGTGCCAAACTGCAAAGGGAATTACGACACTGGCCCCAAAGTACGACTGTTCGAGTTCCCTCGCAATCCTGAGCGGAGATCACAATGGCAGCGAGCTGTGCGGCGCGGCGACATAGATGTTGCAAAGCTTAAGAATCCACTGGTAAGTGTGTTTTTACGTATGTCACCCAAAAATATTTGGGTACAGAAGATTACTAGAAATGTAACTTTTTGCAAAAATGCGGCTGATAGTAGGACCTGTCATGTGTGAGGAGGGAGCTTCCTCTGTGCATATTTTCCACGTGGTACCTAGGAAATATGAGGGCATTTACCTATTTTACATGCACGCGACTTGCTGTCATGTGGTTGTTTTTTCTTAGAACTCGTTGTTGAGCTAGTTGGAAACTCGTCATATTGCAGGTACTTAGCGCAACTTCGTATTCCCTCGAAAAACACGCTCACATTTACACACACATCAACGCAAATGTGGGGTGCGTTTTTCGAGTGGATGCGTGTTTTTCGAGGGAATACTATGTTGCGCTAAGTACCTGCAACATGGGTTGTTTTTTCGCTCACTAGAATTGCAAGTGTTAACGTGAGAAACCTATATCAAACCGGAGTTGTGGCATCATTTTGTTTGGTTGCACGCATGAGCGCAATTTGTTTACAACGGATCGTGTTGCTGCACTCTTCCAGGTATGGAATAGGACACCGCGATTTTTAATAGCGGACGCCTGAACTGTCCTACTGTCCTTTTCTTCTTGCCTTTCATTGCTTAGTTTTGTTACATGTGCACAGAGGCACAATTCACATGGAAACAAACTAATTTTGATTTTTGTCTTTTGTGCAGGTATGCGAACGTCACTTCAAAGAGGAATCTCTCTGCACGACGACAAAATATGCAGATTGCGACGGTCGCACCATTGAAGTCAAGATGAAATTGACGCGACTCACGCACGATGCTGTGCCTACAATTTTTCCGGACAGCCCTGACTACCTGTCGGATGCTCACCAATCGAGAGAAGAACCAGGGAGTAAGAAAAAAACGAAGAGAGATGAGCAACTTCAGAAAGCTATTGAGGAGTCCATGCTGGCGCACAAGAAGGAGTTGGAAGAAAACAAGTTATCATGCCTGGACGACATAAATTCTCGCCGGCACCTGCTACAAGAAAAAAAGTATTGGTCAGTAGTGACCGCCAGACGGCCATGTCATCTTTGGCGCACATCGAGGCAACAACTTGAAGAAGTTCCGAATCTTATTCGTCTATATTCATATCATCGGATATGTCTGTGCGCGTCATTGTGTGAGGTGTTCGCCTTACGTCAGACGAACGGCTTGACATTCCAGAAGTAGTTCACGACATGCGTGTGCTGGTGCAACTTCTGGACGGCGTACAAAAGTACTGTCGTAGAAGAGAACTTGGAAAAGATGAAAAAGTGAATGGAGGTGTTAAAGCTCGTGGTTTCCCCCCTCGAGGATATTTCTAGGGAAGACCTTTTGGAGGATGAAGAGTAGAAGCAATAATGTTTCTCAGGGAACAGTGCCAGCTCCTGATGAGACGAAGCAAAAGGTATTCAGCTGAACTATTAATTCTTTCAACTGTGTTTTACACTATTTCTCCCCATGGTTAGAACTTTTTTGCGAAGCAGTGGTAACATCGTATTGCCTCACCCTTGGACAATTAAACGTGTGTGTGCCGCTCATGATGTGAGCCCTTTGAAGGAACAAAATCAAGAAGGGTTCTTACGGTACATGAAAAGAAGGGCCAGCCTACTGCAGTTGCATGAAAGAAATGTCACATTGATGCTTGATGAAATACACTTGCAACAATTCTTTGACTACAAGGCAGGCAGGTTAACAGGAGCTTCTGTTAACAGCAGTGAACCAGCGAAAACAGCACACGTTTTTATGGTTCAGAGTTTATTGTCAGCATTTAAAGATGTAGCACACATATTACCAGTGTCTAAAATTACAGCTGAAGAACTACTTAAGGTGCTAAGAGAAGTAATAATCATTCTTGAAGATTGTGGCCTTCACGTAGTGGCAGTAATAACAGACAATAATTCAATTAACAGAAAGGTAATGTCACTGTTCGCAGGAAGCGAACATCTAGAAATAGTGTATCCTCATCCAGCGGATCCTCAAAAACCTTTATTTCACATTGTTGACACAGTGCATTTGCTAAAATGCATTCGAAATAACTGGATTAACCAGAAAAACTCCGACAAGTGCCTGTATTATCCTCATTTTGATTGTTATGATGAGGAGAACAAAAGGCTGATGAGGGAACATAAGCGGTACACAACAAATGCACACTCCACACACAAATTCATGATGAATTACTTCACTTTACCGCTCCCAGACGGCGACACCACCCCGCCTACCAAGAGCACTGTGAGGAGAGGAAAGTGTGAAATATAAGAGGCGCGTTTATGAAGCCTCCTGAATGTGAGATGGTGGCGCAGTGGATAGCGTGCCCGGCATCTGTTGTCGCGGACCGAGAGGTCGTAGTTTTGACTCCCGTTGCCGAAACTTTTTGTCTTCAAGTTTTTCTATGCCATCTGATCAAGTGCATTTTTTCGACGTCATTTCCGTGACGGAAATACGTGACTGAAGTCTTGGTGGACCCCTGCATAAAACACTTTTGTGTTAATAATGAAGGCAAGGAATTTCAGAGGTTTCTTGTTTGTTGACATGCTTTGCAACGAAGGCGTCTCTCAGGCGCTCAAGATTTCTGGAATAATTGCTTCAATCACAGCAGGGGCTGGCGATCGTTATTATTAGCATCAGGAGCCCGCCATACAGCCAGAGAATCAGCGAGTAAGAGTCGATTGCTAGTTGGTAACCAGTAAGATTGAAAACGCTATACATATAAGTTTATAAATGAGGGCAAATTGCGCGGGCAAACCATATATAAAAGTACGAGTAACAAGAGCCCCTGCATGCGCATTGGGCGACGTGAATTGAATTGATGTTTTTTAGGGGCGAAGCTCCTTATAGCGGCACCCGTTCGTCCCTCGTAGCGTAGTATGTAACCAGTCTTACGCTTTGACCTGCAAGGTGGTGCCGGTGGGAGATTTTTCCTGTGCGTTGTTGAACATAAAAAATTCGCAGCGTTAGCTAAAAGCCGACTTCTTCTGTCTCTCATTCCATTAGCAGCCATTCTTTACCTCCAAGGTAGTGCCTGGTGAGATTTCTCCTGTGCGTGATTAAACAATAAAAATTTTGTTCAAAACGCCGTTGATTGATGAAATAAACCAACAAAAGACGCCAGATGTTTTGTAAAAGCAAACGAAAGAACGCCAGATGTTTCTAAAGCAAGACGAAAAGACGCCAGCTGCTTAACGAAAGACGCCAGATGTTTTATAAGCAATGGTTTTCTAAACAATGAAAATTCACAGCGTACATGTAAAATTAAAGTGCGCTGCAAGTCGTCATAACTCATCGAACCTTTAGTATAAACGCGCCCGATCTCACGTCGGTGATGATGTACTGGGCAGAATTCACGGAAGATTCACGGTTTACCGATTAACCTCCGCAGCTTCGCCCACTCATCATCATTCACTCCGTGGATATGCTGTGATTTTTTTACACGTTCGCCTGTCATAGCTGTATGCATTTACGTACTACGTATGTAACCCTCTCCGAATAACGTTACATCTGACAAATCAAGACATGGCTATGTTGAAGGACACAGAGAGTAGGCTAAAATTAAAAAAAAAACATTGATATTTGTTTTTTGCTTGTTGGAAAGATAAGGCCTTGCTAAAGAATATCCAGTGCCCCACATATTCTTGCACGTTTTGACTGGGCCAAAAGGACCAGGTTTTCGAGACCAACTGACGAGCAGCCAAGCCCCCTTTTCTCAGACCGTGCACAACCTGAGCTTTTGCCTGAAGGATTTTTTTTATCGAAACTGGTAGTTTCTCTGAGCTTATCAGGTTTTTAAAAAGTACTCCGGCTACTTAGTGGCACATGGTGAAGCTTTTTTTTTTTTTTTTAACACGCGTGGCATTTACCGAGTTCACTATTGCGTGTGTGAGACGCGCGTAGAGACGCGGTTCTGTGCATTCATTTTTAGTTTCTGTGCGCCTTTGTGAATTGGTGCGGCTACAAAAATCAAAGAAGCTGTTTAGAAAGCGCAGTATAATTTTAAATTGACACGTTTCGGCTAACAGCAGAAACGAGACCGGGAGCACTAGTGCGAGCACTTCAGCAAGTAAGCTTTGTCCTCATTCCGCGTCGCCGCAAGGACAAAATGTTACCTGTAGTGACTAATGGCTATGTTTTGAGTGAGGTATCGCTTCTACAAACCATGATTACGAGTAACTGTGTCTGCACAGAATGCGTAGGAACCGTGGTACTCGTACAGAACACAATGGATAGTGTTCTTGGAATGGAAACAATCAGAACTGCCACCTTTGAAACCGTTGTAGCTTTCAAAAGGCCTGCAGGGCCGAGGTAAACGCTCTCAAGGCCGTTTGGATTATCACCAAAGCGCTAATACTGTGGTATGGTTCGGTGCGATCGAGCGCTTGTCGACAGTATTTTGCCAATAGAGAGACAGAAGATATGACAAAACAAGGCAGGGAACCAAGAAAATAAGAAGCGGAAATCTTATTCGTGTGATGACGATATGGCAGGCTGCAATTCATAATTTCAGCACATCATCTTTTGGAAACAAACAGGAATAAGCTACTTTTTCTCTTTCTTCAATATCTCGAAATCAATTTTTTTGTTACAGTTGCTCATTGTCAAAACAGGCTTTTAAAACAGAAGCTGATTTTTACCAGAATAAAGAACACTCAGTACGAAGCTACTAAACTAGAATGGTTGTACGTATGCGGAATAGTTTTCATTTTTTGGCAGTTTTATTTAAAAGTATTGACAAAATTACTTGCTGTCTAAAAAAATTGCAAAAATATCACCACTTGAACTGCAATTGTAATTCTAGCTCTTTGCAAGAAGAGACGCCGACGAATAAAAAGAAATAAACCCGAACGCTTTACATATAGTAGTTCCTGAAAAAATGAGTCTTAAATAAGCTTTAAGATAAATGGGGGTATAGGACCGACCCTGGCTTTTAAACAAAATAAGTATCACATCCATCAACCCGCTACAGTGAATTCTATAAGCGAGAAGAATAACAGAGAAAACGATGTGTGCTTTCTCTCACTCTATGGTTCGCCTAGGAGGAGGAGAAGGAGAGGAAAGTACAGCAAACATGTCAACAAGGAGCACACGTCCGGTTTGCAACCATACTTTGGGGCAAAGGGATTAAGGGATGGGGAAGGCGCCATCACTGTGTAACTTGTGTGACCGTCAATTATGCCCCCATGGTCTATCACTACGACCAGACAATCTTTTAGATATAGTAGCAATACCCGCACCATGTCCTGGCCTGCGACGCGAAAAGGCCTTGGTCTCAGTCTCTTTTCCTCTGGAAATGGTCTGTGCCTAATGGTGACAACAACACGCATATGTCCTATCATATACTCGCAATTTCAGGGATCACATGAGGCATGCAGAGATTCAAATGAGGAAACAGTATGACCACTCCTAACCACACTAAGGTTGCGTCACGGCGGGAAAGATGTCATGAGTTTGCAGCTTCCTAAGTTTATCGAGTTACGTGTAGAAGACAGTTGCCCCACAAAGTTTACATTCATTCGCTTTCTGATACAATGTGGCCCGTCAGAGAAAGCTGAATAGACAGAAAGGTGGACAGTGTTCGCCATAAGTCACGCTCCTATGCGGATGAAGCCAGCTTAGAACAGAGCACAGCTTCGCGACGCCTAGAACGATGACGTGGAGACCACTCCGGGCTTACTGAGGCGAAAGCCTTAGATGCCTCGTCAAACGCGAAAATTGAACCGTCGGTGTCGGCGTCCCGCGTCGTTGGCGTCGGGGACAAGGGATGCAAAAAAATCATCGTCACATGGTGACGTCACCATATGACGTCATCATGACGTCACAGAGCGCTAAATACTGTGGCATCATTATGACGTCATCATGACGTCTATAGACATCACATGACGTAACATAACCTGATGACGTACACACGACATCGTACCTTGGTCAAAGGTTGCCCGATCACGCAGGCAGTGCAAAACCAGGTGAGGTGCTTCGATCCTGGAGGTAGTGCAAAGCCATGTTAGGTGTAGAAGCTTTCGGAGGGTGGCGGGGCAGGATCAGTAGATCGATTAAGAAGAAAAATAAGATGGCTTTTCGCCTTCGAGTCGTCTTAGGTGAATGCATAAAGACCATGTGAGTTTTTGACATGGCGGCTGAGCAGGCTGCCTGGCTTTCGGAGGATGTCCGCTTGCACTCAAAAAAGGCTTTCTTTCGCACTAATAGTAGGTCATTCTGTTGGTTTCTTGAAATCGAACGCTCGAAGCGCGACAGCTATAATCGTCAGAGAGAGATAAAAGCAAAGGAAAGGCAGGGAGGTTAACCAGGTTGTACCCGTTTGCTACCCTACACGGGGAAGGGGGAAGGGAGAAAAAAGAATAGAGAGAGCGGGAGAAAGAGGAACAAGTAATACGCGCACACACATCAGTGTTCACCGCATACACACAGACAGTCACACGGAGAAATATTTAACATCGGTTCCTCTGCGAGATGTTAAAAAAGGCTTGCAGGACTGGCTCCAAGGAATCGAGACTTGCAGAGCGCATAATCGTCAGTGTTTGTTCATGGCCTCCGAGATAGCCGGCAGCCAGGTTTGTTGCTATTAGCTTCCTTCGTGGACGCAAGGGGCGCAAAGTCGGATCAGTGTGTTCAAGCTGCGCCCTAATACTTCAAACGAAACTGCGCCCATAGATGTCTAAGTAGACAGGCTTTAATTGGCCTGAGGGGAGAAAACGTAAACGCGTCCACTCTGGCGAATAGTTCGTCTACTGCTTTGAGATTTTTTTCTTTTTCTTTTTGCTATCTCTTCCTTCTCCGAAGGAGTAGGCAATCGTTGTACCCTCTAGGTCACAGTTGTCAGCGTGCTCTCTCTGTTTCATCGGTCTCCTTGTGTATTCGTGTACCAATATCAAATAATAATAATAATAATAATAATAATAATAATAATAATAATAATAATAAATAATAATAATAATAATAATAATAATAATAATAATAATAATAATAATAATTATAATATTATAATAATAATAATAATTAAGAAGAGAAGAAGAAGAACGAAGAAGAAGAAGAAGAAGAAGTAGAAGCAGAAGGATAATAATAATAATTTCTGTCTCATGCACTTTTTTCAGCTTTTGTTCCGATTTTATATGTTTATTTTCCAGTCCAATCTTCTCATTTTTTGCGTTGTCTTCCATAAACCACGTGCCGACGCCCTAGACAAATGCCCGCCT
>NC_051178.1:127164371-127361450 GCF_013339695.2 Rhipicephalus sanguineus
AAGCACAACTTACCAAAAGCAGTAGCCAGCCACTTCAATCAACAAGACCACAATTCGACAAGCCAAACTTTACATTCTACAAACAAACTTCCGGTCACCACGTGAGGAGGAAATACATGGAATCGTATTTGATACACAAATTTCAATTCCTACACCCATCAGGAAAAATCTAGCTGTGGTAATTTGGAATCGTTAAAAGCCATAGCATGATTCCTATAATATTAAGAGACATGAAGTACGCTCAGCTTTCAAAAACCTTAACCTATTCGCAAAATAAAATCCCGACCAGCTCCCATAATACACTATCAATCTTTTTTAATATCTCTTAACCTTGCATTTTAAATGTGCCATACGTCTGTCTAGATATTATGCTCTTAAGATGTTTTCATTTTTCTAGTGAATCCGAACCACGGTTCCTTCCCTCTTTCCGCGCTCCAAAGGCGCTTCTGGCCAGCATTGTCACAGCCCTCGCTTTTCAGGAAGTTCGACGAGTCTTATCCGATTGTTCCCCCCGGCCGCCCCTAGTTCTTTCAACGTTTTTTTTTTTTTCCGCTTAATTGAAGGGCGCCCAATTTTGGAAGCCACCGACCGACACGGATGCATTATGCCAGCCAATTACTTCACCCAAGCACGAGCTTGCTTTCAGGCAACCCTTTCAATATCACTTAAAGTAGGCAGGCGCCATTTTAAACGTACGCCGCCCGAGACCTTCCTCATTCTTTTTTTTTTTTTTTTTTGTCGTCTGTAGCTGCCTTCCCACCACCTTCTGCAGCTCCTTGGCGGACATTTAAACGTAAGCCGCCCGGTTTTTCTCCCCGCCTGTAGTTTCCTTCCTCACCACCTTCTGCAGCTCTTTGTGATGGCTGCACTCGCCCTCTCGCTTGGTTGTACCCGCCCCCCCCCCTTTTTTTCTTTTTTTTTCTTTCTTTGCAGCTACCTTTAACTCTGACATGGCAGACCCGAACGTGTTTGCAAACTCTCTTGAAATGTGGCAAGGGCTTTACTCCTCTGCTTTCGAGTTTCTCTCTTTCCAGGCATCAATTACCAACAGCAACAGACGCGCCGCCGCTGACATGACGTCATCACTAACCCCTTAAAACTAACACGCCAGGGATGACAAGGCGCCTTTGACAAAGATAGGTCCCCTATCGAAACGTCGGCCAGCCTGATCTGAGGCACTTTCTCCTGTTTTGAAATCTATAATCCTCTAAGGTGTCACTTAGTGAAGACTTCTCGAAGGCAACACGACACTGCCGGAAAAAGTTACATGAATTTGGCAAAAACTCTGGACAGCCATACTGTAAACAAATTGTATATTAACAAAACTGCCTATGTGTATTGCCATATTACCGACCGTGTGTGCGGACTTGAGACTCGTGAGGAGCACAACAACAGTAACTCTGGTAATGCTTCCCCCATCACTCTTCCAGCTGCTGCCAGTTCACGCGCCCCAGCAACATAGTTAGCACGAACGCAATCAGCCAGTCAGGTATCAGTGCTGTATTCCAATGTACGTAGTGCATGTAACAAGCGCGACGACTTTTCTTCCATTATTGACACGTGTTCTGCGGATGTGGTACTGTTCACAGAAACTTGGCTGTCTTCCGCAATCCATGACTTGATTTATTGCACTGCGAAGTGGGTTACAAGATTTATCGTTCGGATCATACTGATGGTAGAGGCGGTGGTGTGTTGATAGCTGTCCGGGATACCTTGGTCTCTAGTGCGATTATGGTCGACACTAAGTTGGAATTTGTTAGCGCATGTGCATTTACAGGGCATAGAAAGTTTATCTTCAGTGTGTGCTACAAACCACCACAGTGAAGGCAATTAAAACAACACTCTGACCACGACTAAAAGCAAATAAAAGCACGACGTTCCGGCCCCCGTACGGGAGCCTTGTTCACAAGTGAAAAATGACTGTCTTTTTCACTTGTGAACACAGACAGTCATTTTCACTGTGAACAAGGCTCCCGTACGGGGGCCGAAACGTCGTGCTTTTATTTGCTTTTAATCGTGCTCAGAGTGTTGTTTTAATTGCCTTCATGTCTGTTCCAGACCAGACGGGTTTCCGTCCAACTATCGATTTCAAACCACCACAGTCTTCAACAACATTTTGTCAAGAATTACATGATGTCCTAAATAAGCTGACTATGCGGTTTCCCAAATGTCCTTTATTTCTTTTTGGAGATTTTAATCTGCCTTGTATAATCGGGTCTACTGACCCACCAAGTCTTGCAGCAAATTCAATGGAATGTTCGTCATTTTTTAATGTTTGTTTAGATTTTAACCTTAAGCAACTGGTACTTCAGTCTACTCGTTGCTCACCTCATTCCGCTAATGTGCTAGATTTGCTGCTTACGACCACTCCAGGACCCGTCTCACCTCTAGTCTTTATGCCTGGTCTAAGTGATCACTGTTTTATTCACTGCAGTATTCATGCCCATTTGCCTTACACGAAGCAAGTTAAATTTATTAAAGATTATAAAAACGCCAACTTTACCGCAATAAATAATGAACTTGCTAATTTCATCACAGAGTATATGCCGAGTTTTTATACTCGCACCATTCAAGAAAATTGGTTGATGTTTAAAGAAAGGTCGCTTTTTTGATTGACCACTACATTTCTAAAAAACGACTCCTTTCTCCTTCTAAAGCCCCTTGGTTTAACGCCCATTTGAAGCGCTTACTAAACAAGAAGAAAAGGATTTTCCGCCGAGCAAAAGTGGTAATGACGTCTGAGCGCTGGCACGCGTACTTCGTCGCTGAACACGAGTACAAAAACGCCATAGCACAGGCTAAAAACGTATTCCACAAAACTACCCTACCCGCTCTACTAAAAGATAATCCCCAGCAATTTTGGAATGTAGTTCGTGGCAGCAGATCTACAACTTTTCACTTAATCGATATCAATGGTGATGCTGTTTCTAGTCGTGACTGCTGCAATGTGATGAACGATGTATTTGTTTCTTGTTTTTCTGGCACAACACCCTTTTCCATGCCTTCTGTCGAAGATCCTTCCTTTTTTCCTATGGATTTCATTTCTGTTGATTCACATGGAGTGTGCCGTATAATAGAAAAAAAACGGCAGGCCTGCGCTGAAACCGCAGCAGTCACAGCGAAAGCTGGAAGAGCGGCGTTTCCAGAGCCCGCTGTAAGCTCTCTTGGGGCCACAATACAAGTACACTAGAAAGGTACCCCCTACGCCATAAATCCCAATTTTTGTGAAGTTGGGAACACCTACTAAGCCATTATTCATCATTCTGCGGAGAAGCGAGGCACCAGCTACACATCTGTAAGGCATTATGTGCACTTTGTTGACGCGATGACTGATGACGATGAAGAATTATGGCTCAGCCCTTTGTAATGGGTTGGAAGTTTTAAACGGCCCACCAGTTATGTACTCTGCACTGGGTGACGCCCGGTCGCTATTTCCCTCTCCCGTCATGCTGTATAACATATGTAGACGTGGGAGAGAGACGAGGGGGGCGAAGAACTTTACTGAGACCCCGAGGAAATGGATCATGCGCTTACGGGCTTCCTTGGCAACCAATACAAGTGCAGTTGCGAGGAACCCACTGTTGAAAATAGAATAGTGGGGCAGAGTCTTGAGGGTGGGGACAGGATCGCAAGGAGGAGGAGAACGAAGTGGATTCAGAGCTAGCCTTCATGAAGTAAAGACGTGTTCCTGATCTACGACCACGGGTCCTCGTTATTTACATTTGGTGCCGTGAAACCCGGGATAGGTCATTCGTGGACTACAATTACTTCGGCCGAGCGTCTTCGGAAGGTGCGTGGAACTCTCAGGGTCAGCGTCTCTCGGATTATTACGATCCTGACAGAACTACTGCAGAATCCCGATGCCGAAGCGCGACGTGTCATGACACACGTCAACATTTTGAAGAGCAAAGAAGCTGAGCTCTGCCAGTTGGACAGGAAGATCCTCGACGTTATCGAAGACGAGGCACTTGACACGGAACTCGGGGATTCCGCAGAATACCATGAGAAGGTCTTGTATGCAATCGCTGATGGGCAGTATTTCCTGTCTGAACTCGAACAGTCTGTTCTCCGGCGTGACACGTGCTGTCCTCCTTTTGCTTACGCCAGACGTGACGGTGGAAACTATAACCGAGCAGGTTCGTGTAAAATCGCCGACGACAGTGACAGCATCTCCGAAGGCATGCAAAGAGACATGACAAGTTTCGGAGGCACAGATTCCAACCACAAAAGCGGATTGTCTGCGAGTCCACAAAGGGATGAAAAAGAGAATAATATCAAATCGGCGGTGATGACCTGCAGAAATATGGAGCCACCGAGAGAGGAGGTCTTTTTTGGCAGTGATCAAGCGACGATGATGTGCGTGGAAGGTCCTCCTGAGCAAACGTTGCACGCTGTTAATTGCACAAGAGAGGAACAGCCATTGGAGAACTGTGGTAGTATTCCGAAGAGGGATAAAGAACCGAAAGAGGATCAAGCGATAGCCATTCTCGAAAGTACAGGCGGCAGTCGTGAAAACGGTGGAAGCTGTGGCATGAATAATGAGGTTGAAGTTGATGAACAGTTTGTGTCCAGTGAGCAACTGATGAAGCGTGGAAAGGAAGAAGATGCCGACAGCTTGCCCACCTGCAACAATGACTCCTTCAATGGAGCTAGCAGTCGTGCCGTGTTTTTCTTGGAATCTTCGTCGTTGGATGCACAGCCTGGATGTCAGGATTTTGTTCCGTTCAGCTTCGTGGAACTGGACGAGGTTATGACCGAGCGAAGGGAAGAGCGCATACACAAGGAGGAGAAAGCGCTGCTTCTGCCTCGGGAAGAGAAGTGGAGGGTCCCGAAAACGAAGCCAAAGAAATACCACCACCACGCGAAACTACTGTGCGAGCATCTCAACGAACATATCCCTACCGAGAAGCGGGAGAGTCAGGCACCGGGACTCGCCACTGACGTGTGAACCGATCAGCAGAACAAGCGTCGATATCGGCAACCTTCTCGAAATGCGGGACTTCGCAGGGTTCGGGCCGCAACAAGAAACGTCGCTGCAGGTATCTAGGCACATGGAGAAGACTCCCAAACGCTGCAGTAAACCGTTTGCAGGAGAACCTGAGTGCGGAGTACACCACCAATGCCACACCGAGATGGAAACGACGGAGATGGAAGCGCGCACCTCATTTACACATCGGATGGGCAGGCTTCATCACCGACTGGCGTCTGAGACGCGGCGACAGTGCAAGAACAGCTGTCCGAGTGACGTGACTGCATCACGGACGAGATAATCACAGCCTCTTCCGTTTGTTTGGCTACGGGCCACGTGGTGAACCGGATGGTGCAAAACCTGTGTGTAATGGAAGCCAAAAAATGACTGATGTGACGTTTTTTGTCCTCTCCCCCTCGGAGGATGTTGAAAATAGAATAGTGGGGCAGAGTCTTGAGGGTGGGGACAGGATCGCAAGGAGGAGGAGAACGAAGTGGATTCGGAGCTAGCCTTCATGAAGACGTGTTCCTGATCTACGACCACGGGTCCTCGTTATTTACACCCACTACGCTATAAATCATTGTAATTTCACTGAGACCCCGAGGAAATGGATCATGCGCTTATGGGCTTCCTTGGCAGCCAATACAAGTGCACTTGCGAGGAACCCACTACGCTCTAAATCATTGTAATTTTACTGAGACCCTGAGTAAATGGATCATGCGCTTATGGGCTTCCTTGGCAACCAATACAAGTGCACTTGCGAGGAACCCACTACGCTATAAATCATTGTAATTTTTGAGAAGTAGGGCAGCAGGCACTGTGCCATTTTTCGTCATTCTACGGAGAGCCGTGGTACCTGCTTAACGCATGCAAGGCATTATGCGCACTTTGTTGATTCTGTGCCTGATGACGACGAAGAATTATGGCAGATCCCTTTGTAATGGGTCGGAAGCATTCAACAACCTACTCGTTGTGCAATTCGCATTGTGTGACGCCTGGTTACAAAATTTGCGTTGTGCGACGCTTGGTGCTTATTTTACCCTTCTACCACGCTATATTGCATATGCTAATGTGGTTCCTTCCCGACATGAAGCCTGTATAAGACCTTTTTGCAATGCAGTTTCAAGCACCGGCATGGCTCAGAGGTTGAATACTGGGCTCCCACGCAGAGGGCCCAGGTTCGAACTTCGTTCCGTCCTGGAATTTTTTTCTTATTTCGTTTTTTTTCTTATTTCGAGCGATACTGGTTACGGACACCGGCGGCGGCAGCGGACAACTACGGCGCCAAAAACGGCCGGTGAAATGATCTTATAACAGCTTTCACTGTAAAATGAAATTGTCTAGCTCTGCAGGTAATGGCGACATCAATTCAAAGTTCTTAAAAAACACCAAGCTTTATTCTTCCATTATACTTGCTGAGCTTTTTTCAGTCTTTGCAGTCTTCCACTTTGCCAGATGATTGGAAGGTGGGTAAGGTGGTTCCACTTCACAAATCAGGTAACACCCACTCTCCCCTCAATTACAGGCCAATATCTTTAACCAGTGTACCCTGCAAACTTCTTGAGCACATCATCTATTCGAATTTAGTACCTTTCTTGAATCCAATTCATTTTTTTCGCCTTGGCAACACGGTTTCAGGAAGCACTTCTCTTGTGAAACGCAGTTACTCTCTTTTACTAACGATCTTTTTCGTGCTTTTGACAACAATTTCATTATAGACTGCATATTTTTAAATTACGCTAAAGCATTCGACACTGTTTCGCACACTCTCCTTCTTAAAATGAGCAAGCTAAGTATAGATCCTTACATCCTTGACTGGATTCACTGTTTTCTAACAAACCGTCCGCAGTATGTTCACGCTAATAATTATAACTCTCCTACCGTTGCTGTTACGTCAGGCGTACCACAGGGTTCGGTTTTAGGTCCATTACTTTTTCTTATTTATATTAATGATTTACCTGTCGGAATTAATTCTATCATTAGGCTTTTCGCTAATGATTGCGTGCTGTATCGTGTCATTCATAACCCACATGACGTTTCTACTTTGCAGTCCGACATTGACACTGTTTCTAACTGGTGCGACAAGTGGCTCATGAAATTAAACATTAGTAAGTGTAAAGTTATGAGAGTAATGCATCACAATAAAGTTAATGACAATTTCTCCTATACCCTTAAAAACTCCACTTTAAACCCCGTTAGTAGTTACCGTTATCTTGGTGTGCATATAACCCACAACCTCTCTTGGAATATGCACGTTGAACATGTAATTAACAACGCAAATCGCATGCTTGGATTTCTCCGCCCTAATTTTTCATCCGTTCCTTCAGATTTAAAACTTAAATTGTATACAACACTCGTTAGATCCAAATTAGAATACGCTTGTTCTATTTGGGACCCATTTAGCTCCGTATTAACTACAGCCCTTGAGTCAATTCAGAACCGTGCAGCTCGTTTCGTGCTTTCTAATTACAACTGCTACGCCAGTGTCTCTTCAATGAAAGCTACCCTAGGTCTACCAACACTTAAATCACGCCGTAAGTACTTCCGCTTAAACCTATTTCACAAAATCTTTTACACGAATCCAACACTCAAAAATGATCTTTTCCTTCCCCCAGATTATGTATCACCACGGTTCGACCATCGTCTCAAAGTTAAAATTCCCATATGCCGCACTAACACTTGCCATGCTTCTTTTTTGCCGCAAACAAGCAGTGACTGGAACCACCTTCCTGCCTCCATTGCTGCAATCGAAGAATCTGCCGCCTTCAAAATAGCAGTTATAGATGTATTGTTCTCGGACCACTCCTCTCTGTAATGGAGAGAGACTCGGGAGAGAGACTCGGGAGACACCGTGGTGGCACTGCAAACAAAACTTTATCGCACACACCACGGCAAACAGAACTCTAACACGCACTCAAAATTTACAACAAAAAGTACCATTAGGAAATGCGACGCTATTGCGCAATCACTAACAGACAATCGCAAAACCTTCGAGCTATGCCTAGCTCCTCTCAACCCGAGAGTCTGGCCACTATGGCCTCTCAGTCACTCGCGATACCAATGGAGCGTTCTTACGGTTCGCGGTGTCCGCTGACTCGGTTGGTGGTCCCAAGTCGACGTTTGGCCCCGTCGTCGCAGCTCCTGTCGACGACTCCGGACCGTCGCCGTCGATCAGACGCCTCGCTGATCGTCCTCCTCGCCGATGCTTCCTTCCTTTCGGAGAACACCGGTCTCTCCCAGTTAGGCCTAACTGTCGGCCTCTCGTCAGTGCCACTGGCTCGAACTGTCGACGTGGCTCCGTGATTGTCGGTGGGTCGCCGTCGTCTTGCCGAGCTGTGGTAGTGCCGCAGGTGCCACGAGAACTGCGTGATGAGGCTGCCGCAAGCCCGGGACGCCTCGCTCAGTAGACCCCGAGGTCGTCGGCCACCCTCCCGGGGCATGCACACCGCTGCCTCCAGAACTCAGCCCTGCTGTTCCCGTCGCGGACGCGACGCTGGCTTGCAACACCTTGCTCCTCGACGACTCCAACGAACAATGCCCAACACTTTTTCTGTGGTCTCCCACCTCAGCTCGGACGCGTGGCACGCGCCTTTCTCCGGCCAATGGCTTGCGTCGACGTGCAGGGGTGCACACCATCGGGTACTTTTCCATTCCCCGCACACCATCGACGCCTTGCGCTGTCCGGCGTGCGCCCCTTGCCCCTTTACTCATGACAGCACTCTCTGACAGACAAAAACAGCTCTGCATGCGGTACGGAGTTAAATAAATCCTCGACATCAATCAAAAATAAATATCCTATTTCTGTCTGCTCTTTTAAAAAGGTAATAACATCTGTCGAATTTCTTGTTAGGAATGGATCACGCAAATCAAGGGTTTTCAAAAGGTCAAGTAAAAAAGAGCTGACCTGCTGTAACCTTGTACCGCGTTCACTAACGATACACCTGAACGGCATATCCAGCTTGTGCGTTTTCACAGCGAAAAACACATCCAAAGTTCCTTTCTTGCATTTGCTAATTGCATTGGCTAATTTGGAGAGCTCCATTTCATTACACATGGCTATCGCCTTAGTCTTCACTCTGCAGGCTTTGCGGCTCACCTGTACAAAGTTCTTTGATAATGCTTGAGCGGCCTTTTCTTTGTACGATGACATTGACATCACCACGAATCCACCTTTATCTGCTTGTAGCGGTCGAAGGTCGTTCCTTTCAAAGAAGGAGACAACTTGCTGTGTGCTGTCCTTTGGTAGAAGGTCCCTTTTCCGTGCAGTTCTCACGATGCTGTCAACACCATCTAAAAGGCACCTTTCACCATCTTCCCCAGCTTTATAAGCCAGTTTCCTGTTTAGCGCGAGCAGTTCGTGTGTCGGGATCCTGGGTGGAACGCTGTATTTCGGTCCTTTCTCCAATAAGGCAGCAACGCCTTCAGGCACTGACGCATCGCCAAGAAGAACCAGGCTGCAGGGTTTCACGGGCGCCTTCCCTACTTTCCTTGGCATGAAATGCAGGACTCGTTGCCACAGAAACTCGGTCTTCTGCATTGCGACCCACCTGAAGATCTTCATTTTTTCTTCAGCAATCCAATCCGGGTCACGAGCACAGCACAACACCCGAATCCAATCGTACAGTAGCCTAACCTGCCTCCAAATTTCCGACTTCATGATCCGGCAAATCCGCTTGACGTGACCACTGGACGGTGTAACCATGCCGCAAAATGCCACAATATCTGCCGGCACCAAGCCGTTTCGAATGCAGTAGGTGTAACACCTCGCGCAGCAGATTGCAGAGGCGATGTGACCGATGAGGACATGTACTTGAGCACCATGAAAATAGGAACATTGAAAAGGGCCCACTGTATAAGAAAGATGTTCTAGTAGAACTCGTTGTTGGGCTGGTTGGTGCATTGCATCAAGGAATTATACCAGCCGAAAACAGACGAACACAAGAAACGGTGAAGGAGACAGGAAAGCGGCTAGACTACCAACTCTTTTAATCACCAAAGCGAGGCTCAAATATATACACTCATGCGGTCACATGGTCATATCACTATCGCTCTTTACATCAACCAAACTAACCATATAGGCATAACACAAAGCATGGCATGCTATTACTGTGTCATCTTTGCATCCTCATTTCCTTCTCGAGATTACAAAAAAGATTGCAGGAAATCTTGTTCCATTCTGCGCAATGCCACAGAGCTACCACTACAACATGCTTCGCCCTTCATCGCAATGTGAAAGGCCTCAAGTATTTCACGTGCCATTTTCTCATGACTTCGGCCCAAAATTCTCAAATCAGTCAGTACCGGCTTACATTTGCACTGTTTACAGTGAAGGGCCAGATTTGATCCTGTTCCCTTTTCTAACGATTTGAAATGTTCCCACGCTCTAGTGTTTACACACCGACCAGCAGTGCATTACGTGGGGAAATCGTGTACTTGTTCCGTAATGCTTGCGCAAGCAAGTATTGCCACTTTGTCATGAAGGTCACCCTGGAGTTATGCATATGGAAATGCTCGCGTGCAGCTATGTCTGGTGGCCTCTGTTAACTCAAGACATTGCAAGTGTTGTTAAAGGTTGCTGTACATGTCAGTTGACGCAGAACGCTTCGGTGAAGTGTATCGCATCACTACAATTGCGTTCACTACAATCTTGGGGTTGACCAAGCCGCAGATGGCAACGAATCTACCTGGATTTCGCATTTGTAGAAAACAAATGGCTCTTTGTGCTAGTGGATGCACCCTCCAAGTGGGTTGAAGTGTTCATGATGAACTCAACAACGACCAAAAAGGCCATCGGGAAGCTGCACAGGGTGTTCGCATCGTATGGCCTTCCGCATGAGGTCGTTACAGACAACGAGCCGCAGTTCACTGTGAAGAACTGAGTTCCTGCTCAAGAACGGAGTGCGGCACATCAGGACACCTCCGTACCACCCTGCGTCCAATGGTAACACTGAGAGGTGCGTCCGGATGGTGACACAGGATCTTATGCGACAGATTCTCGACGAAAAGTCATCGGGCCCCACATCACCGCATAGACCTATTTCTGTTCAGGTACCGGAACACACCTACCACAACCACGCGGCAGACACCAGCAGAACTGTTCCTATCGTGGACACCCTGCACTAGCCTGGCTATGCTACAGCCAGACCTGGAGAGACATATGGAAGAACGTTTCTCCAAAGTAAAGGGCCAAGCGGATGAAAAAAGAGGGTTGTGGAGAGCTTATAAAGAGGGCGAAAGCATTCTGGTCCAAGGCCTTCATCCAGGTGAGCCCAAGTAGTGGCTAGGTGTCATCGAAAAAAGGTGCAGTGCTGTTACGTACATTATGCGTGTAGGACCCGGGAACAGATTCGTGCATGTAGACAATTTACGTCCGCGGTATTTTGAGAGCGACGAACAAGGCCCCAGTGAGTCTCCTTGTTTTGTGCCCAGTTCAATTACAGACCCTATGTCGGAAGAGTCTCCAGCAGGGCCCCTTTTTCCTGTGCTGGAATCTCCAAGCTCTGAGCCACACGAAGACTTGGCTCCTTTGAGACAACGGAATGCCAGTATGCAAGAACCTGCATCCCCTCTAGATGCACAGGTGCAGTACTCATGCAAGAAAACCTCCCGATTGGTACAGGCCATAACCATTGCGGCAAGGAGTGTAGTGTCATGCGAAGCCTGTGCGACGTCGCACTGATAGTGCTGTGAGCCGGGCGCTCCATGTTCTTTTCTGGCTCAGCACTCGCACACTGATAAATCGTTTACATTGTTCGCCACTCATGGCCACTCTGGCTCTGCCTCGTCCCTCGCGGCTACAACAGTCACGACACGGATGTCCAAACTCCTTGAAGGCTAGTTGGTTGAACATATCACAGTGGCCAAAGTCCAGAACTGAACTCCATAACCGAGCCAAACTCCAGAATCGAGTGCTTGCACCTCTCATAAATCTACTTGCATGTCGTCGTTGGCGTGGGACTTCCATCGCTTCGGGTCCTTTTTGCAGCCGCCGTTGCCTTTCCCATTCCCTAGTATGGCAGCTTAGTACTAGTGCCAAGCTTGATGGAAGAGCGCAGCTGGGTAACCTTTTTTGTTTCTCATTATTTTTGTCTTTCTCTTTCCTTCTCTTTGTTTATTTTGTATCTGTTTCATTCTATTTCTTCCTCTCTCTTCTTCTCTTATTTCTGTTTCTTCTGTGGCACTTACCCGTTCATGATGATGATAGTCTTCTGGTAGGCCGTACAAATTACGGGCTAGCTGAAACAGCCTCACTGTCAATAGCGAACACACACAAAGACAATACAGAAAGACAATCACTGGTGGTTGTCCAGTCTTTCTGTGTGGTCATTGTGCGTGTTCGCTAGCATATTATGGAAACAGTCTTCCTCCTTTTCTCTTCCTTTCTTTTCTGCAAAGAAGGCGACAAAAACATCCATGTACTTCTTGTGTGGCATGCTCGGTGTGCATGCAAATGTGTATCAGCCACTGTTGTTGACAGTGTGTGCATGCCTTAATGTGTGTGTATTTGCGTGAGACAGTATAGGCCACCGCTGACAGTGATCAAATGTGCGAGGAGTGCATTCCATTCAGACCTTGAGTGCTGCACAGTGTGCCGAGAAAGGGTTGGACATTTGCATTTGCTTGGTGCTTTTTTCGCAATGCAGACACATATGCGGACCCTTAAACACAATATGCTCAAGTTAAGACATTTTTTGGCGCATGTTTCTAAGATTTTAAAATTCCACAGCTCTTACACTTGTGTAACACAAGAAGGCAAAAACTTAGCTGCACTTGGATAACCCATTAAGTTATACAACAGGGGTTAGACTTTGCAAGACAAGGAGCCGCAGTGGGAAGCATGCACGCAGCACTGGGATAACCTTGTGGACGCCGCCATCGAAACTGCCACCGCTCCGTGATGTAAGCGCACAGAGCACGCACACCTGCTCTTGGGCGAAGCAACAACTCTTTTGCTGCAGTGTAGCATTAAGAGACAAGTAACCAGCTGCACTGAGCATTTTTCGCAACATCATGTTTCTCGCGAGCTCTCTTAAGGTCACAGCCAAAGGCTATGCCACCATAGGCAGATTAGGTTTTCACCTCCACAATGTGCACAGACTTCCAACACGTACCTCCTCCTGCATGACAGGGTCGGTGGGCTTCACTTCGGTGATCAGGGTGGGAGCCACGTACTTGTTGTCCACGTCCACATCTCCACCAAACGCAATGGGCAGCCCATCGAGCAGCTTGGCTATCCTCCTGCACCACATGCCAAGCTGTAATAGCCACACACTCATACAGCAGTCTCACCTGCAGTGGTTGGTGTTGACGATGCGACCCAGATCAGCACTCTCTTTGGGCTGCTGGGAGTAGAATTCGGTGATGACCTTCTTGCAGGTGTCCACAAAGTGGGCGTACACAGCTGTGTGGCAGAGCACGTAGTCGGGCGCTATGCATGTCTGGCCCGCATTGACATACTTGCCCCACATGAGGCGGCGACACGCCACCTGCAGGTCCACTGCCTCGTCCACATACACGGGGCTGCATTGCACGTCGCCCACTTAACCACTACGAATAGCCTCTCATATCCGGTCTTGCCCAAAAACGGGCACTTTCAGTAATTACTGAAATTTAACATGCTTTAAGTTTCTCTGGTTTGAAATAAAAATGCATTGCAATGTATTCTTACTACATTTTAAAAATGAAACCGGGCAGATCCTCCGGGCAGATCACTTTCTTTCGACATCCTGATTTTCTGGCTTTAAGATCACTTATGGATAGACCTCTATATCACAGGCTGCTACCTTCACAAATTCGGTCCACACAGAGGCGTATGAGAAAGTTTGCAAGCTTGTCCTAAATGGGCCTTGCAACACTTTTTCAGCATGGCCAGAAAACGCTGCCAATCGGTAGTCGAGGCTCCTAAAACACGCAAGCCTAACATTATAGCGCAGTCTGCAGCCTGGAATTTACAATTAATTCTCAAAGCCAGATAAAAATCGCTCGCTATTCTCTCGACAAATGACTACACCATGAACAAGTCCGCAACGATTGGCTGATTTGAGCATCGCGTGCTGCATAGTTACCGCCGCCACGAGATGCCACAACGTGCCCGCGTGCTCGCTTGCGATCACACTGAGAGTAAGTCACACGTTCAAAGAAAAAGAAGAACGAGCACTAGAGGTCAAGATGCATGCTGAAGAACGAACATAGCTTCTTGCCCACTTGTCATCCCCACCTCCCCTGTGCAGCTTTCAGAGCACTCGTTGGCACGAAAGGAGAAAGTGCTTAAAGCATGCCATAAATCCTTGTAACTCCACTTTTACTTCATGGATTCGAAAAACTTTTGCGGCTGTCGATTCGTGAGGCAATTAATTCTTTCCATGAAGCCATTAGATGATTACTTGGAAAAGTGTTGCAGGGCACGGTAACTCTTTCGTCCCGAGCTTATAGAATGTGGATCGCCAGTGGCCCGAACGCGCCGAGCAAGAATTAAAAAATATGGCCATTCCTATCAACTAGTTGTGCTCTTTAAAAGAGCACATTCCGCAGGCACTAATGTTTCGTTTAAAGCATAGTTAGTTTTTTTCCCGAGCAGCAGCGATTTCTAACCATGACTCAAAGATAGTGGTCTGCTTGGTTTATTTGCAAAAATGGCAGACAACCCGCTAGCGAGACCCTCTCGGAAGTGATGTTCCTTGGACAATTCTGTTGCGTTCGCAAGCGATTTTTCTGCTGTTTCTTGAGACTCTGAGGATGATGCGAAATCATGGAAATATAGTTCGGATGATAAAAAACCGTAGAACGAGCCCGGATCACAGTTAGGTGTTGATCAGTACATTTCACGCTCTAGCACATCGATATTTTACGCCGATTGAATTGTCATGAGAATGTTGGCACTACTATACTTCCCATTCACGAATGACGTGTGGCTGTCAGCGTGACATAGTAGGTACTCTCAATAAAAGGAGTACCGAGCATAAGTTTCAAGAAAGGAAAGGCAAGCAAGTCCGATGAGGATTACTGGTGTGTAGCACAAAGGTGCCCAAAATGCTCCCTTTGGCTTAGAGTGTCGAGCGATGAAAACGGGTGAAAATTAAAGCAACAAAGAAGGAAAGAAAACGTTAAATTCTAGGGCTATACGTCCCAAAACTACAGTGGCAGAACTCAGATCAATTGTGACTACCTTCTAGTTCCTTAACCTTCACCTAAGTGCATGGGCCTTGTTACATCTTGCCCCAACATAATGTGCAGAAAGCACAGGACTGGGTTGATTAGCGGAACATGAGAGAGGCCTTTGCCCTGCAGTGAGCGTAGTCAGGCTGATGATGCTGATGATGATGAAATCAAACCTTTGAGATCATCAGTCTCTGCATCAGAAAAAACTAAGAAAGGCCTGCTAGCGCACTTGTCCCCTGCTTTATGGATGAAGAAAGCTTCCACGATTTCGCGCTCAACTCTATCTTTCTCTTTCCTGAACTCTGTGCAGTGAAAATCAAGGGTACAGCCACAGCGCTTGCAATGCTCACACAAAAATCCTCTCGTTTGATTGCACACATTCAAATTACGCTCTTTAACTCTCTCATTTAAGCATCGGCTGGTCTGACCAATGTACTGGTGACCACATCTGAAGGGAATGCTGTAAACAACGTTAGAAATGCATGCTTTAAACTTGTTTAAACTCTAAGACCAGTGTCCCCTCTTAATATTGGGTGATAACCTCCACCAGCATGTCAACTCTCTTAGGCTTGTCGTTTGCTTTGGAGCGTTTAATATTTTGCAGGAGGGACTCGCATACCGTAGTTGTGAGGGGTAACCTGCACTCTTTAGTCTCAGAACTTGGCCACAGAAACTTTCGGAAAGAGCATGACTCCAAGTCTTATTCACGGCAGAGTTTAGGCAGTTCATTGCGATACTGAGCTCGACAAGTTTGAAAAGGGTCTAGGCATTTTTCAACAAGAGCAAGAACTTTTTTGATTCTTCAGCAAAAGCTGCCCCATTGTACTCTAAAAGAAACATGTAATTATCTATGAATCTGATAGCTTATACCACATTCATTGGGCTAAGGTCAGTGGCTAGGGTGTTGTATCATGACTTGACAAGAACAGGGGCTATGCATGAACCTATGTGATACAAGTACAGATGGCCGGAAGATAGCCGGAGACTAGATAGCAAAATGAGACATCGCACTACGAGAGCCCAAAACGAACTAACCCTTTATTTTCCCGCGTCCCCATCTTTCAGTCTCCAGGCGTGACGCCACAACACACAAAGCAACAGCGGCGCGCGAGGGCGCTGCGTGTTAGCTATTAACATTGTGACACTATGCAAATGGCCTGCCTTTTGCAGAGAGCATATATCATTCCATTTGACCAAGGTGGATTTCAAATAGAACTGAAGTGATTCTAAAAAATGGCTATTAGAGATACCCAATTCAGTTTGGAAAGCTATTTCCCTGTTTGCGGTCGGCTCTTTCAAAATCTTGCATTCACTCCTTTCAAGCGAGCGAGCGCGATGTCGCAGATCAAAAGAATGAAAGAAGTTGGCTATCCCAATTCAGTAATTTCGCTGTCTTGTGAAAAAGTGCTAAGAAGCCTCAAGTCAGTAGAGTGCGAGGAAGGCAGTGCCAAGGCTCATACCAAGCAAGTGGTGGCCATTCCCTATGTTCATTCTCTGTCTCACCGCCTGAAAAAAGTGGCCAGGAATTACAAGGTTGATGTGGTTTTCACATTGCGTCGTGAATTAGGAACAATTTGTGCAGCAGTTACTTGAAAAGACCGTGACAATTCATCCGAGCGAGCCACGTGTAATGTGAAGCATAAAATGAAATTTATGCCTTGTGAGTGCGGGGTGGTTTACCGCTTGCCCACCAGTTGTGGGAAGGCATACGTAGGCCAAACTAGCAGGTGCCTGAATATAAGATTACGTGAGCATCATAGCTCTCTGAAGGGTGCACCGTATTCTCATTTGGCCATGCATTGCAAGAGTTGCGGCTGCGCACCGGTCTTCGGTGAAACTTCCGTGATCTTTCGTCATAAAAACCAGAGAGCACGTGAAGTGGTGGAGGCCTACCAGATAAATAAACATGAAGATTCATGCATCAGCCAGTCGTCTATGGCACTATCACATAATGAAATACACTTGTTGGAAAAGGGGTAGGCATGCGCGTGGTGCAGCGAGGCTGTTCGCAAAGGGACACATCACCCTGGTGGTGCACGTTCCTCTCATATTCAGATAGTTGAATGTGTTGCTCGTTCTTTTGTTATCAGGCAGGGTTTTGCCGTGGTTGCTTTGTTAGTTTTCTTGCGTGTGATTTCTGCGATTAAAAACCAGTTGTGTAGCGCCTGTTCTGTGTCGTTCTCTTCTTTTTCGTGTACGTTTTTTGCGCTTCGCCCACAATGTTCCCTGAAATCTTCAATAGCTCGCTCAATGCAGATTAAGAAACTACTGTGGCGTCAACTATAACATAGATCAATAGCATCTACAGAAAAACCTTTAAGGTTCTTGCTTTAATGAAGTATAGCACCCACTGGGAGTTCATAACGAGAAACGGGTTGTTGACTGGCAAAAGTATCAGTTTTTCCTGCAAAAAGAGACAAAATGCTTTTGCACTTGGTCTCTTTTTAAAGGAGTACTGACACGATTTTGAAGTGCAACAAAACGGACGTTTTTGGTTTCCTTGGCATGTAGTGTTAACGCTCTCCCCACACCGCATCCGGGAAACACGTATAAATATTTAAGTTTGATTTTTAAAGTTTTCATCTCCCAGCATCTGCAAGGCAGCTTCACCGCATGGAGAGCCCTGTGACGTTTCAAGTCGGCTCACTTGGTTTGCGAAATCTGGGTCCTGCATGCAGCCTAAATCCCAGAAATCGCTGTCGGAGGCACTGGACGACAGTTCACTCATCATGAACCACGTTCGACTGACAGCAAAGGACAGCAGGTGCATATTTCGTGGGTTGCTGTCTGTCCGTGACGTCACGGGCCGACTTGACACGTCACTATGAAGCCGCCCTCTCGAAACCGAAACCGAAACTGCTGGTTGAAAGAAGTGGTATTAAAAATACATGCAATGCATCCCCAGGCATCAAGACACTCTTTTTAGGGTTATCGACACCCGTGCTTTCATTTAGAGCAACAATCCGAAAAATTTTTAAATTCATGTCAGTACTCCTTTAAAGGAAAAACTCAAGCTTTTGCCATGTGTCATGCTCTGATACGATGACTAAATAAGGTGTCTGCTTGGTGAGTTTTGGTTGTAAAGAAAACTTCATGACAGTCTTTGGATCTATAACAGAGAGCTGAGCATAAGTATTCATTCTAAAAGACAGGGCGTGCAAACACGGACAAAGAAAAAAAGTCAAGACACCACAAACCGCTGACCAACAACTGCAAAGGCACACAATGGCGGAAAAGAAGAAAGGCATGAAAACTTGTCTGCACGTGCCCAAGCAACCGGTCAACCTATCAATCTGGCAAGTGTGGGGATCTGCGTGAAAGCTAACTGCTAAGGCATTTGATTTCTTTATGCAAGTTTATCTATAGGGAATCCAAGCTCAAGGTTGCGGCGCGACGACAGCGCCGCGCTGCGACTCTGTCGGAAAGCTCTAGAGTTATCGGGTGCAAGCGTGGCCGACTCAGACTCAGCCTCCTTCACGGTAGCGGTAACGCACGTGTTCTTCTGTCAGTGCGGGTAAGTGGGGGGCCATCAGCTCGCCCCGTTGAACCGAGAGGCTTGTTGTGCGAAGCTGCGCATTTCCGCGATGGCAGAAGTGATCCCACGGAAGTGGACGCAAGGTCGGGAGTATTGCTGTGTGATGTGGCTGCCACAACAGTACATACAACACCAAGGCACGCGATCCGCCCGTAAAACTGTATTGGTTGCCGGACGTGTCGCACGAGAAATAAAGGCGGCAAGCGTGGACAGCTGACAGCGCTGTCGAGCCTTCTATTTTGGCTGTCTGTGTTCATCGCTTTCGTTCGTTTCGACTATCTGAATCAGTACGTAACGCGGTGCATGCACGCAGCGACTACAGTAATGATTACTCACTGTCTTCTCGCATTGTGAAAGTCCAGTTACGGTAGTAGGTGAAACAACTTTCTGTTTTGATTCCCCGTGTTCGTGAAACCTACCCGTCGTTGTTGAACGTTCACACTCGCATTATACCATTAGCGTTGCGCGGTTGGTTGAATGCAACTGAACTCGACACATTCTCAGAAGTTCGGCGGCTGTTTCTCACGCGTCGGGAAGGCTGCTTTATCCCGCCGGAACGGACGTCTGTGCATTTGCAGCAAGCTTTGACATCGTTCTGCTTGTTTGCTTTGTTTTTGTCACTTTATTTGGGTGATATATATTTAAGCCGCTAAATATAACTGGCACTTCATACATGCTTTGCATTTGCAATCTTGAAGTAACCCCCTTTTGACTTTGTGCGATTCCCTAGCCGCGTTCGCGCAGCAGGTTTTATACGCCTGTCAATCGATATCCTCATAAAACGAGAGTGTAAGCATGACGCGAGAGCCGAAAAAATGAGGCGAGCAGTTCACCTTACTTCACAGTGGTTAAATCTCAGCCGGCTGCCTCGCGTCTTAATCGGCGGGTGATTCTCCAGCGGCACAGAGGACTTGACTCCAACCGTCTCAGGAAACCGTGCCATGGCCGTATAATTTCTTTTTTTCGCACGCCGCAAACGTTTGTTCACGAAAGCACGTGGCTGCTACTGTAAGCATGTCATGTCAAAACAACAATCATATGATTCGTAGTCTGCACCGCAGAACATCGATAGCGTGTACGGCTTCATTTCGGAGTGCATGTGGACCATTATTCATCTTTAACATGACAGAATGAGACTTACCTCGAGGTACACATCCTACACGGTGTAATCGCAACTTGGGAAATGCATTTCGCTTTGAGTCGGGCGTGTTTTCCGTCAACGACGGCTAACTTCAGACCATCGGGAAGCATGACCGGCTCCATGGAACAATTGACAGTCCATAAGCCAGCGCGTCCCGCCTTTGATCGACACCACACAATGAGGAACAAGGACATTCTTCTTCATACAGTTGATGTGCACTGGTTCAACGTTGGCAACAAAGCTGGTGGAATGGCTGCCGCAGCAAACAACAGGAACACGAACGGTTGATGATGGAGGTATGATAGTGTCGCCACAGACACACAATGCCGTCTCGCCATCCGCAGGGTTTTCCAGGAGTGCTGACGGTTTTGTGTCCCCTTAAGAATATTGTCCCTGTGCGGCAGTCGACAGTGGCACCACACTCCCGCAAAAAGTCCATACGCAAAATAACATCATGTGTCGCCCGGGGAATAATCACGAACTCCGTCGTAATAACGTGGCCTCCCAAAAACACGTCAGCACTACACACACCAACAGCCTGCAGCGGCTCACCACTCACTCCGCAAAACATCGACGCTTCATCCCACTTAAGGGGAGACACTGGTCTCGAAACGAAAAGTTTTATTATTGGAGATATTGTAATGAAATTGGGTGTGTATATGTATTTCTTCCTCCTGTTTTCAAAAATATAATTAGTTTTCATGTACTTCAATTAGTTATCAAATTGTGAGAGCATAAGTGAAATCTAATTAGGTAATTTCTTACGGGTCATTAAGACACTTTCCCTCAGTATTTTTAGGTTCTGTTTAAGATGCAGCTGTAGCCAAAGACCTGCCATGTGGAGCTATGCTATTTATATTGTCACTGAGATATATCATCATATAAGAACTTTCAATTGTATTGACATTGTGTAATCTTGAAATGCAATTAGCTCACATTATTGTTCACAAAATTTCATATGTTCATCTTAGCCACAAAAAAATAGCATAGCTCCACAGTCCTATTTCTTACGAATTCAACGGTATAAAATTTATCAAAATTACCTTACAAAAACATAATGAAAAGATCCGTAAGGCTGGTCAAGTTGGCAAAAAATGTGAAGCTGAGAAAATCGCGTTTGAAGATTGACACGCACTGTATAAATTTCTAAAAGGAACCTTTAACCATAAATTTTATTCACATGTTCCCCATCTGTTTCCCTTCAAAACAAAACAGAAAGTGTCTTGTTCCACCCAAGGAATCATATCTAAAAAAATTTTCCAATGTGCAAAGCATGATCAAAACCCCACCATGACAAGCGGCTGGGGGGTTCTGGAAAAGCCATGGGGTATGAGGCTCAAGCGACTGGCTGCTCATGTCTTTTCAGTCTTTAGGAAGAACCTTCTAGATGTTAGGCAGCATGTTACCCTGGGTAATAGGTTGCTATGCTTGAGAGAATACCTTCAAAGTAGTCCAGGACTGTAATCTTCAGTTGCACCCGTTTTGTGTCTCCTTGCAAGAGTCTTTTTTGTGTTGGTGCTCTTCAGATGAGTTGCATTTGCCTTGCGTAAACGCAGAGAGTCTTTTTCTAGGCTTCGTCGAACAAGGCAATCCCCAGCAATATAGCCCAAACTTGCAGCAATGGACTCGTTGGTTGCCCTTCTTCCTTGGTTGTAGATGGCAACAGCCTCAGCGGCAGCTCGCTTCACACTTTCCAGCGAAGCGTTCCCATTCTTTGAAGTTTGGGTCCAGATGACCGAATGAAGACTCTCACTCGCGTTCTGGGTCTTCCCTTCACAGCACCGTGCCAGCAGGCTCTCATCACTGAGCCTCGCAAAGACTGGCTCCAGAGCAGCCCCAACACAAGCCGGCAGGGCATTCTTGTGTGAAGGTGGACTCTCCCCATTGGCCAAGGCTCTATTGTACTTGCACCAAGAGCTAGCACCCTCGGGGCACTTTGAGTGCTTTGGTGCATCATCTGTCGATGTCATGTGCAGCAGTGTAGCTTCGACTGCCCTCTTCATAGCTGGCACGTCATTGATATTGCTCCTCAGGGCATATCCGTAGTAATTCGCGATCTTCTTGATCTTCTCTTGTGTGAGCTTTCCTCTACCCCCAAGAGACTCACCCTGAGCCTTCTTTTTGTCCACAAGGTTCCGTAAAGCTGCACCCATTCGCTTGTGGACATGGTTGATGCAGTCCTTTTTGTCTATTTGGATAAAGCCGTACACCTCGGCTTCGGACAAGGCATGAAAAGTGCGGCTGTCTCCATCAGAGAGCACAGTCGTGTAGCGCAGACCATGCTTGGCCCAGGACCTCTGAAACATGGTCAGCGCAGCCTCTACTTCCATGCGGCCAGAGTTGCATTCGATGTTTCGTTGGCACTCGTGGGTTGCCAGCCAGTCGGTGTACCCTTCGTCTTGCGGCTGTGGTCCCAGGGCACAGCCGAGACAAAAGTTTGAGTAAACAACATGGTCAATTACAAGGCCAGTGTAGAGCTCAATGATGCAGCCCACACCTATGTGTGAGCTCCGACCTCGCGTCATCCATGAGCCGTCGAACACAACATCGATGTTCCCTATGGGGTTCAGGAAGTCTGTATACAGCTCTTTTATTACTGCCACACTAGCAGCTTCACTTTCAGTCGCTGTGTTTTCGCAGGCTTTCACTAAACTTTTTAGGTGTCCCTGAAACGTCTTGTGGTGCAAGCCTCGGTGCGAAAGGTTCATACACGCACTAAAGTCCGAAAGGGCAGTAACACCTTTGCCTATCATCTGTATCCCCTTCATGGCCCTCATGTTGACTTCGAAGGGAGTGATGGTGGCAGTTCCGCTCACTCTCGGAGAAGAAAATTGCTTCTTCTCGAAATCACAACTGCTGCAAGAAAAAATAAGCTTTACCGCAAGGCCGTACTCCTTGTCCGTTGCCTTCCTCACGCTGAGACTTTTTGCGACGCATTTGTCGCACTTCGCTTGTGCAAAAAAGTTATTCAAAACTTTCATATCGACGAGCAAAAAATCGGTCCCGGCGTCACCGGTCTGGCACTCCGCGCTTACTCCAAGAAGGTCGAACTTGCGCTGGGTAGCCGACTTTCCAGACAGAACGGTCTTCGTTTGCGCCGATCTCTCAACTCGCTGCGCCTGCTCCGCCGTTGAGTAGTACGCGGCATCAACCCGAAGTGTTTCGCTAGTCGAACTTGGTCCCACGGTGTCGTCAGTTGAAGTTCCCGGCAGGTCCAAAGGGTCCGGCCGCGACTCCAACTCCGCTGCCGACGGTGCACTTGTAGCCGGCGCCTTCTTGTTCCAAGCCCGTTTTTTACGGCTTCCAAAAGCTCGTTGCGTCGATGGTTTCAGACGAGAGTCTCCAGGCATCTCGATCGCGTGGAAAAACTACCGGCACAAAGTAGAGACACGGTCCGTCGAGAAACACGCACGATCGCAAAAGCAGGCGCACACAAACGGACAGCCACGGCGGAGAACCAAACACAAAGAAAAAAAAATGACGTGTCGGTCGCGCCAGCCAATGGGAGACTCGGAAAGGCGCGCTTGAAAAGCGCGCCGCGTGAGAGCCAATCAGTGGCCTGGAAACGACCTTCAGAAAACCCGCGACGGCGGCCGTTCTGCTTGAGCGACGCCATTTTGAGATGGCGCAAAATGTGCACAAAGAAAACAGCTTCAAATCTAGCCCAAGATGGCGGCGCTCGGCCCGCTGCAACGCAACGTTACTAGAACAAACTCAGTTTAAAAGCTCCGCCGGAGAGGCGGTCCGCGTGGCGGTCGTGAGAACTAGTGGCGCTGCAGTCACGTCTAGCTCCCGCGGCTGGCGCTTGTTGTGATCGGCGCCGCCGATGTACGAGCGCACGTGGGTTACAGCGTCGTCTGCGCTTTGTTAGAATAACAGAGAGCTGAGCTGTGGTGTATAAGAGCTGAGCTGAGTGTGGTGTATAAGATCCCTTTCAGCTGCGGCCGCTTCTACGTAGGACAGACGGGCCGATGCATCAACCAGAGATTATTAGAACATAAGAGATCGCTAACAGGAGGCTCACCTTCTAATCTATCTTTACATTGTCGAGATTGTAAGTGCACGCCAAAATTCGATGAATGCGCAGTGTTGTACCGTCATAGAAATGAAGAAACGCGCCTGATGATAGAAGCATGGCATATCGAGAATAGTGGTAACGCATGCGTGAGCCAACCGTCGATTAACTTGCATAAAGATGAAATCAAATGCCTTAACAGTTATCTTCAACGTAGACCGCCACGCGTGCCGGATTGATAGGTTCGCCTGTTGCATGGGCATGCGCAGATAAGTTTTCGTGCCTTCTTTCTTTTCAGCCGTTGTGCGTCTCTTCAGTTGTTAGTCGGCGTTTGTGGTGTCCTGACTTCTTTCTTGTGTCCGTGTTTGCACGCCCTGTCTTTTTAGAATGCGCTTTGTTAGCTCGTCATTTTTGCGACTGTTCTTGACCAGGCTTAGCGTCTTGTACGAAGACACCTGTATGATGTAAGAAGCGTAACGAGGGCGAACAGATTCACAGTGCGGTATGCCGACTTGCTTTGCGCCGGGCTGCAAGAGCGGCTACCGCAACGACGACTCCGCTTCACGACAGTTATTCGGACCTCCAAAACACCCTACGCCATTCAAGCTTTGCATCGCAAAGATAGAAGGCTTACTGCGAAATGCAAGGTCTGTGACGTTCATTTTGAGAGTGACGACATTGTAAAGCACTATCGTCGTGTCGTTGCGGGACAAGAAGTTTTGATCCCACGTGGAAAGTGGGAACTCGCGCCAGGTGCCGTGCCGCGCTTTTTCCCAGCACTTCCACCTCACATTTCAACGCCAAAATGTGCGGGGTTTAGGCGCAAATCCCCCCCAAAACGCACGGCGTCCCGCGAAAGCCCGGTGCCCAACTTGGAGGAGCCGCCAGAAATAGAACCGCAAAACGAAAGGCAGGCGATTACCTATATACGCTACCGAGACTGAGAGTTGCATCCCACTGACATTCGATAAGTTGTCAGCTGTCGCTATGCCTTCAAAATAGTGGATTTTCGAGAGATTTTACGACGAGGTATTGAACAAGATGTGCGGAATATTTTACACTCGCCGGCTCGGGAACGGCCTGCTCAGCGCAAAAATTTGACACGGTACGTACACATAGAAAAGACGATGACCAGCGCTGGTCCTCGTCTTTTCTATGTGTACCGTGTCAAATTTTTTGTGCTGAGCAGTTTAATAATGGAATACCAACTAGCCCAATCCCACACTTTGCTTCCGGAACGGCGACTTACTTGTGCAAAAGATAGTTGTAGTTGACGAGCAGTTTAACTGCGTAGTGAACGGCTACAGCACTTAACGCAAACGGCTGTCGTACAGTGTAAGAAGTGCTGCGGGCGTGGAACATCTGCTCGGTGAAGTTGAATAACGACTTTTAGCGACAGAGTACGCGCGAATAACTGCTCGGTGCTCACATCACGGCCGCTCTGTTCGAATTGGTTAAGGTACCGTAGAAGGATGCGACTTAGAAAGATGAGACACCGAAAATACAACTATCCGCTGAAAAAATTGCTCAGAGACGACATCTATTCGATGTAATCGCACACTGAGATTTCATTTACCGAGTTCTCGTAAAATTTTCCGATTTTGGGTCAGTATCCCTTTAACCGTCGCGAAAACGTGTCTTGTAAACATTGCAAAGCATTGGTGATGTTTTTCGAGAAAGTTTTTTTCAATAAATTGTAGAAACATGAGTACTGTTTTTCTAGAACGTTTTTGTATCTCGAGTAAGTACGCTTCTTTGTACACTATAAAGGCTTTTACAAACTAGTTGGGTTGTTCTTGGTCTAGATAAGACGGCAGCGGCTAAAATTGTGGTGGTAGTTGTAAAAATTACGCTGAAAACCCTCAGTCGCTTCGAAACTTGTGGGGTTCGTGGTCGTCCGCCCCAAAGAACGCCGTCGGAGACTGCTGGGCAACTAGAACATTTATTAGTTAAACGAAACTTCAGCGGTTAGGCAAAACAACAGTAAAACTTCCGGCCCCTAACCTTGGCCCCGGCGGGGCGCACGCCGCGTGCACAAGCGCTCTCCGCGACAGTCTGTCGGCCACTCTCCCATGGCTGTCCACGGTCGCTCTTTATACGTTCCTCCTGACGCGTGGAGCATGCGCACTGCCGTCGGATCGTAATCATTGTGTCGTAGGATCGTGTCGTAGTCATTGGGGGAGAGGGGGTTTATCGGCGGCGATTCCCACAAACTCCTATGCTTGGAAGTTAAGCGCAATGTAGACAGCTCAAATATTGTCACAGGGTCGTGACGTCGACGAAGGCAGCAGTCAGCAGGTCCGAGATGAAACTATTTATTTGGCCGAACTTGTGGCCGGGAAACTGAAAGTCAAACTACAGCAACACACTGATAGCGGCGAACAGAGCGTCGACCGTCGATCAACTGACAAGCGGTCAAGCGCGTCGGCTTTTATACAGGCGCTATCGAACTTTCCAGCGATATCGCTGCTGGCGGCGTTATCTCTCGACAAAGCTGGAACATTCGCGCGCAGCGCGCAATCTTACCAAAACGATCTACTACAATCGCGAAGCTTCTCGAACACTGCTTCGCGGACAGCGTCGAGCGTTGATAACCGTCATTGCTGGTCAAACCCAAATACATCAAAATAAAACAAGTGGGCGTGGCAATATAGACCGAACATCGAGTCTTAGTCAATCAATGAACAACGCACGCGGGCCAATGCATAGAGACGACCTTATGCGTATCCACCTAAGTATCCACCTAACAGTACTATAAGAAAGCTGCCGCGCAGTTGCCGCGAGCAACTGCGCGGCGGACCTCAGCGTTGCCGTGGCAGCAGACGACGCGCCGATAGTGGCGCAAGACGGAACTGCAGCGCCGCTAGTTCTCGCGACCGCCGTTCGGACCACCCTCCTCCGCTGGCGGAGATACGGAGCTTTTAAACTGAGTTTGTTCTAGTAACGTTGCTGCAACGCTCATGGCGCGCGCGGGAAGTTCGAACAAATTTCGTCCTTTTGGGGACATTTTAGTGCTGCCGGGGTGCTTTGAAAGCCGATTTTATCGCGTTTCCCGACCGAATTTAGCGTTAGCAATTTGAGAGTAGGTGCTCAGAAGTACAAACGCCTCGAAAATAAGCTTTGCGAAAAATCGATTTTTTGACCATTTTTGACCGTTCCAAGACCCGCGTCTCCCCTTAAATACAACCTTTTGTCCCAACGTATTTTTAAAACAAGCACACATGACCGAAATTGTTGCCCCCGTGTCTAGCAAAGCCATCACAGGCACATTGTCAACAAAAACACACACTTTGTTCTTGAGCATTAACATAGGAGGTATTTCTCACATTAGCACATCTGCGGCGACCTCACCTCCATCGGCCGCGCTTGCTAGTTTTCCGATGGCAAAGGAGACGTAGTGCAACGCAGCGGTGAGGGTGAACAGGGAGCACGAGGACGTGGTGGTGTCATCAAACTCCTGTCAGATGTCGGGGAGCGATTCCAGAAGCTGCGTGCCCAATAATCGTCACTAGGAGGAACGTGTGTTGCTCGCGGGACGCTGTGAGGTCGTTCGGAAGGTCGTGCAAATTGCGGTGGTTGGCCATACCGCGGGGCTACGCGACAGTTGCAAAACTGCGAGATGTGCCCTGGGACACCGCAGGAGTAGCAGACTGGGAGAGGTCAAAACCTTGATTGTTCTTTGATGAACCGAGCATCATCTGCTCTGGTGTAGTGGGTCGGTTCGTCTCGTACATCATAGCGATAGATGTCACGTCGCGAGAAAGGTGGACGCTGAGCGCGCCGGTCATAGCTGGGAGCTAGAAAGCGCGAGGTCCTTCTTGACTGTGGGGCTGCGTTGTACTCTACAGCCGTCGTGGTGGTGCCGTCGTTGCAAACTCGTACCCCGCACCTCCACCACTCTGTTACGCGCGAAGGCGACTGGGACGTTACGGCTGAAGGGGCCATTGGTTAGGTCGCGAAGGTGAGCGCAGAAGCGGCCAACAGGTTGTCTCCCTCAGCGTTGTCTTTTCCCTAGCTGCAGCTCGGGACGGCCAGCAAGTTCACTCTTCTTCGTTGTCCTCACAGGTATGTGCAACAATATATATGTGACGCTTCCCTCTTTCTAATAAAAAAAAGTCGAAAGTCGCACAGTGTGTGTCCTGTCTCTTCCCTGTCCGCGTCTTCAAAGCGCACCCACATTGTCGTCATGCCTGTAGTCTTCGCTCACCAAGTCATGTGAGCACAAAATGAATGGCAGCTTGAACGCACAGGTTACTAGTCTTTTAGACGTAGGTTATCCTCGAGTTGCAATGGCCCCTATCGCTGAACGTTTAAAGGAGTCCCCTTTGTTAAGTCCGAGCATGGTTGCAGAAAGCAGTAGGAAAAACATGTCGTAGGCAGGCACGTAGCCAGGGGGGGAGCTGAAATTCGTCCAGCCTTCTACCGTACTTACTCGCATAATTTGCGCACTTTCGCGAATTTGGAGCTCAGAAAAGGGGGTGCACAAATTACGCGAAGATTTCGCGAGCACATCTGAAATAACGCACAATATATGGTCCTAACACGCGCGATATAATACATTAAAGAAGAAAATAAATTATAGCGCAAACGAAGGGTTTTTAACAGAATTAGCACGTACTTTAACCAGCCAGATTCGGTCATGCACGGTCTAGTCAGATTCACTGGTTGAGAAGTCCGACTGAGAATCATCGCCGCGGCCGCTGTCACCGCCCTCCCAAAGCGTGTCGTCCTTGGTTCCGTCAAGTGCGTTGAGGCGTCTTCTTGAAGCTCTTCGCGACAATGCTGGGAGTAACGAGGTGCCACGGCACGGCGATACCCGTGGGCCTAAGCTCTCGCACATATCTGAAAAGGTATTCTTCAACGGCAGGAAACTTTCCATGCTTCGGTCCTCGGAACGGTCTCCTTCCCGGTCTTGTATTAAAAAGCGAACTCTTCTGCGGCACGGTTCCCGTTTCCTTAGGCAAATTCTATAACAGTGAGCTTGAATTTTGCCGAATAGTTATTGTAGCCCAGCGCAAGAGAACAGTGAAAATGCAAATGGCTGATCGCGAAACCTAAACTGCCTAAACTTCCGAAATCAACGAAGGCTGCGTCGCAGCGCGGACGCAGAGGAGGAGGGTCAGCACAGGAAAATGTTGGCGCGACTGGCCCTCGCACACCTCCGATGCAGAAAGTAGTCCGTGCCATGTCGCGTGCATGCATTCTCACGGCGGGAGAACGCTCGAACAGTTCCGACAACCGGTGAACAGGTTTAGGTGTTCGGGTACGGTTGGTACGGTCTCGGCGGTTTCCGGAGAATAGAACGAAGTAATCGGAAGAAGGGACTTTGCACTCGCAGCCTGTCTTGTGTATGACTGCGCTCGCCTCCTCGGTGAGGGCCGCGGGGCGCGGCCGCCCAAAGTTTCCCTGCGCGCGCGCGCCGGTGAGCTGGCTCGAGCGGGCCGGGAAGCGCAAAATATGCGAGTAAATATTTTTCTTGCAATACTTAAACGGAGAAATTTTGGTCTGTCTGTCTTTCTGTTTGTCGGCACGTCACTCGATTCAGCCACTCGGCCAAAGTTGAACCACTTGCCCAAGGGCCAGCCATCTTGAACTGGTACGGCTGTTCATACTTGTGAACGTTGTCGATCAAAAAGGAAATATCACGCATATCTGAGGCGCAACATCACTAGGTAAGTGTTAGGTGGTGTGTTCCTTTAATAGAAAATGCATACGTACGTAATTCTAAAGACCCTAGTTTCTTAAGCTGCGCTGAAAATGCGACTGCGCTGAAACTTGCCTTCCTCCGTGCCCTCTGCACGAGCTCATTGTTGTGTTTCGGTTTCGGTTCTGTATTGCACTGTACGAATGCTATGGGGCGCCGCTCTGGCATTCCTGTTTTGTGGAGAGTGTGTGGAGAGTACTCGTTGAGTGCGGACGTTTCTTCTGCTTCAGCGCTTCGCGCCAAACCGTGTGTTCGGGCTGGCTGGCGTCCCCGCCGGTCGCGTTGGTCACCGACGGTCTTCGCCTGCTGCTGCGCCGGGACTACCAGCCCGCAACACAGCACTCATGTTTCCCGACGTATTTCCAGATGGCGTCCATATCTCACGCAGCGCCTCTTCTATCGTCTTTAGACGACATTTGCAGCGAAGCACGCAGATACGCGGCCAATTTTTTTTTTTAGCAAAGCTGGCTAAATATTAGGGGTGCGCAAATTATGCGAGGGCACAAATTATGCGGGTAAATACTGCCGGGAAACTTTTTTTTTCTTTTTGCTGTGACGTCCAACTTATGCTGACCGGACCCCGGGTCTCGTAAAGTGCTTACACCCATTCTCTTGATGCCTCGAAGAAAAGAAGACCCCTTCCCCTTGCCCTTCCCGCCGGAGGCGACGAGGACTGCATTCCGCAGCGGGGTTCTAGAAAGCTTCTGTCAATGGTCCTCGCGGGGCCCACCGCGCAATCACCAGGATCGGGTGGCAGCGTCCTTGGGCAGCGGTCACTGTGAAGGCAAGGCGCCGTGCGTGCCCCTCAGTTTAATGGCATGGGCAAAGCGGAGCGCCTATTGTTGATTCCGTTCATGACACTTTGCTATAGCCCCTGTGCCGAGCCGGGCCAGCCATCCCGTCAGCAGGGCCGCTGCCTCCACTGCTCCCGGGGCTCATTATCGCGTCGTCCATGAATGACCGCCTGCGGCACTCAGGGAGAAGGAGCGGCAACTACGAGGAACTGTATCGAAGACGCCTGTTACAAGCGTTGAAACACGACCTTGACATCTGGTTGTCAGGCACCGGGGAAGCGGGAGCGATGGGGATGGCCAGAGGCTTTTCTGCACAGCGCTCAGAACAATGCGTGTTCGACATAAGAGATGGCGCGCTTTGTTTGAGCGTTGAAATTCCTGGACGCCCCCGCATCTACGGAAAGTTTGCCAGTTGCCCTCTCCAAGTTTTGCGCTTGTGCATTTTCTTGCTCTGCTTTGCCTCAGGAGAGGGTTTTGCGTGGCTGTGGGCTATGAGGGCGGTCGTCGGACCGATACAAGCTGATCGACAATGAAATATGTTGCGTAAATAGTGACAATTGGTTGGGCGTCAGAGAGAGGCGGAGTCCGGGCCTATGAAAAGCGACCGCGGGACCATGGTCAAGTGGAGGAGTAGAAAAGAGCATTAAAGAAAAGGTCCCGGGTTTTTCTTCTATCCGCTTTTTCATGTTAGTTGTACACTTCTTTTAAATAAATTTTGTTGCTATGTTTTATTTTCACTGTACTGTTATTGTAATGCCTTGCCATGTCCCATAGAGGCAACATTTCATTTGGTATTACGTGCCAAAACCACGATATGATTACAAGGCACGCGTAGTGGGGACCGGATTAATTTCGACCACCTGGAGTTCCTTAACGTGCACCGAATGATAAGTACATGGGTGTTCTTGCATTTCACCCCCATCAAAAATGCGGCCGCCGTGGCCGTGGGAATCACACCCGCGTCTTAGGACTTGACAGAAAAACAGCTTAACCGCTGAGCTACCACCGTGGGCAAAGCAACATTTCAATGCATGTACACACCGGATTTTCCGTCCAATCGCCTGCCACAAAGCGCAAAGCATCATTAATTATCATCATCAACTAATATCCTCTAGCGGGCACGGGCCGGGCCAGGTCAGGTCAGGTCATGAACACGCGCGGCCTGGATAAGTTTAGTAATGAACGCCCGGGCCGGGCCCCGGCTTGGAACCACGGGTCTGGACCGGGCTCGGGCTGGGTTCGGTCATGTACGTCCGGGCCGGGCCCGGGCTTGGAACCAGCACTCTTTACCTTTGTTGTCTCGTTTCTTCCTAATCGTTCTATGCGCTGTTAACATTTTGAATTGGAACCATGGGTCCGGGCTGGGCTCGGCATTCATAAAGCGGGCTTGGGCTGAAAAAACAGGCCCGTGCAGTGCTCTTGTCTGGACCTCTTTCTTGTGTCCGTGTTTGCACGCCGTGTCCTTTAGAATCTTATCTATGCTTTTTAACTGTGCTAGGCTCAAACCTGAGCATAGATTCCTAGTGAGTAAAGGCAAATAATTTATGTCGGAGTGAAAGCTCAATGTATGACAATGTCTAAAACGGCAATATTACCAACAGCTGTGCCCTACTTACCGAGTAATTCAGCTAAATGTATCACACGATGAGCGCCACGAATGGGACGTTTTCGAAGTGATCCCGATGACGTGAGAGAGTCCGACTACAATTACAACTAATCAAACTAGCTGAAATAAAAAAAGAACCTTCCGTGCATCAAGAGACGTAATAAAATGCTGCTTGTTCGTTTCTGTTTTTTCATGGAGAAAAGAACCTCTTTGGCGTTGCCATGTGGAACGGCACGCGTGGTTCAAAAATTCTGTTTTCAGCGAACTGCGCTTCGCCTCGCACCCTGCTTCGCCACATGCATGTGTTGTTGCCGGATGCCCAAATGGTGCCCGCCGCCGCGCAGTAAAGGTGGGCAACGTTGGGCATGGCAACAGTGACGTGAGAAAGACCGCTTTCAGGTGGGTAATTTGAAGTGCGCTAAAGTGATGCGGACCACTAAACATAATGTTATTTCAAAATAAGCACTTCCTTGGCACAAAAGTAGCACTACGAGGTTTCTCGACCGCTATTTCAACAATCAATGTTGACTTAATATTTGCCTTTAGTGTCCCTTTCACTCATTTCTTTCTGAATTGAAATTCCTTCGCGTATGCTGAATGATTTCAATACTGCCTGTCTGGCTTTTTCGCTGTAAGTGCCAGTAAACACTTCGTGAGCATGCATATAACGTGAGAAACAAGACAGGGGTGTGGCTGGCCCTTCAGTGCGATAAATGTGGTTGTAAACGAGAATTTCAAATGGTGTACTGTCATTGTAAAGAACAGAAATGAAGAGACACGCCAGATTATTGAAGCTCACAAGATCTACTGCCTCAAAGACAAATGAACGAGCACGCCATCTATTTCTTTATCAGCCAAATACATTGCATATCTCACTGGTACGACACATGCATGTTAAGGGTTTGCCTTTTGCTGTTTATTAACCAATGTGTGTTCCAACATAGCTATAAATAAGGGCACATTTCCCATCAATAAACTGTTGCTAGCTTGCACTTCATCTGTCCATCTGGGTTCTCGCGTTCCTTAACAAGTACATAATAAAGCCATGGAAGGTATAGGGGACGTCAGTTATACTGTTTCAAGCGTATTGCAGCAATTATGATATAGATGTGAAGAAAGTAAAATGAATGAAACGACAACTTACCACCGGCAGGGACCAAACCTGCACCCTTAGGATAACGCACCCGATGCTCTTACCAATTAAGCTATGGCGGTGGTAGTCCCCTCATCCATGCTATTGGGTATTTATGCGCATGCAAACCTGGGCGTGTTAGTCAGAGCCGCTCGCAGCCATGACGGCAAGTGTGGAATACTCTGTCTTTTGCCAGATGGCGTCACGTAGCACGTGAACCTCTAACGAACGGACCGCTCACCAGTAAGCCCTCGCATACTACCTGAAGGCATCAAGTCTGCCGGAACAAGACTCTCGCTATGGATGAATGAAGGAAGGGAATTCTGAGGGCTCGTTGTCTTTCTTTGACACAGCCTTAATGAAGCCAAGGAAGGTATAGGGGACGTCAATTATACTGTTTCAAGTGTATTGTATTAATTGTAATATAGATGTGAAGAAAGTAAAGTGGATGAAAAGACAACTTGCCGCCGGCAGGGACCGAACCTGCAACCTTCAGATTACGCGCACGATGCTTCTGTTTTCTGCGCATAACAGTCTACATTCTGATCAATCTCCTTTTGTTGAAGCCTTTGCAATGTGAACTGCAGCATTGTCGTGAAGCACGCGGGCACCATGACGGAAAATTCTATGCCTCTTCTCATTTACCGCATCGAGTTGCTCATGCGAACATGCACATCGAGTTGAAATTCGTACACAGGCCCCCTAATAGATGACGCTATGTGCGTCATGCAGTAGTTTTGGAATTGCTGCGAGTTTTAGATGTGAGGCTGAAAACGTACGGAATTACCAGAATGTCTTGAGTGAAAATACCAAACCCAGGTGCTAACCTTTTGCCACCCAGTTCAAGGGTGACCGGTGTGAGGTGTTTCTGGGCAGCAGCGTAGATTAGCTTGCCCACATGAGTGGAGCCCGTGTAGAAGATGTAGTCAAACTTCTCAGTCAGAAGTTCGGCCGATTCCTTGGGTCCCCCGACAACGACAGCAAAGCACTCCTGCATAGAGAACAAAGAAGCTATCATTGTTCAGGGTTCCAAGAAAAAAAAAAGAAATAATAAAATCACCGCCCAAGCACTCGACAACAGATGGTTAACTAGGAAAGCTAAAACGTGAGTTAGGAGTGTATTCGTTTGGGCTAGTTGGTATCTAGTCATTGCTACATTACTGCGCACTGCTTAGAGGACGTGTGTTTCTGCAGTTCTGTCCTTGTCCTCTAAGTGATGCGCAGTAATGTAGCAATAAAATGCGAGGCCCTGGTATTTATCACTGGGTTAATACTGTGGAACAGCACGCGCGCCCATTTCCTTTCCTTAAGGCTGGCGCGATCGCGAACTGACGGCGGGAGTCAAGGGACCACTAGGAGAGGAGCACCGTCGCCCTTTCCGGACAACCCCTTCTTTCCCGCCGCTCCTCGCGTCAGTCCTCGCATCCCGGCTCGCGGGAAAGGTAACTCGACCTGCGAGGGAAACAACCCTCGCGGTGGGGAGGGACACGGGAGGTGAATAAAACATCTGGGCAGACGAGCAGACGGTCTCTCGTGCCCTGCTGACCTGCGAGGTAACACCTCACCGCCCCGAGACCCGCCAGCCGAACATAGACCGAAGGTGTAAGCGTTACCCTTTGTTTTCTACGAGAGCGGACTATCCCTCTACGCGACATTTATGCGTTATTGCTAGCGTAGCAATAAAGTGTTGTTTGTTGTTCTAGCCTGTTGCCTTATTCGCCCGAACCCGTCGTAGCTGCGATGACGCACGCTATGGGAAGGGGACGTTGACACGGTACGACTACTTGCGGCTGGGACCGGAGCTAGGCTTCTGCACCAGCCGTGCATAGATTCATGTTGTGAAACGTGCTTTCCGACTAATGTCTTAGCACCACGAAATCAGTGCGATATGAAATTCATTAGTATCACCTGAAAAACGGGGAAATATCAAGTTATCCAGGCCCGTGGCAATACTGCATGTTACATCAGCCGCGTCACTATGTGACAGCTATGAATGAAGGAAAGACGATTACTTTTAAGGGCTCGTTTCTTACTTAGACACAATATTAATGAGAACCAACACACAATAATGCCACATTTGGCATTACTATCTGTAGGTTCTCATTAATATGCGACCGCTAGCAGCGCAGTTTTATTTTCACGCAGTAGACAGCATGCTGCAGCCAGATGTACGGGTTGCCGTGCAAAAGGAACTGTTTTCTGTTTGGCCATGTTTTGAAATACATTTTAACACGAAAGCGTTATTTGGCCAGGTTTGCGAAAACACGTGACCTCCCCCATCGGCACCGACGCTGGCGCCAACGTGTAAAGTGTTGTCGACACTGCTTTGGTGCTACCAAATCATGTAAATAAAAAATACGGCAGATCCCACACACTGTGGGAATCTATGTAATGCGAAGCAGCTGGCAAAGAGCTGCTACATGGCCTTGTTCGTTTTTGAGGCAAATGAATTCATTCATGCCATGGCATTTCGTTCACTATATATCGTATGTGTGCCATGCATGCATGCATGTCCAATCCCGTATGTACAATGCTAATGAAACGTGTATTCTGGAATATACGATGCATGACCTGTCATTTATGTTAATCACGCACTCGTGTCATGCCATACTGATTTTGGTATATATCCAGTTAACATCCAGATATGTCATACACGACATGCGTGTCATGGTTTTCATGTTGCCACCTCTCATTCACGTTCGTCATACAGCCGCGTGGTGTAGTACCAGTTTGGTGTATATCAAGTGAGCGAAACAGCAGCGATTGGACAATGAGCGTGGCGTGTAAATCATGCCGTAAATTGTATGCATATCATGATTTTCAAGTTACCACTTGTCATTTATGTTTGGCATACAGTCATGTCTCGCAATACCAATTTCTGTGTATATCAAGCGAGCTAAACGGCCGCGAGTACGCCATGAGCGTGGCATGTAAATCATGTCGTACATGCCTTGCATGTCATGATTTTCATGTTACCACCTTATATTTACGATCGTCATGCTGCCGTGTCGCGCAATACCAATTTTGGTGTATATCACTCGAGCGAAACGGCAGCGATCGGACAATGAGCGTGGCATGTAAATCATGCCGTAAATTATATGCATATCACGATTTTCAAGTTACCACCACTGATTTACGTTCATCATAAAGTATCGTCGCACAAAACCAATTTTTGATGTATATCAAGCGAGCCGAATGGCCGCGAGGACACCATGAGCATGGCATGTTAATCATGTCGTACATGACTTGCATGTCATGATTTTCCCATTATCACCATTGATTTACGTTCATCACACAGTACCGTCGCGCAATACCAATTTTCGTGTGTATCAAGCGAGCCAAATGGCCGCGAGGGCACCATGAACGTGGCATGTAAATCATGTCGTACATGACTTGCATGTAACGATTTTCACGTTACCACCTCTGATTTACGTTCATCATACAGTCTCGTCGCGCAATATCAATTTTCGTGAATATCAAGCGAGCGAAGTGGCCGCGAGTGCATCATGAGCGGGGCTGTAAATCATGTCGTACATGACTTGGATGTCATGATTTTTCCGTTACCACCACTGATTTCAGGGTGTCTACCGAATTGACATTTCAAAATTCCCCGAGTTTTCCAGGTTTTCCCTGAGTGTTTTTGCTAAAGTTCCCTGAATGAAACAGAACTTTGTTTTATGTCAAGATGGGTAGACACCATGTCGCTCGATGATGTCACTCTCGAGTACGCACGTTAAAAAATCAAGATGACTTAAGCCGATTTGTAGAGTACAGAGAACAGTTAAGCCTCAATATAGCGAAGTTGGTAAAATCGGCAATTTCCTTCGCTATATAGAAACTGAAATTTGACCTTTCATGCAAAGCATAGTTAATATAATAATAATATCTGTGATTTAACGTCCCGAAACCACCATATGATTATGAGGGACGCCGTAGTGCAGGACTCCGGAAATTTCGACCACCTGGAGTTCTATAACGTGCACCTAAATCTAAGTACACGGGCCTCAAGCATTCTCGCCGCCGTCGAAAATGCAGCTGCTGCGGCCGGGATTCGATTCCGCAACCTTCGAGTAAGCAGTCGAGCGCCATAACGACTAGACCAGTGTGGCGGGGCCATGCAAGGCAGAGTTACCGAAGGATTAATTTTAAACTTAAAATGCCACAAAAATACGGCAACATGAAAGAACTCTTTTTCTTTTTTTTGCGTGAAAATAAAATGAATTTCATTGAGCCTGAGGTGCAGCAACCACAGCTAGATGCCTTGCCAGAGTGTCACGTGTAAAGACGAAACAAAGGCGGGTTTAACGCACTGTGGAATTGAGCTTATTCTGCTTCTGCGGGTTGTTGTCAAATCCTCGCGCGTTGCCCACAGCAGTGCGACGCCTTTGCTATCATGTTGCCCAGCTGAACCATTTGCTCTTCACGAATGCACAACATCGAAAACTATCGCACGTTAGAAAAAAAGAGTCACAGTTTCACCGCGTGAGTGAAATAGTTAATGCAAGCAACAGAGGAATTTTACACGAATATAGGCTAGCAGCTCATTCTTTCAGGAAACAAAGCCACTGCAGTAAAAGAAGTGACCTATCTATGGCTCAGGGGCAGATCCATGTGCGTACATTGGAATCAGGGGGAGGGGGGGAAGGGGTACAAAGGCTGAAGCCACCGCCTCAGCAGTGCATTTTGGTGGGTCACGCATATTTACACCAGCACAGAGGGGATTATGAGGGTGCCTATAAGAAGCCTTCAATGGAAATGGGGACTGGGAAGCAGGTGAGAGGAAGAGGGCAGGGATAAGATTCTCTTTACCACCTTTGTGCAGTGGTACGCAAAGCAACCTGACAAAGGGGACAAACTCGACAAGCAGTCTGACAAAGGAGGTGGACGACAGGTACTGAAAGGAAGTGGCAGAGGCTAGCTTGGGGAGGGGGGGCGATCGCCGCTACCGCCGCCCTGCCCTTTGGATCCGCCACTGCTATGGCTTCATAGCAAGTTTTGCAATTAGAGCCACAACACCTACAAAGGTATGAGCTAGAGCACTGCACGGACCCGGGCCGACCCGAAAGCCCGGGACCGGCCCGCGGGCTGCGCCGTCCGCAGATTTTTCCGGCGGGCCCGGGCTGGGCTTGAAAGTGCGGGCCTGTGCCGGGCCCGCGCTTGAGGCTGCGGGATCGCTCATTAAAAGGCCTAAGTCGGGCCTTCGAGCACACGCGAACGTTATGCATTGCATGATCTAAGGCATTCTGTGCGAAGCTGAAGTGACACGTGCAAAGAGCTGGCTCTTAGTAAAACTCAGCAAAGCAAATCGAAGAAAAACAGTTGAAGTTCTGTTTTTTTCTCCAGTATGGATATATTATATCTATACTGGTGGTGCGTTTACTTTATGCTGTAAGCTCATGAATTCACCTCTCTCTCTCTCTCTCTCTCTGTGTGTGTGTGTGTGTATTCGTATGCTAGATGACCTGATAGGACAAAATCGTACGATCAAAGTAACATGTGCACCAGCATAACAATAACAGCACTAAGAATGGGCCAGATCACGGTTGTTCCCATGGGAGGAATAAAGATTTCGGTCTATTATTTGAGACTGACACATACGGTATACATTTCATTTATAATCCTTGGTGTTACGCGCCAAAACCACGATATGATTACGAGGCACGCCGTAGTGGGGACCGGATTAATTTAGACCACCTGGAGTTCTCTAACGTGCACCTAAAGATAAGTACATGGGTGTTCTTGCATTTCGCCCCCATCAAAATGCGACCGCCGTGGCTGCGGGAATCGCACCTGAGTCCTGAGACTTAACAGCGAAACAGCTTATTTATTTATTTATTTATTTAGTAATACTGCAGACCACAGTGTGGTCCATGCAGGAGGGGCTGTACAGTGATTACAAAATTATAAAGAACATCGCAATCACAGCGAGAACACAAAAATAAGAACAATGAGAAGAAGGAAACGCAAGAGAAACATCGATTACAATCACGACACAAAATACAAGTTTTCCAGTTCGCGTACAAAGTCATTGGCATCAACAACAGTGGAGGGTAAGGCATTCCATTCAGACACAGTTCTAGGAAAAAAGCTGTATTTATGGGATTTTGTTTTCGCGAAAATTGGGGCAAGTGCCCTACTGTGGGTATGTCAAGTTTTTCTAGTTGAGTGGAGACGTACACAATCAGGCATAGTTACTTTCGTATTTCCGGTAAGACACTTTTGAAGAAAAGTCAACCTACTGATCCTTCTGCGCGATTCTAACGAAGGGATGTTATGTTGCTTCATTAGTAAGGAAGGCGAGTCAGTGATCCTATACTTATTAAATATGAAGCGCACTGCTTTTCTTTGGACACGTTCTAGTTCTTGAACATCACTTTTGTTGTGGGGGTCCCATACAATTGAAGCATATTCTAAATTTAGTTCTGACGAAGGTGTTATATGCCAGAAGCTTAACTCTAGGAGGTGCGGTTTTCAGTTTCCTTTTGAGAAACCACAACTTCTGCAGCTCAGAGGTACAAGTAGCCGATATATGTGTTGACCAGGTGAGTTTGTTATTGATAGTGACACCCAGATATCTACATTTGTCTACCTCTTCTATATCACGCTGGTTAATAGAGTAAGTGAACGTGCTAGGCATTTTCTTTCTCGTAATACGCAGAAGTACACTTTTTTCTGTGTTTAACTCCATGTCCCATCGAATGCACCAGTCCCCAATAGCCTGTAGGTTTTCTTGTAATAGTACATGATCGTTTGGAGCACGAATTTCTTTAAAAACAACGCAGTCATCCGCGAACAGTCGAATGCAAATGTCATTATTAATTAAGTCTGCCAAGTCATTAATATAAATTAAAAATAACAATGGTCCCAAAACACTTCCCTGAGGCACTCCAGAAGTCACATACAACAGTTCTGAGGAGTGATCCGAAACTTGTACGAATTGCCGCCTGTCTCGAAGGTAGGTGCCAATCCATTTAACAACATTTGACGGAACACCCAAATATTCCAGCTTCCGTAATAACTTTCCATGAGGCACTTTATCAAATGCCTTCGAAAAATCTAAGAACAAGGCATCCACCTGTCCAGTCATATCAAGGATATGCGAAAAATCGTGTACTGTTGTTACAAGCTGTGTAACTGTTGACAAGTTCTTTCTAAAACCATGTTGATAGGGTGATAATGCATTGCGTTTTTCAAGAAAATCAATAAGGTACTTTGAAATGACATGCTCCAGCAACTTACAACATGTGCTTGTAATAGATATGGGCCGATAGTTATTCACAGACAAACGATCGCCTTTTTTATGAATGGGAGTGATGCGCGCTAAACGCCAGTCGTCCGGAATTTCGCCTGTGGCAATTGATAAATTGAAGAAATCTGTCAGAAAACGAGATACCTGCTCTGCGTACCGATGTAAGAAAGCATTAGGGATACCATCCGGCCCTGTCGGCTTTTTTGGATTAATATTAAGGAGCATAGACACGACGCCTTCATGTGACACTGCTAAATCGTCAGCTGAACATGAATCAGTGCTCTGAGGTGCATAACTATCGCCTCTCGAAAAAACACTGTGAAAGTAATGATTGAAATGCTCTGATATCTGCCGAGCATCAGTAGCTATCATGTCACCAATTTTTATTTTAGAAACATCCTGTCTGCTTTCCTTTAAAAACCGCCAGAACCTTTGGCTGTCGCATTTAATGAACTGAGAAAGACAATTATTGAAGTAGGCACTTCGGGACTCTCTTAATTTCATTAATAGGCTTTGCTCCAGTTCAAGATAAATAGAGCACGACATTTTTTTCTGCTTGCGGAGCCGTTTAATTTTACGTTTTGTATGAATAATATCCCTAGTTATCCAAGGGTTAACACGTCGCTTCTTAAGGACTTTGGTAGGCGTAAACTTTGTAACGCAAAAATTTATTGCATCTCGCAACGTCATCCATGAAGTCTCGATGTTGTCAACTGCAAAGTCAAGATGTATGTCTAGGTAATCAATCACTGAAACGTCATCGGCGTTTTGAAAGTCCCAAACGAATGAAGAATATTTCGCTAGCTTCGGCCTATTACTTGTTAGCTGCCAACTGAAATAGATTAGATCATGATCTGAAATTCCGGGCTCTACTGATGTTGAAGCACCGTTAAATATTTCTGTTATGAATAATAGATCTAGAATGGATTTACCATGTGTGCACTGACGCACCATCTGCTCTAAATTTAAGCAAAACATCACATCCAATATAACATCAATTGTTGTGGAACATCCATATTTTAATTGATCCCAGTTAATTTCAGGAAGGTTAAAATCACCCGTCAAAATCACGTTTATATCACGTAGTCTGAGTAAATGTTCGTGCAGTTTTGACAAGTACCAGTGATGCTACCGAGGACTTCTGATTTGGAGCAATTTTTGGAGCAACAAAATTTCCGTTTTGGAGCACTTTGGAGCAGCAAAATTTTCATCTTGGAGCACTTTGGAGCAGATAATTTTGCATCTGGGAGCACTTTGGAGCAGCGAATTTTACATCCTGGAGTGCAATACAGAAGCATATTGCATTAACATTCAAGCACCTGAGTATTATTATGGGGCTCTTATGAAGGCTAGAAATATTTCGATTCATGGCAAATCTCATGGAAAAAATCATCTCAGGAGCATAGGCGTGCGCACAGGGGGGGGGGGGGCTTAATTACATAAGAAGGGGGGGGGGCGCAAAATCTGCCCCGTACATTGACCCTTGCGATAGCAATTATATGGACACTCCCGGCGGATTTTTGCCGTCGCCGTTGCCGTAATTTTCCGTATAAAGTCCAAATTAATAACATCACCAGGCGCATTCTAGCCGCGGGTAAAAGCTCGCGAGCGCTAGCGACGAACGCGGCTGAAGCGGAGATTAAACTAGCCGGCCGTCTGTCTCCGCCACACGGACAGCGCATGAGATAACATCTTCCCGCGTGCGGGCCTGCCGTCGATTGCTCATCAAACAGAGAAGAAACGCCCCGCCCGTCTTTCGTAAGGAGCATGAAGAGACGCCAGGGGAGCGGAAGGGGGGGGGGGGGGGCATCGTTCGAAGGGCGCAGTCGCTTGCGCGCGCGCTACCTCGCGGCATCAGGAGACGGCTCGTAAACTTGCTGTGCTCTCAACGCTTACTTCGCGTTTAGAGAACTCAGAGCAAGAAAACACCTCGGTTCCTGGAGGCTCCATATTCTCTTAAACCAGTGTTTTGTTGAGTTACGCGAGATCGGATCCAAAAGAGTTAGCTGCTAGTCTTACTTCGTTTCACAATACAATTTTTTGATATCGCATTCATTGCTTCGCTCTTAAAGGACCCCTGACAGCAAAATTTTTGTTGGTGACTTTTTTACTGTAATTTGTAGCTTTGGGTCTGGTAATCCCTAAGTTAAATCGTAAATGCTCTAGCGTATCGTATAACTAATTCTAGCGTAGTTAATTGTGACCATTTTAGCGTCACTTCAAAACGCCCGCCTAAAAACCACAAGAAACTAGCGACCCATGCGGGGAGCGTCAAAGACCACGTGCACTCAAGCTGTGGTGACGTAGAAAGCGCGGTTTTCAAATCTGGGCCCCGCGCGCGGTAGAGATTGAAAGTATGTGGGTGCCTCGGTATGGGTTAAACCTGTTAAGCGCGTGACCCCTCACGAAAACTACCTCGAGAGCAGCCCGACAACAAAGCGAGAGGGGTGCGGAACAATAGGCCTCGCCGGGTGCCAGTCGTCGTATTGTGCATGTGCGCCCCGCAAACGCACGCCGCACGCTTCGACACAGTAAAGGCCGAGACAGACGGTACGATTTTCCATGCGATGCGGCGTCCGACACGGCGGTGGGAAAACCGGAATGGTGACCTTTCATAGCATCGGACAGCCACCATTCCCTCGTCCCCACCGCCGTGTCGGACGCCGCATCGCACGGAAAATCGTACCGTCTGTCTCGGCCTTAAAGAGAGTGAAAGCATGGCTGGCAGTCGGCTCCAAACACACTCAGAGATCGTCGACGTCATTGTTACTAGCGGATCGTCACTCAGGGTGATTTTTGTGCAATGTATCACACCGAACACGTAGCACTAGTGTCGATGTTGCAGGGCAGCCGATTTTTTGTTTTTTCTCCTACGCTGTTTGACATCGAATTAAAATAACTTCCACGCGACGGATGCCGTTCAAATTTGGCCAAGAAGACCTATGCATACCAAGCGATCGAATGATGGGCACATCTCGATCTTGAAATTTGATGTCAGTGCTCCTTTAAGCGAAACTGAGTTTTTTTTAACCGTTAGCTATTGACCCCCGAAAGCGAGGGGCGGGCGTGTAACATGGCGTAGCCGCTTCACTGTGGGCCGTCAGCGACGGGCCCGCTACTGACAGCTGCGCATTTGCGGCTGCTCCGACCAGGAGATATGATTTTACTAATGAGATGACATTTTTAAAAAAAGCAAGCAAAAAATTCGAATTGGAACCCTAGCACGTGAGCTCGAAAGGGCAGGGCCTTTTAGCGGGTATTTACCGCAGAGTGATTACAAACTCGGACGTGCTGGCGGAAGGAATTACGAAAAAGCTGTTCTGGAGGAAGGTCCATGGATAAAGTATATCTGAGGAAAAGTGTCAACGCGTTTCCACCGTTCGCGTGCTCTTCCATAAACGCAAAGCAAGGAAAATTCGATATTGTCCCATATATCTACTGCGAGCGATCCCAGATTTCATTCCGCGATGTCCGGAAACAGAAGTAACAGACATTTTAGCGGCACTCATGTAGTTATTACTGAACATTGCTTTCCTTACGTGCCGTGCGGCTCTTGAAACGAGCTATCAGAAGCGTTTCTGGAACAGACGACGTCCGCCGATGAATCGCCGTCGCACTTTCTCGCTACCACTCACTCGCTACCGGTCAGTGGGCACGGGAAAGTCACCTGCGACACCATGGCTCAATTCCGCTTCGTGCGACTTTTTTACTTCGTGCAGGCTCTGGTCCGTTTCGCCACTTATCCGAGCTGCGACGTGTCACGCACCGTCTATCTGATGCCTACGGATCAACAGTCAAATCAGCCGGTGCACAGCGACAGCGGTGAAACGCCGTACCATCTGATGACTTTCAACGATTATCCGCAAGACGCATCGCTCCGCTTGACCCGGACAGCCGCATCGACAAAGCAACCAGTTTCAGCGCAAGTTATAACCAGGCTCGGAGCTTCGCATCGCTTCAGTGGGCACGGGAAAGTCACCTGCGACACCATGGCTCAATTCCGCTTCGTGCGACTTTTTTACTTCGTGCAGGTTAGTAACAAGTGTTCCCTGTTCGCTAAGCGCACTAGCAACAGATGTACTTTGCTTTTCCCGTGCCCCCACGCACTGTGTACCGCATATGATGAATATGTTCATGTACTTTCTAAGCTGTTGTGTTGCGGAGATATTGAAAGCAACCCCGGTCCCGATGAATGGCAAAAAGAAGTGCTAACGATGTTAAGAGAACTAAAAGCTGAGACGGGTAGGCTAGCCCAGGGCCAAGTGGATATCTCGGCTAATGTCGCAACGGCGCAGAAGTCTTTCGAAGAAAAGTTTGTCGCAATGAATACGCGAATATTGAAAATCGAGGCCCAATGTGACAAAATCGATGACGTAAAAGAGCGGCTCAATCTAGCAGAAGAGGCCGTGAAAACCTTCGAACAAACAAGCACTGTCATGAGTTCACGCCTTGACGACATTGAAGACAGGGCGCGTCGTGATAACCTAATCTTTCATGGTATCCCGGACGCTAAGGAATCGTGGATACAAACCGAGGAAAAAATTGTAAGCCTTCTGACGCAACATGTCGACCCGAACATAACTGATGATGTAATTGAGCGTGCGCATAGGTTAGGTGGCAGCTACCAAGAAAACAGGTGTAGACCTGTCATTGTCAAGTTTAGTCGTTTTAAGCTCCGGCAGCAAGTTCTTTTTAAGCGAGCAAAGTTTAAAGGTATTAATGTTTCCGTCACAGAAGACCTTTCAATAGCCACACGAGTTGCACGGAAAAAACTATTTGAGTTTGCAAATTCATTACCACAGTCACCAGCCTTCTCAGTTCGGCATGATAAGTTGTATGTAGGTAACACCTGCTACATTTATGACCGTGCAACTGATGGTATACTAGAGAAGGAAACTCGTAAGACTACAACTCCCGTTCCAAACGACAGTGTCACCCAAGATAAGCCATCGGGTAGTCGCAATGGACCTGCCTTTAGTACTCGTAACCGCAAAATTAATGCGAATTCTACTCATTCCAGTCGTTCTCACAAGTAACAATTAGCCGGAGGTAGGAATGATGACGTGACTGCTCTTTTCAAAGTACCTGTTCTTTTTTCCAACATAAGGAGCATTATGAAACACAGGATTCAGCTTAATTCTATTATTTCCTCAGTGGAGGCAAAATTAGTAATATTAACCGAGACATGGCTCAACTCAACGGTGGAAAATACAGAAATTTTCCAGACTGACGTCACATATGACGTGTATCGGTGCGATAGAGAGGATAGACAGGGTGGTGGTGTATTGATAGCCGTATCGCAAACAATTTCCTCTTTTCAAGTAGAAGTTGTGTCCTCTCTGGAAACAGTCTGGGTTGGTATTTCAAGTAAGCACACAAAGATTATATTAGGCGTATGCTATCGTCCTCCAAACTATACATCGTCATTCGTCGATGAATTGCATGACGTTCTCGGCTATGTCGTCACTCGGTATCCTTCGTCACCAATTTTTCTTTTTGGTGACATGAATTTTCCTAACATCACCTGGCACACTGGTGTTCCTCTGCTCGACCCCTTTTCAACACAATCCCAACAGTTCCTAGATTTTTGTAATTGTTTTAACTTCACCCAGGTTGTAACGAAACCAACAAGGGTAACTAATGAATCGTCTAATACATTAGACCTAGTTTTGTCAACACATCCAGACTTCATATCCCCAATTATCTATCTTCCTGGTCTGAGCGACCATTTGGTGTTGCATTTCGACATCACCATGTCTTTTTCACGTGGAACTGAAGAAGACAAGTACATCCGGGACTACCGCAATGCAGATTTTGACGCCATTAACCAAGATCTGTGCGCGTACTTAGACACATTTTGTTGCAATTTTGAAGAGAGAAGTGTACAAGAGAACTGGGATCTTTTCAAAAACTTAGTTACTAATCTCACCAATGCGCACATTCCCCTTCGACGCATACGGAACAACACAAAAAGACCGTGGTATAACACGCATCTCAAACGTTTATCTAATAGAAAAAAGCGCCTTTTCCGCACAGCCAAGTTGCAAAATACTAGAGATTGCTGGGTAGCGTATCAAAATGCTGAGGCAGAATACGTGGAAGCTGTGCGTGCTGCTAAGAATCGTTTCCAAACGCATACGTTGCCTGAATTGTTATCAAGGAACCCCCGGCAATTTTGGAACGTTATCAATTCTAACCAAAATGCGGATTTATCAATCAACAATGACTCTGGTGAGCCGCTACCAGCATCTGAATGTGCCGCGTTATTTAACAATATTTTTTCAGCCAATTTCTCGGGAAACACTGCTGCACCTGTTGACGCAGTTGTGTGCCGTGACTACCGCTCAATGTTTCCTATCACTTTTGATTCTGCAGGAATTTCGAAGTTAATTGACACCTTAAAAACATCCTCATCATGTGGGACTGACGGTATCAACTCAAAGTTTCTCAAACAAACAAGCGCATATTCGTCTCTCTTCTTGTGTAAGATTTTCCAGCAGTCACTTGACCAAGCAACCTTGCCGCTGGACTGGAAGGTCGGTAAGGTTGTGCCGATACACAAGTCTGGTAATAAACACTCCGCTCTTAACTATCGGCCCATTTCACTAACGAGCATTCCGTGTAAACTAATGGAACATGTACTGCACTCGCATATTGCGAAATTTTTAGAATCGAATTCATTTTTTACATCGGCCCAACACGGTTTTAGGCGTACGTTTTCCTGTGAAACCCAGTTGCTTGTTTTCACTCATCACCTGCATACCATTCTTGATAAACAATCTCTAATTGACTGCATTTTCCTGGATTTTGCAAAAGCATTTGAAAAAGTCAATCACGCTTTACTAATGCATAAGCTCTCCTCTCTCAACCTTGACTCGAATGTACTGGCATGGCTCGACTACTTTCTAACAAACCGTCTTCAGTACGTCACTGTTAACGGTCATGACTCGCCGGAAATAAGTGTAACATCGGGTGTACCGCAGGGCTCAGTTCTGGGACCTCTGCTGTTTTTAATATATATTAATGACCTCCCTGACTGCGTTTCTTCATCCGTTCATTTATATGCCGACGACTGTGTGCTTTACAGAGAAATACGTACCGATGATGATAGGAACATCTTGCAGACAGACTTAAATAACATTAGGAATTGGTGCGATAAATGGCTTATGAAATTAAACCCCCAAAAATGCAAGCTAATGACCGTCTCCCGCCAGTTTAATAACTCCTCAACATACAAACTTGGTGATGTTTATCTTGACCACGTGTCGTCATACCGGTACTTAGGCGTTACCATTTCTTTCAATCTAACATGGAATGCCCATATTAACGTCATCACGAACAGTGCTAACCGTACATTGGGATACATACGTCGAAATTTTAGCAACGCCCCACTTTCCTTGAAGATGCTTCTTTATAAAACCCTCGTGCGCTCGAAATTGGAGTACGCTGCCGCAATCTGGAACCCTCACCACGAAAACTTGATTAGGCACCTTGAGCTAATTCAAAATAACGCTGCACGTTTTATTCTATCGGATTATCACCGTACATCAAGCGTAACAGCAATGAAGCACCATTTGTCACTGCCACCTCTATCACTGCGTCGCAAGTACTTCCGCCTTTGCCTTTTCCATAAGACCTACCATCATCCATCACTGCGTAACGAGCTCATTACGCCTCCCACATATCGCTCCTCTCGGATCGACCACGAACACAAGGTTAAAGGTACTTTCTGCTACACAAACACATTTTCTTGCTCCTTCATACCGGCCACATCAAACGATTGGAATCAGCTACCAGGTGACATCGTTTCCATCTCTGATCACTCCCTCTTTCGTCATTCTTTATCAGTTCACCTATTTCGTGATAGCTCTCCCTAGTCATCCGATCTATTCCCCCTCCCTACGAATTTGTCTCCACGTGTCAAGATGCCAGCGTTTTCCAGTGGATTCTTGATTTTTTCTTTGTGTGTGTTATTTCTCTTACTTTTATACTTTCTTGCTAGTACTGTATAATTTTACCACATTCACTAGTTATTTGCTTCTTGTGATTTGCTTATTTTTACGTTTCACTTTTGTTGCGTTTCATTGAGTAGAGATGTTTTTTGCTTTAGTCTTGTTCATGTATAAAATAGCACGTTTTTTTTCTCGTTGTTTTGTATTTTTCATGTTGTAACCCACTCCCCTCTGTAAAGCTTCGGCGATTGAGGGTAACAAAATAAATAAATAAATAAATAAATACCGATAGGCCTAGACGTCACGAGCCTCTGCGGAGAGCGCGTTTTGCTGTCGAGCCGACCTGCAGAACAGAAGCTGCGCCGGCACCGTGCATGGCATCGTGGCTTACTCGGAACGCAAGCGCGAGCGCTATTTATTCAGCGGAATAATTGTTGGTCCATGATTGCGACTATATTGGCAGTCCCAAGATCGAGCTGCACGTGTTCTGACGCGCCGGCTGTGCGATTGCCGGTAATAGACGCCCCCAAACCCGAGACTTTGGCGCAGTTTGGCGCAAATTTCGTCGATATTATCAGGATGGCGCAGTAAATACAATTTGGCGCACTTTGGCGCAATTGGCGCAGAAGTGGAATCACTGCAAGTACAGATCATTAGAGTCGGGCGGGCGGTATACTGCACAAAGGTAAAATTGGATTCCACAAAAACACACGTTTAGCAGCAAACTTTCGTGGTCAGCAATTTGATCTCCGACAGCAATATCAACAGAATGTTTTGCAAGAACAGCCACGCCTCCTCCTCGAGAACCCCTATCACGCCTATACAAGCAGTACCCTGGTGGCACAATTTCATCAACGCGTATATTGTCATGAAGCCAAGTCTCAGTGACCACGCAGACATGCGGGTCGTATAAGAGTAGCAGGGATTCAAGTGCGTCCGTTTTATTCACCACACTTCTAGCATTCAGCGAAATGAGGCGGAGCTGTTGTGCGTTCAATTGCTAGCTCTGAGACAATGGGGCGTTTTTGCTTGATATTGCTTTGCGTGTCATACTAGCATCGTCCCATGCGTACAACTGATCATCGATGCGCAACTTATCATTTACCAAGCTTATTCTTTTGCCTTCGCCTTTATCATCTTTAGCGCTGGCCCAAAGCAGCTTACGTTTACGAAGTGTGTCCGCGCAGTAATCGTTTTGTAAGTACCGTATTTATTCGAATATAGGTCGACCTTTTTTTCCCAAAAATGTTGCCCATAATCAGCTATCGACCTATATTCGTGACCAAAGAATCTCGACCTATATTCGCGATCAAAGCGACCAAAAGCACCGCACCTATGCCATTCAACTGCCGCGCCTGCTGTTCTTCAAGCAGTTCCTGCTACATACGCACATTATATACCATAAAATCTGGTATAAAAACCGTACTCGTTCGCCTTTTCCGACTAAGTAACTAAGAAAAAAAAAGTTATTTGTGCAATAGCTGCACACCGCCTTTTCAAAGCCCCCGCAAAATGCAGCCGCTCCGCCATGTTTGCGCTGGAACCCGTGATTTCCCTAGGTAGGCCGTGAAGTCCCTAGCCCCCTAGCCGTGCTGCCTGCCGACGCGCAGCCGCACTGGCACTGGCCTAAGGCCTCACTCTTTGTTTGTTGTTTGATCTGACGTGACGGTTCGCATTTGCAAATGCGCGGTTGCGACGGTGTCACGTCGGTAGCGCTACACAGCTGACTTCAAGCGTCAAGTGATACTTTTTGCCGAGAATTCCAGCAATTGTGCCGCTCAGCGCGAGTTCGACGTAAAAGTTGATTAGGGGTTGGCGGAAGCAGCGGGACTGACTGTTCGCGTGCAATGGATGGCGTCGTGCTTTTCGCGGCCCAGCAACTGGCAGGCATGACGCTCTTGAAAAAGAACTGAGGCTCCGGGCGTCAAGGAGGCCCTGCAGAAGGCCAACAGACCTGGTCGTCATACCGCTAGGTATGACGTCCCGGCTACATTAAGGACCGGGTGGCGAAGAGTTACAAAGAGTGGCTTGAAGGAGGATGCTGCAATGACACCGACGGGACGCCGCGAGAAGGGCTTCCCTCAATGAAGTTGCGACGTGGGTGAAGGACGCGCGGAAAGACTTGCCAGCGGAAATTATCGTGACTGGCTTTAAAAAGTGCTGCATTTCCAACGCAATCGATGGCAGCGAAGTCGACGTCATTTGGGATGCCGAGGATGCCTGCGAAGAATCCGACAACCTTCCTTGCACATCTGACGAACATGACACTCCCGGCAGCGACTAGGGCGCTAAGTTAATTGTAAATAAAGGTGTGCTATGTTTCAATTTTCCTGTTTCTAAAAAAAAAAAAAACATGGGTCGACCTATTTTCGAATATTTTTTTTTATTTCTGGTAGAGTGCTATAAGTAGGGGTCGACCTATATTCGTGCCCGACCTATTTTCGAATAAATACGGTATACGTTTGTACCACTTAGCTTTCGTGCGTTACGCTGCACTGCCTCTTTTTCCCTGTAGTCTTGAAAGTAAAAAATAATGGGTCTGTTTGCTCGAGGTTTACCAAGCCTATGAATGTGACCAACAGAAGTGCAGTTCACGCCGAGCTTTTCTGCAAAAATTTCCTTGATTACTTTTTCACGCAAGATTGACTCGGACTCATTCGGAACGCTTGGTATGCCAAACACTATCAAGTTCGATCTCCTGCTTCGATTTTCTAAGTCAACTAGTTTAACATAGGCTGACTCTTGCGACTCTTGAATTTTGGAAATAGCTGACCGTAAATCGCCACCTGCATTTGTCGCTTGATACGATGGTTCAACTTTTTCTTCTACTTTGGTCAGGCGAGCTTCGAAACTTGATATTCTATTTTCTGTTCTCTCAAGACGGCTCTTCAAGTCAGCAATGTCAGCCCTTATAGCCTGTTGACCATCCATAAGCTTCTTAAACATGTCTTCAACAGATGTCCCAGGATTTTCCACGACATCGCCACAGAGCAACAATTTACAAGAACAAAAACACTCATACGCTATGGTAATGCACGTTTGTGGGCACGGCAGAATAATTAAAAATCTCTCATCGCTACGTACAGAGTAGGGGTAACTAACCTGCACGAAGCAAACAAATCGCATGGTCAGCGATCGTAGTCGATGCGCTTCGCCATGCCCACTGACGAGATCCACGTAAGGCACTTGTTTTATACTGTTGGTGGCCGTTGACGTCACGCAGCCCTGTTTAGTCCATGGAACTGGAATGCTCGTGACAGAGACTAAGTTCCCAGCACGATTGCCGCGGAGCTACCACCGCGGGCAAAGCAGCATTTCCATGCATGTACACACCGGATTTTCCGTCCGATCACCCGCTACAAAGCCCAAGGCATCATTAACAGGCATCACCAACAATTAAAATCCTCTAGCGGGCCCGGGCCGGGCCTGGTCATGAACACACGCGCCCTGGCTAAGTTTAGTAATGAACGCCTGGGCCCGGGCCGGGCTGGGTCCGGTCATGTACGCACGGTCCCGGGCCGGGCCCGGGCTTGGAACCACGGGCCCAGGCTGAACTCGCACTTCATAAAGCGGGCCCGGGTCGGGCCGGAAAATCGGGTCCGTGCAGTGCTCTAGTATGAGCCGTCTGCAGATCCCCTCTAAAGATATCGCGAAACGCGACCACACCCGCTGGTACAAAGTACGCACTTCCTGTCGGACTCACGCAGCCCCCCTTCCCCTCCCCAACCCTCCGGCTCCTATCTCCATGTGCCCATGGCGCGAAGGAGACGGTCGGCTTGTTTCATCTCTGCTTAAGCCCCGTTCATCGGCAGCGCTCGCGCACTTTATTTTATTTATTTTATTTTATTTATTTACAGAATACTGTCAAACCTCCTTGAGGGTTATTACAGGAGTGGAAAAGATACAAACATTGTACAAACATACAAACATTATGCAAGCAAAGCAAAGTAATGCAATGGCCAATACAAGAGTACAATAGAATAAAAACGCATACAAGAGCAATGACATCATCACGTACAAGTGTCGCGATCATCAACATACAAGCATAGCAATACATTGCCTGCAACCAAAAGATGAAGATAAAAAAAACGTTCAAGTGTAAATGCCTTCACCCGTAAGCGAGTAGGTTAGCACAAAGAACTCGGGAGCACCGACATGAGGTTTTCAACACTTTCTAGAAATTTATTAATTGTTGGCTGTGCTACAGTAGCGGAATCAAGCGCATTCCATTCTCTTATTACGCGAGGAAAAAATGAAAAACGGAAGGTATTGTTATGGCAGAAATATTCTTTGAAGATCAGGTCGTGTTTCTGGCGCACTTTCCCTTTTTCTTTTATAACAGTGAAAGCTGAGGCATTAGTTTTAAAGTGGCCGTTCAACAATTGGTAAAAAAACTTCAACCGGTGTAATTTTGCTCTATCGCGGAGCGTAGGTAGCTCTGCTCGGTGCAGAAGCTCGGAAGGGGAATCCGTTCGCTTATAGCGGTTAAAAATAAATCTTACGGCCTTGCGCTGTACGCTCTCGAGCATAGCTGTGTCAGTATTTGTTGAAGGAAACCACACTATATTCGCATATTCCAGCATCGGTCTGATAAAAGTAATGTAAGATAAGCGCTTCGTATCTGTGGTAGCGTAACGTAGTGTCCGTTTTAGGAAGAATAACTTGTTCATTGCCTTTTTCGTCACCTGTTGTACATGCGCAGTCCACTTGAGGTCAGATGATATTAAAAGCCCTAAATATTTATACTGAGTTGCTGTGCGAAGGGTGACACCATTAAGCGAGTACGGAAATAATAGTTTGCTTTTCTTTCTGCTTATGTTCATCACGACCGTTTTTTCAGAATTAATAACCATCTGCCAGTCTTGGCACCACTGGGCTACGTTGTTTAGGGAATTGTTAAGGGTAACCTGATCGCCAACGTCCTTGATTTCACTGTAAATCATGCAGTCATCTGCAAAGAGTCTAATTTTAACGTTTACTGTGTCAACAATGTCATCTATGAATAACAGGAACAAGAGCGGAGCAAGAACAGATCCCTGCGGAACGCCCGAGAGGACTTTAACCGTGTCAGAATTCTGTCCATTATAGTGCACAAACTGGTAGCGATCTGAAAGGTAATCACTAATCCATTCAACTATTGGGCCATTGCCTAGTTTTTCTATGAGTTTAGTGATGAGTTTAGAGTGGGACACGCGGTCGAAGGCCTTAGAGAAGTCTAAAAAAATTACATCGATTTGCGATTGTTCGTTTATTGCCAGCCCAAAGTCATGTATAGCCTCTACGAGTTGAGTGACAGTAGATAGCCCACTTCTGAACCCATGCTGAGAAAGAGAGATGAGGTTGTTTTCTTCTACGTACTTAGTTATTAATTTTAAGATAATGTGCTCGAGAATTTTGCAACTAGTGCAAGTTAAAGAAATTGGCCGGTAGTTGGATGGGACAGAAGTATCACCAGATTTGTGCACTGGCACGACTTTCGCGATTTTCCAGTCGGCCGGAAGACGGCGATCGCTAATTGACTTTGTAAATATGAGATGAAGGTACCTGCTAATGGGTTCAGCATAGCGTTTAAGGAAGGTGTATGGTATTTCGTCTGGGCCACTACATTTCTTTTCATCAAGTTCTAAGAGCAGTGAAAAAATGCCGGGTGCTGTCATATTCAACGATGGAAGTGATCTGCCTTGGCCAACGTGACGGGAACCCGGTGTAATATTTCGGAGGTTATCAGTGCTAAAAACTGAGTGAAAATACGAATTGAAATTATTCGCCTTTATCTTGCCCTCTTCAGGTGGGAACACTGATAATGTCGTTCGCTTTACGCTTATGTAGCGCAAGAATTTATCGGGTGCGCTTTTGATAAACTTTTGCAGGGTGTGTCCATAAAATTGCCGTTTTGCATCTCGTAACTTTCCTTTTAAGGTCGACGTTAGCGTTGCTATTTGAGAGCTAGCTCTTCCTAGCGTTTTTTTAGTCTTCCTTACACGCTTGATTTTGCGCTTAAGGTGAATTATGTCGCGGGTAACCCATGGGTTGTGCTTTCTTGTAACCTGTTTTCGTTTGGGAATAAAGTTAGATATACAATGCATGATATGATGCTTAAACTGTGCCCACACATCATCTATGCTCGCGTTATTATCTGCACATAGCTCAGAAAACTCGGGATACTCGTGGGACAGGTAGGTCATTATTGCCGCATCATTAGCTTTATTAAAGGAGAGCACATATTTTACTGAGCCAGTTTGCCGTATTGGAGTCGCAAAAGACAAAGTACACAGAACTATTTTATGATCCGATATGCCGTCAATTGTTTCAACAGTTGCGCTGTCGGTGGAAAAGTGATCACTTACAAATACAAGGTCTAACACTGAGTGCGACTTTCCTTGGATTCGTGTATTTTCAACAACAAGCTGGGTTAGATTGAAAGCAAATAAGAAGTCGATGACTATATTGTTCGACAGAGGACCTGGACTTAATGATGACCAATTTACATCAGGTAGGTTGAAGTCACCCGCCATGATAATCCTGCCACCGAGCGTATGCAAATTCATGTAATCCAGGAGGGGATTGAGGTACGTCGCATCGGCATTCGGGGGCCTGTAAACGGCTCCAACGTACACGGACCCGTCGTTCAGGAGAAGTTTACACCAAACTGCTTCGACACCATGCACCTCCGGCATGACCGTGTAAGCGATTCCCTGCCGCAAAGCAATTGCTACTCCTCCGCCTCTAGTGTCCCTATCTTTGCGGACAATTGTGTAACTCGGTCGCACGATTTCATGGTCACATATATTTGAATGTAGCCACGTTTCACTCACAGTTACAATATCAGGTTTTAGAGCCAATAAAACAGCTTCAAATTGTTCTACCTTATTCGCAAGACTTCGCGCGTTAACATTTAGAAGGGTTATGGGCGTTGTCGTCGAGTAGACTGCGCCGTTGATAGTTGCTCTTCGTTTTTTTTTACTTCTTCGATATTTTTACTGCCTTCATCCCAAGTAAAAAGACGACCGTTTATCTGAACTTTGTCAAAAACTTTCACTCGCAATAGAGTCAGGCCCGTAGCCAGCCCCCCCCCCCTCCCCCCCCCCCGAAATTTTTATGATACATGGTGTTTTACCGAAAATAAATAATGAAAATAGGCGTTTTTCTCAAATAGTCAAAGCTTTCAGCAAGTGCCCCCCCCCCCCCCCCCCGAAGAAAATTCCTGGCTACGGGCCTGCATAGAGTATACGATGCGCGGGGTGATGTAATCGCGATTTGGACTTGATAAGGAAGAACATGGCGAAGGCCAGAAATTCGCCTGGAGTGTCTATATGATTGCTATCACAAAAATAAAAGCAGAAAAGCTGCGGGCTAAGATCGCATGAAAGCACGGCAACTGCCTGAATTACGGCACATCCGATTATGGTGGCCATGTTTCTGTTTTCCGACATCGCGCGCCGAACCGAGCAAGTGGGACCCGTGCCGGTGTCGCGAATTTCGGTCGCTGCTATGCCTAGGCTCTGAAAAGTTTTGTAATTCGGCTTTGTAGCAAAACATCCACATAACTTAAGCAGTTGCGTGGCTGATAATTGAGAGCTGCAGCCCCAAAAAATATCGGTTGACTGCCTAAAACTTGTTTCAGCAGTGCCCTCACCAGGGAAGAAAAAGAAAAAAGCTTTCACTTGCTGTAAATGGGCCTGTAGTTACGCTTGCTCTCGCCTGGAAATGTATTCTATTTTTCAGAGCCCTAAATAACATCTTTGAAGCTCTAGATCAAAGCGAGTGAGCTCTCCGATAACCGTCAAATAGCGTCGTCGTCTTTTATCTCGCCAATCGGGATGGCTTTCAAGATACTAGCCTTGTCGACGACATCCGCTTCCTGAATGATCGCGATCGCTTGCAAGATAACTCAAGCTCGTTACATCTACTGCTACCGCCTCTGCAACTAATCATGCTTGTTACTTGGCACGCGGTGATAACAAAAACACCATATCGGGCGCTAACGCACAGCACGCGCGACAAAGAATACAGAACTACACGGCGTAGTCACAGAACACCCTGACAACATTGCGCGATACGATGTGCCGTTTTTCATGGTTCCCGCCTGCCACGCATTAGCCGGATTCTCTCGCACTCCACCGCTCCGAAGGCGAGGAGAGCATCAAGATGAGCTCCTTCCCCACAGCCGCAGCAGCCGTTCGATTTGAAAAATGCGTTCACAGAACCTCGAGCCGGCTTTACCGCGACTTTCTTTCCCTTTCAATAATGTTACTGTGGATTTTCCCTGGTGGGAACAGAATTTCCCTGAGTTTTCCCTGAGTTTTTCCAGACTATCGAAAATCCCTGAGATTTCCCGGTTTTCCCGGTCGGTAGACACCCTGTTCACTGATGGTTGGTTGTCGATCTCCTCCGGCGTCTTCCCAGCTTTCTGACAGACGAACTCACGTAGTTTGGAAGTCGTGATACTTTCAGGCAATTGATACGTTTCTTCATCCACGTCGCACGTCGAAAAATATGGCCTTTCACTTGAAATTCGGGATAAAGTCAGTTATCCACATACAGAAAACCTTCGTTAACTCAAACTCGCATATCTCGAAATCTCGGTTAAGTCGAAACTTTTTTTCGCCGTGCATTAACCTCCCATAGGGAACCCAAGCTCAAGTTTGCGGCGCGACGACAGCGCCACGCCAGCCACGCTGTGGCTCTGTCGGAAAGCTCTGAACCTTATGCGCGGCCGACTCAGCCCCTTTCACGGTAGCGGTAGCGCACGTGCGCACGCGTTCGGGGCCGTCAGCTGGCTACGTTGAACCGAAAGGCTTGCTGTGCGAAGCTGCGCATTCCCGCGATGGCAGAAGCAACCCCGCAGAAGCGCAAGCGTGGTCCGAAGTATTGCGGTTTAGTGGCCAGCCACAACAGTGCAGACAACACCAAGGCACACGATTCACGTGTTAAACTGTATCGGTTCCCGGGCGTGTCGCACGAGAAATAAAGGCGGCAAGCGTGGATAGCTGACAGCGCTGTCTCGCCTTCTATTTTGGCTGTCTGAGTTCATCGCTTTCGTTCGTTTCGACTACCTGAATCGGTAAGTAACGCGGCGCATGCACGCAGCGACTACAGAAATGATTACTCGCTCTCTTCTCGCATTGTGAAAGTCCAGTTACGGTTGTAGGTGAAGCAACATTGTGTTTTGATTCCCCGTGTTCATGAGACCTACCCGTCGTTGTTGAACGTTCACACTCGCGTTATACCGTTAGCGTTGCGCGGTTGGTTGAATTCAACTGAACTCGGCACATTGTCAGAAGTTCGGCGCCTGCATTTCACGCGTCGGGAAGGCTGCTTTATCACGCCGGAACGGACGTCTGTGCATTTTCAGCAAGCTTTGACATCGTTCTGCAGGTTTGCTTTGTTTTTGTCACTTTATTAGGGTGATATATATTTAAGCCGCTAAATATAACTGGCACTTAATACATGCTTTGCAATTGCAACCTTGAAGTAACCACCTTCTGACTGTGCGATTCTCTAGCCGCGTTCACGCAGCAGGTTTTATACGCCTGTCAAGTCGATACAGTCAAACCTCGTTAATACGTACCCACTTTAAGCGTACTAACGGTTAAAACGTAGTTGCGATGAATCCCCGACTGAGTCTCATAGAGCCTGATGCATTCGCTGACCGCTTAAGCCGTAGTGCTTCGTCCTACGCCTACCGGTTAGTGCGTACCCTACGTACCGCGATAACTTTTTGTGCCATAAAATTTTACTGCGCCGCTGAACTTCCGGACCCCCCAAAGTGCCGCCAAAGGTTTTCCATCTTCGAGAAGTGCGTAGATCGGTCGATCGCTGATTCCGACTTCCGCGCGATTGCGACGATGCTTTTGCGAGTAAGCACCGGGAAAGAACGAAGGTGAGGCGGCGGCCACCGAAGAACGTGCTAGCATGACTTATCGCCGACAACCTTATCACAATAAGTATCTTCAGATACTTATACAGATACAGGTCGGGCTCGCGTGCGGCGCAGCACTACTTTAAGCCTACTGCACGCTTTTAATAGGCGACAACCTGAACGCGCTGGGCCGCCGATCGCTGCCGCCTCGTTGTGCGGGGCCGTGTTCAAGCGCGCGCCGCTTTGTAGAAACGAAAGCAGCTCGCTCTTGCGAATTTGAGCGTTGCTGGTCGCGGGCGACGAGAAACCTCTTTGTATTGACGCTATCACGATAAACGCACGCGTACCTACAGCAAGCGTAGCGCTGTTGTAACCATACTGCACGCTTTTATTGGGCGACCACGCAAACGCGCTTCCGTCCGCTGCCAGCACCGCTAGAGCGTCGCAGAGTGCGCATCGCTTGCAGGAAGTTCGTCATCGCCGCCGGCGCGTTAACTGAACCAGCTACTCGCCGCATCTGTGCACGGTCGGAGCTAAGTGGGTACGAAGCACACTCCCACGACAAATGCGCGTGCAGTGCAGCAAGCAGCCCGGCAGTGACGGCGTGAGCCGAGAAGGCCACGCGCTGCACGCAACTAGCCAGGAGACGATCGGCTCCACGCAGCCGTACCGCGTTTCACTGAAACTGTCAGTTTTCGTTTAGTAGCAGATCGCGGTACAGACGCACACACACATAGCCGACACTGTCCGTTCCGTCGCTATGTCGGTCACTGCGTATACCGGACCCTGTAATAGTTCCGAAATGCTCATTCGCGTCGCCACCGCGCGCTATCGGCACTACCGGACGGTCGTGCGAAAGTGCCAGAATCTTTTCTCCACTTTGGCAAAAACAAAGAAAAGGCTTTGCAATGGGTAGTTTAGGCAATATTTGCTGTGGCACTGCATATATTTCTTTGCTGGCGGCGATGGCATACGCGAGGAGATGCAAAATTTTACTTGGTGGTTAATGCGTACTACCGTTTAGTGCGTAGTTATGCGGCGTTTCCGGCAGGTACGCATTAACGAGGTTCCACTGTATCATAAAAAGAGACTGCAAGCATGACGCGAGAGCCGAAAAAACGAGGCGAGCAGTTCATCTTGCTTCACAGTGGTTAAAGCTCAGCTAGCTGCCTCGCGTCTTAATCGGCGGGTGATTCTCCAGCGGCACGGAGGACTTGACTCTAACCTTCTCAGGAAGCAGTGCCATGGCCGTATAATCTTTTTTTCGCACGCCGCAAACGTTTGTTCACGAAAGTACACGGCTGCTACTGTAAGCATGCCATATCAAAACAACTATCATATGATTCGTAGTCCACGCCGCAGAACATCGATAGCGTGTACGGCTTCATTTCGAAGTGCATGTGGACCATTATTCATCTTTAACATGACTGAATGAAATTTACCTCGAGGTATACGTCCTATACGGTGTAATCGCGACTTGGGAAATGCATTTCGCTTTGAGTCGATCGGGCGTCGTTGTCGTCGATTGTCTGCTCTTCCCTGTTAATGTGATTGACGAGCCTTTCTCATTTTATCAAGTTCGCTTTTCGGAAGTGCCAGTCAAGCTTGAAAATCCTTTTGAAGCCGCACTGCAAGCGGTACATTGTGAGGCGCCGCAAGTGCACCGCGAGAGCTCTGCACGTGCACGGAAGCGAGCGGCAACGCGGTGAAGAGAAGGGAAAACGCTCGCTGCTTACACCCCAGTTTCTCTTTTTCTGCCAGAGATGGCGCTGCCTGTCAAGAGCAGCAGCGCCGCTAAGCGTTGCTTGGGAAGCCTATAGGTGCTACATATTTGCCCCTTCTTATCTCGAAACGTTTTCCGGAGGGACCAGCGGATATCTCGAAATCTTGACCGGGAGGGCAGAAGGCAAAGCCTACTCCCAACAGGAAACGAGGGCTCCGTGCGAACGCTTAGCTCTTACTATACATGCCGAACGCGGTCATGAAGGGCGAATTTGAAATTCCCGTGGACGCAGCCGTTTCCTATCAGCCTTGTCAAGCAACTGTGGGGGTGATCACGTGTGCGCACCTGCGCGCGACTTATGCACGGTGGGCGGCGTGTGCAGCGTGCGCCCGTCAGTACGCAACCTAGCCCTTGCATGTGCGAGCTGGTATTCTTTGTTTTCCTCGTGATCTGCGCACGACGCATCTTGAGTTCAGTCTTGCTGAGTAGTCAGTGGTCTGTGCAACGGACGCTTCCAAATATCGACCAAGATGTCCCGCCCAAAGCAGCGCAAATCTCTGACGTTGGAGAGAAAAGTCGCGTGAATCAAAAAAAGTCGCAAAAGCAGGTCGAAGCAAGTCGTGCATCGCCAAAGAATTCGGCATCCCTTTGTCAACCCTCTCGACAGTGCTTAAGAACAAACAAAAGGTGTTGGAAGGCTTCGAGCAAAGCTTCTCGAGCAAGCGGAAGCGCATTCGAACGTCCAAATTCCCGGACGTCAAAGCAGCACTTCTGTTGTGGCTCCAAAACGTTCGAGCAGCCAATCTTCCCGTGACAACCCAAATGATGATGGAAAAAGCAGACGCTTTGGCACTGCAGATGGGTCATGCGGACTTCAGCTGCAGCAATGGCTGGTTCGAGCAGTTTAAGAAGCGAAATAACGTGTCATCGAAGCCTATCGACGGCGAAAGCGGCATTGTCGACGAACATGCTGCAGGCACATGGCGCAATCTATGCCTTGCCGAGCTTCAAAAGGAGTACGCGGACAAGGACATTTTTAACCTCGACGAAGCCGCTCTCTTTTACAAGATGCTGCCAAACCGCACATAACACACCAAAAGGCGAAGCGTGCTCAGGCGCTAAGCAACAAAAAGACAGGATAGCCATTCTTTTTGATGCCAACACTACCAGCGATGAAAAGCTGCCCCTCCTCATCATTGGCAAGTCACTGAATCCCAGGTGTTTCCGAAATGCACGACTCCCGAGGGATGTGACCTACCGCGCAAATAAAACGGCCTGGATGACGGCGGCGCTTTTCGAAGAGCATGTCCGTGCACTTGATCGGAAGATGGCAAAGGACGGTCGGAAAGTGTTGTTTGTTGTGGATAACTGCCCCGGTCACGGAAAAATTGACAACTTGGCGGCTGTTACGCTGGAGTTCCTGCCGGCGAACATGACATCCGTTTTCCAGCCAATGGATCAGGGAGTCATTGAGATAGCCCGCAAGTATTATAGGAAAAGCCTGCTGCACCGAATTCTGCTGTCATACGATAATGGGAAAAAGTATGAAATCGATCTGCTGGGTGCAGTCAATCTGATGGCCGAAGCCTGGCGCCAACTACGCCCGCTGGCGATTGCTAACTGCTCCGCACATGCAGGGTTTTCTCGCGTCCTGGAATCAATCGAAGAAGACATTGGCGCAGATTTCAGCGGCTGTGATGAGCTGTGCAATGAAGTGCACAAGGCAACTGGCTGCATGAGCGATACTGAAGATGGCGAGATCGCCTTTGAGGAGTATGCGCTCTACGAGGCGGACGTCCCCGTTACCGGAATGCTATCGGACGCCGATATCGTTGAGATGGCTGTGAACGACGCAGATGACCATGCAGACGAGGAAGAGCCTCGAGAAGTGCCTACGACGACAGAAACACGTAACGTGCAGCGCTTGCTCCGCAACAAGGTCGAATGCAGCGGTGGCGACCATTGGCTCATGCGATGTGTTGAGCAACTGGAGAACGCCTTTCTCGGACCGAACGCGAACGTGAAACAGGCAAGCATCACGCAGTTTTTTGATCCTCGGTAATACATTTTTTTTTCCCTCCGAATTCTTGTGCCTTTACTACGGTAGCTGTCTCATGCAGTGGAGCTTTTCCTGGCACCACTGGCTTTTCTTTTACAGTGACCTGGGCAAACATTTCCGGCGTTTTGCTTAACTTGAAATACCGCTTATCTCGAAATTTTCCCCGGATTTGACGGCTTCAAGTTAACGAGGGATTACGGTAGTTGCATTCTTAATCCTGTCGAAGACTGCACCAATGTAACATTCCAACACTGACAGAGACAGAAGATTTTGATTCCTCCTTCTTTCTCTTTCCCCAGTTCCCCCGCCAAAGCAGTTCTTCGTCGTCTTTCAGTCGCTACAAATGTACTGATATAACGACCACTTTTCGCGGCACTTTCGAGATCGTTATAAACCGGTTCGACTGTACATGATTTGGTACAACTAAAGTGATGTTGACAGCACATTACATGCAGCCTTCCATTTCATCGTCAAGGTACTGGAGACAATGTTGACAAATCTTCTGCCAATGTCGACTCTAAGCCTACAACGTATGCATCAGACTCGCTGCAGCTACGTGTTGCAAAATCATTGTTCATGCTGTTGCAACACTGCCTCCACAGAAGGCGAAGACCAACTGATGTGGCGCACAAGGGTGTGCTCCCTTCGAGTCGGAAGTTTTTATGCCGCGAGGACTCCGCTCTCCTACCCCGTGGCTGCAAGTGGTTTCTGCATCAGTTGTTGGCGTCGGCATCAGTTATGGTGGCATCACGCATTTTCTGCACACGGCTTTTGCGGGTGCCAGAAGACAAGCCTGGCCATGTAAAACTTTTGCGTTAAAATGTAGTGCAAAACATGGCCAAAAATAACACAATTCCTTTTGCACGGTAACCTGTAGACATAGCGACAGCACGCTGTGCGCCATATGAAAACGAAACTGTGCTGATAGCTGTCGTATAGTGACGCAGTGAATTGACATGCAGTACTGGCATGAGCCTGGATAGCTTCATATTTCAACATTTTTAGGGTGTTACCAACAAATTTGATATCGCAAGTGGACTTTGTGACGTGAAGACATTATTCGGAAAGCACGTTTCACAAAACGAGTCAAACGAGTACGAAATCAAAGCCACGTTCATGGCAAGAGCGTCAGTGGCAGAAGTAGTGACATGGCCATCCCACAATGGCAATGGAATGCACTTTACAGCAGCCTCATCTCGTGCTCGACTACGGTCTGCCTGCATCACATTTGTTCAGAGCGAAGTGGAAATGGTGCATGTCCCTTTCGATATGAAAGCTCAAGTGAAAGGAATGTTCGCACGCTGAGGACAGCTATGTTACGTGTATATTGCATGGCCAAAACCTGTGCTCACTAGTGCTGCAAACAAAGGTAGTGAGCTGCACGTCGACCAGGAAAAGCTTATACAAGCCAAAAATGGGGAAAATATCCGGACTTCAATGACAAGCTCACACACATTTTCAAGCAGCTTCGTGTAGACCGAACTAGTAGAATGGCTCTTGAATAGACACACGATCAAGGAGTTTCCACAAGTGACCTCAAGGCCAGCAAAACTGGATTGCCGAAGGAAAGGAAGAATAAATTTCGGTTTGTATGAGGGTGCAATGTGCTTGCTTTTTTTTTTTTCTCGATTAAGTGTGGTGTAAGCAGATGCCACACTTTGCACTCTTGTGCTGCACTGAACGCGCTGGTCGAGCTACCCTATCTGAAATAGTGCAAGGGTGCGGTGATGACCGTTTTCCATTGGTCAAAGTTCGTGAATAGAATTGGATTCATGCGCATTACTCGGAAGCTCTGCGATTTGAGAATGAAACCGTTATACTTGTTTTCCGGAAGTTCGAATATTTCGAATCGTACAAATCTCAGTGCAAACCAAATCAGATAGCAAACACTATTAGAAAAATTTTCTAAAGTTGAAATATTCGCACACTCCTACTATGACCCGACATGCACGGCACAGCATCTGGTCAATGAAGTTAATTATTAAAACTTCAGGAGTTTCACAATGCAAGTGGTTGTAAGAAGGGAGGCCACTGAGGTAGCACCATTGATATACAAGGGATGTGAAGCAAAGCACATGTACCATATTTTTTCAAGTATAACACACCCTTGCATACGATGCATCTAGCTCGGCTAGATAGTACTGACTGAATGTTTCCATAATACTAGTGAACATGCACAAAGACTACACAGAAAAACACAGAATAACCTGTCCCGTCCCTTTCTGTGTAGTCTTTATACGTGTTCGTTAGTATTATGGAAGCAGCCTTGCATACATGCCACGCGCCCAACTACAAACTGCAGAAAATAAAAATAAAAAAAGTCTCGTATTATGCCATCCTCACATTGGCCAACTAGTGCACCAAAATTCATGCATAACATGCAACCCGACTTTAGCTCCAAAATTTCTGTATGTACGGGTTATATGCACTAAAATATGGCACCAGGCATATGCTTCAAGCCGATAGAAAAACAGATCTAGTCAAGGAGGCACTATTTTAACTGCACGTCGTCAGTGTCACAAGCCAATCAATTTTTGCCAATTTGAAAGGGATTGCATAAGAATGGAAGCTTGAGCGAGTTGGTATGCGTTCATCTTTGTAAAAACAGCGCTCACTAGACGACGACGAAGTAAAAGAAGGCACAGGACAGGCGCTGACTCGCAACTAAAGTTTATTAGGAAAAACACGCAATATATATAGGTGATGTGCAACAACAAAACAACAAAAAAACACCAAAAGCGAATAAGATCCAAACAAGTCTCAAGCAAGTAAAAGCAAAAAAAATTCGGCAGATCCCACGTATCGTGGGAATCGTTGTTATGCGAAGCATGCGCGGGATCGTGACTGTGGCATATTTTTTTTACACTGAGCGAAACCTTACGGAATGACGCTAGAGAAATGTGGAAGTGGTATACGCACACTCATATGTTGAAGAGTCCCATATGTATTATATCGCCAGTTGTGTGCAGTTGCGTGACGATGCCAACAACAACATGGGTGTTACCAACACCAGACGCGGTAAGCTGATATGTAGAGCTCATATTCTTCAATACTGAATAGTGCGAATGCGAACAGCACAAAGAAGAAACACATATGCACAGGACAGGCGTTACTCACAACTAAGCTTGATCCACTAGTTTCCCTGGATATACATACAGCCGAGTGGCACGCGCAGGCGTACTGCGCGTACGTTACATTCACAGTTGCAGCTGTTGCACTTGCGTTATAGTTGCTATGCTTATGCTTGTCCGTCATGACGGAGAACGCACGCCCGTTTCACGAAGCCGTGTGTATGTGTAGAAGGGGTTCTTGGCAGTTCTTGAACAAGGTCATCATCACCGTGGTCAGTGAGCACCAGCAGCTGGACCGGACTTGTTAATCGGATCCGTTCGTGAAGGCGGTTACGAGCGGTCTAAGTGTAGTGAAGTGCGAGGTATAGCACAGCTGGTGGAAATCCTGGATGCCTCTCATAATGAAATGATCCATGATGACGTCTGTCCTGGACGTGGCAGCGAGGTTTCTTGATGCGCTTTCCATATTCAAGCCTTCTTTCACGCAGTATAAAGACCACGCATTGTTGGGTCTTGATAAGTCGATGTTGAAGTCACCGGTAATGTTGAGAGGCCTGGTTTTCTCGGCAGATTTATTGTAGGAAGCATTGACCCCGGTTTTGTGTATACGACATGGTCTACGTAGCGGACCACGTTGGTTGAGCGTCTTCCAGGGGTCTTCTGTCTTCAGCTTCCTCACTATCCTTGCGTCCGCCGCGGTGGTGTAGCGGTTGCGGTGCTCGGCTGCTAATCCGAAGGTCGCGGGATCGATCCCGGCCGCGGCGGTCGCATTTCGATGGAGGCAAAATGCTAGATGACCGTGTACTGTGCGACCTCGGTGCATGTTAAAGAATATCAGATGGTCAAAATTTCCGGAGCTCCTCGCTACGGTGTCTCTCGATCATAATCATACCGTAGTTTTGGGACATAAAGCCCCAACAATTATTATTATTATTATCACTTCCCTTGCGTGTCAATGTGTGTGTTCGCGGTTGCTGTGTTGGTTGAGACTTTGTATCACCTGTGGCACATACCCGCATAACATGAACTCTGGTATGCGGGTATGTGCCACACGTGACTGAGAGAAAGGGTTTCATGACGTACGCGACAGGTATTTTGCGTTATTCATGTCGTGACCAGTGAATCGTGTTCGTCATACACTGATCCCCTGCTGTGCCAATTTCGGTATATTACAAGTTATGGAGATGACCAGGAGAGCGCCCAGACGTAGGCGGCTAGATGGATAGATAGATAGATAGATAGATAGATAGATAGATACGTAGATAGAAACACCCAAAGTGCCTGAGGTTCGCTAAGAAATGCTTCGCATTTAAAACAGGTATCATAGTCTGCAGGTGCTGCAAAGGTACGAAAATTCTGCGTCACTCAGCGAAATCGATGGCATGCTAACACACTTATCTCCTTTTCTTCTAATGTGGAAGGCCTCGATCACTTCCCTTGCTACCTGCTCTTTATGATGCGATAAAATCATTGTGTCACTGAAGAAGGGTGCGCAGCCGCATTCGTGGCAATGAGCGGCGAGAGAAAATGGCTTTGTTTCTGTCAATGATCGTTCGTGTTCACAAAGACGAACGTTAACGCATCTTCCGCTTTGGCCAATGTAAGTTTTTCCGCATGATAATGGTATTTGGTATACTATGGCCTCCTTGCAATCTGTATAGTGGTAGGTGTGGTTAATTGCACAGTTGCCAGGAACACTTTCCCTGTCGTTCCTCTGCTTATCAATGCTTTGCTGTACCTTTGCACAAATGGACACCAGCTTATGAGGAGATGAGAAAACTACGTCGACGCCATATCTTTTGGCCACGTTTTTTAAACCGTGTGCCACTTGGTGAGTGTACGGTATCACCGTGTACTTTCTTGCTCTGGCGGTCCGCTCATCATTTCCAGGCTGCGTTCCATTTGTTTTTAGGTGCTTGCGCATCTTCTCGCACGCTTGCACAATTACGTGTTCCGGAAACCCCGCTTGCCTAAGTCTAACTACCTGTTCATCAAAGCTTAGTTGCAATCTATCCTGGCAGGACTTCTGCAATGCAGCACGGACACAAGAAAAGGCTAAACCGTGCTTTATTATTTTTGAATGATTTGATGTGAAGTTCAGAAGTGGCTTCAGTGAACGAGGATGGTAGCGCCAACAAACATGAGTGGGTAAAAATTCTAACTGCAGGTCTAGGAACTGGAGGGCTCCGTCCTTCATCATCTCAACCGTGAAGTTCAAGCCACTGCCGTTCTCGCGGAACACCTTCAAGATATTAACTGAATATCGACAATAATCGCCAGCTTCGAAAAGCACTAAATAATCATCAACATAGCGGAAAATATGTTTTGCCATTCCATCTAAACCTTGTGCCAGCTTCCTGTCCACAAAGCTCAGAAATATTTCACACAGAATGGGCGCAACTCTAGAACCAATACAAATTCCTTTCTTTTGGATGTAGATATCTTCTTCGTGTTTAACAAATGTGGACTTCAGGTAGAATGATACTAACTCTAGAAAGGATTCCAGAGGAACTTGACAACTACTACAAAAGGCGTGTTCATCGTTGAAATCACATACGCACATTTTCACACTTCTCAAAATAACCCCGGTAAATGTCAGGCTGTCAGTGTTGACGTAGAAGACTTATTCTACTCAATACCGCATGATGAATTATTGAGAAGTTTGAAAATGTGCGTATGTGATTTCAACGATGAACACGCCTTTTGTAGTAGTTGTCAAGTTCCTCTGGAATCCTTTCTAGAGTTAGTATCATTCTACCTGAAGTCCACATTTGTTAAACACGAAGAAGATATCTACATCCAAAAGAAAGGAATTTGTATTGGTTCTAGAGTTGCGCCCATTCTGTGTGAAATATTTCTGAGCTTTGTGGACAGGAAGCTGGCACAAGGTTTAGATGGAATGGCAAAACATATTTTCCGCTATGTTGATGATTATTTAGTGCTTTTCGAAGCTGGCGATTATTGTCGATATTCAGTTAATATCTTGAAGGTGTTCCGCGAGAACGGCAGTGGCTTGAACTTCACGGTTGAGATGATGAAGGACGGAGCCCTCCAGTTCCTAGACCTGCAGTTAGAATTTTTACCCACTCATGTTTGTTGGCGCTACCATCCTCGTTCACTGAAGCCACTTCTGAACTTCACATCAAATCATTCAAAAATAATAAAGCACGGTTTAGCCTTTTCTTGTGTCCGTGCTGCATTGCAGAAGTCCTGCCAGGATAGATTGCAACTAAGCTTTGATGAACAGGTAGTTAGACTTAGGCAAGCGGGGTTTCCGGAACACGTAATTGTGCAAGCGTGCGAGAAGATGCGCAAGCACCTAAAAACAAATGGAACGCAGCCTGGAAATGATGAGCGGACCGCCAGAGCAAGAAAGTACACGGTGATACCGTACACTCACCGAGTGGCACACGGTTTAAAAAACGTGGCCAAAAGATATGGCGTCGACGTAGTTTTCTCATCTCCTCATAAGCTGGTGTCCATTTGTGCAAAGGTACAGCAAAGCATTGATAAGCAGAGAAACGACAGGGAAAGTGTTCCTGGCAACTGTGCAATTAACCACACCTACCACTATACAGATTGCAAGGAGGCCATAGTATACCAAAATACCATTATCATGCGGAAAAACTTACATTGGCCAAAGCGGAAGATGCGTTAACGTTCGTCTTTGTGAACACGAACGATCATTGACAGAAACAAAGCCATTTTCTCTCGCCGCTCATTGCCACGAATGCGGCTGCGCACCCTTCTTCAGTGACACAATGATTTTATCGCATCATAAAGAGCAGGTAGCAAGGGAAGTGATCGAGGCCTTCCACATTAGAAGAAAAGGAGATAAGTGTGTTAGCATGCCATCGATTTCGCTAAGTGACGCAGAATTTTCGTACCTTTGCAGCACCTGCCGACTATGATACCTGTTTTTTTGCTTTTACTTGCTTGAGACTTGTTTGGGTCTTATTCGCTTTTGGTGTTTTTTTTGTTGTTTTGTTGTTGCACATCACCTATATATATTGCGTGTTTTTCCTAATAAACTTTAGTTGCGAGTCAGCGCCTGTCCTGTGCCTTCTTTTACTTCGTCAACGTCTAGTGAGCGCTGTTTCTACAAAGTTGAAAGGGATTTTCAGAAAGCTCATCCCTACTTGAGAGGGTTATACAGAACAGGTATTTTTCATCGTACAAGACGAAGATCACAAATACAGGTCAGTGCCTCGGCTTGCACTTACAGGATCCAAGTACTTGGGCACCATTTCCTGGAGGAGCTTGGCCGTGGCCGGTGCCTGCTCGGACGGCTTGATCACGGCACAGTTGCCGGCTGCAATGGCCCCAATGAGGGGGCACAGCGTCAGCTGCAGCGGGTAGTTCCAGGCACCTATGACCAGGGCTACTCCGTAAGGCTCACTGTGGATAAGTGCCTGGTCCATGAGAAGCATCACATTCTTGGGAGCCTGCACCATTCACACCCAATCAGAGGATTGGAAAAATGGGTCCGCTTGATCGTGTTAGAGGTTCACAGCAGAAATGAACAAAGACTTTGCTAGTCTCTCGTTCTTTCACTCTGTGGACCATGAAATGCGAGGCACCTGCAAGCAACTTGGCTGGACACAAGTGCAAAAATTTGGACATAATAATGCGATTAAAACACTTTCTAAGGTTGAAGGCTGGCCTTGTTGGTACAGCGCATTACATATTGGACTGCACAACACTGGGGGGACACAATGATCAGGTAAGAAAGCCACTTTTGAATTGTTGAATGATTTGTTTGTTTATCGACAATATTATTGACCTCAAGAGGACACAACACAAAAGAAGGTTACGCGTGGGAGAAGCGCTACATTCAACTGTTTATTCCACGATAGTTGAAAGTATATTTGTTTATCTTTTTTTTTGTTCCTGCTGTTACATTATATTTTCGCACTCATTCGGCCAACAAGAAAACAAGTTGATACATGTGCACTCTGCTGTGTCTCACCTGTACATACCATCAGTGTTGCAATAGGCAGATGTGAAAATGTGTGTCAAGGTAGTTTGTCAGCTGTGCATTTATCAATGTGGTCATGTTTTTCACCATAGATGTTACAATGCAACATCTGTGGTGAGAAACCTCCAAGACAAACAACCTTGACACATTTTCACATCTGCCTACCCTTTGAATGCAAGTTAATTCTTCAATAGGACAAAATGCACAGTGATTTGGCAACAGTTCTTTGGGTCATAGTTTGCAAAGTGCCCACATGGCCTTGTGCGTTGTAGAAATGTTATCTGGGTAGCATAACAAAACACGAACACCAGAAGAAACGACGAGGACGAGACAAGTGCTATCTTTCAACAATGAAAATTTCATTTCCGGGATTGGTCGAACTTGCACACCCCAAAAGAACCCTGTGCACAGCGATGACTGACCGGCAAGTCCATTTCGCCACCCTTGTTGATTTCAGGCCTAGTGCAGCTTGGAAATCATTGCTACGTTCGTCAGGGACGTAGCCAGAAAGTTTTTTCGAAGGTGGAGGGGAAAAGAGGTTTCAACGACCCTTTATGTAGGTTCGTGCGTGCATTTCTGTGTATATACACATGCAAAATTTAAGAGCTTCAAAGGAGGAGTTGATCTAGCCCCTACCGACAGAGCGGTGCCATGAGCACTGTCGGCATCCGTCAAAACAAGATCACCATGCTGGCCGATCCACAATGGCCTGCTGCACTTCGAGATGCGGCAGACAAGTCCACCTTAAATGTAGTACATCAACCACTAAGAGGCACAGACAAGTGTTCGAGCACTACCGTTCTGTTGAAGACCGATGGTTGCACACCAACAGAAAGGCACACAAACACGTGTTTCTGTGCCTATGACAAAACTCACAATTTCCTAGTTCTCCGAGCCCAACTGCAATCTATGAATGTTGCTGCAATTTCAGTTGTATGCATAACAGCCCACGCGGTGGTAATGACGGCATCAAAAATTGTACCAGCACCTTGTGCTGGGAAGGCCACAACGTGTAGAAAGGTACCGGTACTGCAAGATATAAGCAGCGTTTTCACTGGAGCAACATTGGGTGAGTTAAAGATGGAAGGGTATGAAACTCTGTCATCTCCTTTCATTTTGAATCTGTAAGATGAATAACTCTTGTTTGCCAGATTAAATCTTGAAAACATCTTGTGCATTCATCTCAGGTTGACGCTAAGATGCTGCAATACAAAGCTCTGATGGTAACGTATGGGTGTATGGCCCTTTTATGTAATGAAGTGTTTATCCGTGCTTTTTAAGGTATGCACAAAAGGAGAAGACTGTGTGTTTCACAATGCACTGGTGCAGCCGAAGTTTGTGGCATTTGGGTACCACAAATATCCCAATTGATTCAGTAGCGCGTCGGTTGACTCGTGCAGTGCCCGCCCAACCTGGACCCACATGAAGGCGGGCTGTGACACCATATGTTCAGGGTGTAAGTGAGCCCCTTGCAAGAGTGCTACGTTCTTGCGACGTGCAGGTTGCACACGTTCCATCCCAGAAACTCCGGCACCAACTCGTATGCTTAAAGAACCCTCTCAAAAAGGAAAAGTTCCTGGGTGTCGTGTATATCATCATACGCAAACTGTCCTTACGTCTACATGGGAGAAACCGGCCACTTTAAGACAAGACTTCAACAGTACAAGAACGATGTCAAGAAAAATCATGCTGCATCCAATACCGTGGCTGAGCCCTGTGAAACTATGTTTCATGTTATCAACTGGAAAAACGCCCGTATGATTGCCAGGGAGAAATACTCTGCTGCATGCCTTTAACTCGAGTCCTTGTTAATCTAAACCATGCCTCACACTCTTAATCGCAATGAAGGTAATCTTCCACCGGCGTACGCTAGGTGCCTTAGCAAAATCATGCGCTGCAGATCAAAAGGCGAAGAGCTGTACCAATGTTTCCATTGTTAACATGGCTGGCGTGGGGGAGCCGAAACGCTAACACGTTTGTTTTCTAAATGACGCTGCGCCGAAAGAGCGCACCAACAACCAAACAGGGCCACGAGATCAATGCTTCGTTGGCAAAAGAAGGCCTGACAACTAGCCAACGTAGCCGTGATCCGATGCTGCAACCCAACCGAAATGCCAGACCTCGACATGCTTATCGACGGCCACAGTGTCGTCACTCTGGTTGACACTGAAGCCAACTACTCTGTGATCACTGGGCCATTCGCCGCAAAGTTGAAGAAAGTCAAGACCGCCTGGCAAGAGCCCGAAATCCAGACAACTAATTACGTTGACTGGAGTCAGCATGGCGAGAATCACAATTGCAGAATATTAAAGTGATTAATGCCTCATGCTTCTGAAGTAGTCTCGTCTACATGCAATACATTGGTGAGTTCAACATTCACTCCCCTATCCTTGGCTTCATTGTTTCCAAGTGCATATTCTGCATACACCAGCCGCAGTGGTTACGGCGCTCGACTGTTCGCCCGAATGTTGAGATGGAATCCCGGCCATGGTGGCTGCATTTCAATGGAGGCAAAATGCTAGAGGCCCATGTACTTGGATTTAGGTGCACGTTGAAGAACTTTAGATGGGTCAAAATTTTTGGAGACCTCCATTACAGCGTCCCTCGTAACTATATCGTGGTTTTTAGATGTAAAGCCCCAACAATTATATATTATTACTATTCTGCGTATAAACACAAACAATATGGAGAGAGAGAAAACAACTTTATTATGCAAGTGAAACAAAAACCATGGGAGGAACCCCTAGTCCGGGGTCCCTAGGACAACTCCGGCGACGTGTCGAGCCCATTGTATGATGGCTCGCAGGACCTCGGGAGGTCCGTTGCTGAAGGCATCGTCCCACAGCTCTTTTTTGCGTAGCGGGAGAGGAGGGGCGGTAATGGAGGGAAAAGGTTTGCCGTGCACTCGATAGTGACGTGGAAGATGGAGGGTCACTCGCCGCCCGGACAATTGTCGGCATAACAGTGTGGCCAGAACTTGTTCAGGGAGACAAGATTAGGAAAAGTGTCGGTTTGCAACTGACGTAGTGCCACTGCTTCCTCTCTCGAGAAGGAGGGTGGTGGCGCACGGTGAGTGCAGCGAATGCTTCTATAATGATGGAGAATGTCTCCGTAACGCAGCAAGGGATCAACCCACCCTGAACTGGTCGTTTCACCACGCCGGGCCGCCCGGAGGGAAATATCGCGGCAACTGCATGTGCGCGTTTATTGCCCGGCAGCGAGGCATGACCAGGGGTCCACATTAGGTGGATGCGGGAAGGTGTGATTGAACCATTTTGCGGGATCTGTTTGAGAATTTGTTGTGCCGCTCTCGGAATGCCATGTCCTGATAGGAACGGCCGGCATGCCTGTTGTGAGTCCGTCAGTATATACACTTCCCCTGGAACACAAATGGCGTGTCGAATGGCGAGAGCAACGCCGAGAATTTCTCCATACGTTACATTAGTGCCGCGCATTGCAACACAATCCTTCAGGGATTCAGAGCCATCCAACACTACGGAGGTATAGCCCTCTTGAGTGCGCGCTGTGTCTGTGTATAGAGCCTGGGATTCTGGGATGTTTTCGAGCATGCGGTTAAGGTATCGCACAGCAGCTTTACGCCGTCCATTGTCATGCACTGGGTGCATATTACGCGGCAAGGGATGAATATTCAGTACCTTGCGTAGGGCGGGCGATAAGGTCGTTGGGCGGGTTTCAGTTTCAAGTGGTGGGACAGAGTGCCCTAACCGTGCGAGGAGATGGCGGCCAGCATGTGTGAGCAAGAGGCGCTGGCGGTGACTGACCCAATGTGCCTCTAGTAATTCTCCTAGTGTGTTATGCGTTCCTAAATGAAAGAGACAGTTTGTGGAAGTATAGTGCGGGAGGCCATGGGCCAGCTTCGTCGCTTTACGAATGAGGGCCTCAACGCGAAGTTGTTGCGCTTGGGTCAACCGCTGAGAGGGAAGATGGTATGTATGACGGCTGATGATGCATGCCTCCACCAAGCGCAGCAGGTCCTCTTCTCGAAGACCCGAGCGCCTGTTAGAGACCCGCCGGATCATGGCCAGAATTTGCTCAGTTTGTCGGGATAGAAGGGAAACAGTATACAGCATAGACCGCTTATAACGTAAGTCGCCGGAGTCGCGAATATCCACACTATAAGCGGTACCGCACTACAACCAAAACAACATTTTTGAAAGGTTGCACGTGTGCAAAACATTACCAACGGGTAGGCGCGCGATTCCGACTATCGAGGCATGCGACTGGGACGTAAGTTTGCGTCTGCTTACATTTAGAAATGTTGAACGGTTAGCGTCCGCGGACCTGCGGTGCCGACATAACGAACGCGGGAAAAATGCGCCGTCACGGGAAGTCACTGCGGTAGCACACTGCGCGTGCGCCATGTCGAAAACGGTGGCGACCACAAACCAACACTCGAGTGTTTCACACGCACGCCCGCGTTTTCGTTAAAGATGTAAGTCACCCCTTCTAAATGCAACAACTGCAAAATGTTTCATTGACTCGGCACCAAACCGCAACTTCTGTAGTCCGCGGCTGCCGACATGGCAGCTACACTCTAAAAACTAAGAGAGTGCTCAGCACTCTCTTTGAGAGAGTATATTCTTGTCCCATATTTAACTCTTTTCCAGAGTAAATCACCTCTTTTTGAGGCAGAGTATAGTAATGCCCCCAGAAAGGGTTATAGTACTCCACCTCAACAGAGTAACATAACTCTTGTCGAAGCAGAGTAGCCGTACCCCTGCGAAAGGGGTAGTAGTACACCTCAAGAAAGAAATAGCAGAACTCGGGCCAAAATAGGGCCTTAAAATTGCGTTTGAGAATTTATTCATGCGTAGATCGTAATGATGACATAATAACGAGCACTGCGACAAAAAAAAAAGACGTGAGAAAAAAAAAACATGCGCAAGTGAGGTTCGAACCAGCGACCCTCAGATTACGAGTCCGATGCGCTACCACAAGGCCACACTCTGAGACGACGAACACGTCCTTTTTCTTTCATGTCACTGATTGCACTGACCATATCGGTGATCTGTCTTCATTTTCTTGTTTAGAAACGCCGGTTTGAGTATCTCTGTACATGCGACAACCAAACACAAGATAGTTCATTTGTTTGTTTCGTGCTTCCCGGTATCAGAACGTCAATCCGGCCCGTTTCTCAGCAAACAAGATTAGCGTATACGCTAATCGCACATATCCTCGGTTATAACCGAGGATATGTGCGGCATTCGCATTGACCAGCTAAGCGGTTAGTCATTTCTGTGTAGAAAACGCTGCACTTCTGAACTGCACATTGAACACTTCAGTTTTCGTCACGCTCTTGGACATATTTTTGGTGATTATTGTTCACGTTCCACGACTACAGCCGTAATAGCGCACTCTAGCCGTACGGACCATTTAGCCGTACGGACTCCGTGCGCGACGTTCGAGCAAAAAACGTTGATACTGAAATACGACGAATTTAAAAACCTTTCGAATGTAGTTTCGATCGTCGACCGACTCGATGAGGTGATATTTGCTTATTTAACTCCACAAATCCAAAGCTAAAAACGTGGATATTAGGCTTTATTCCAGTGCCTTCCTGTACGCTCAAAAGCACTGGTAGGCGCTGGATTCCAGTGCATTCCAGTAGACTGAAAAGCACTGGGAGGCGCTGGAAACGCTGCTTTTTTATTCATCCTCTCTAGCCCCGCGACGAATGCAGTGCTTTCTACTGTATATGCGTGTGCTTAATAATGAGTGGTCATCGCTCGCGGTATGCCGGCACATCGATAAAAATATAGAGAGGAGCAGGAGCATAACTGCGTTTTACTCTGTCACGCCAGAAGAGTATACGGGCATTCCACTCTCTCAGGTAGAGGTGGAGTATAAGCACATTTCGCTCTCTCCTTTCGTACAGAGTGAACGTGCATTTCACTCTATGCGATGCTTTGCGAGAGTAAGAGAACGCTCTGAGGAGTAACTCTGCATTCTTACTCTTGCGATACGCTTACCAGTTTTTAGAGTGTAGCGCTCGTTAGGCCTAGCGTGCACGTTGCAGCTTGGCATGCCGCCACGAGAAGCTTGCCCTAGGCAACACGGAAAACGGGCGTAGAAGAGATCGCACTCGCGAGCTAAACCGAGGGCACCACGCGTGAAACGCAGTTTCGGTTCGTGGTCGGGAGAACAGCCGCGGCAACTATCCTGAAAAAGTCTCTCAAGCTTGTAAGTCCGCCTGTTGGTGGCAAAGGCGAAAGCTCAATCGCGTCTCAAAGCATTGTTACTTGCGGGGGAATCGAGGTTGCACGCGCGATATCTGCGCTCTACGACGAAGCAACTATTTCCCGACGGAGACAAATATCGGTAACGCGCTCTTGAGCGGAGCGCGCATGTCATGCGGCCGGGGCAAAGCGCGCATGTCAAGGGGGCAAAGGCTTCTCCGTCGGCCACGCAACCGCTCCCCCTCCTCACACCACGCACCCGCGCCGGGCTGCTGTCCCCCACCGCCATCCCCTTTTTTTTAGAATAACAGAGAGCTGAGCTAGTTGGTAAGTATTCATTCTAAAAAGACAGGGCGTGCAAACACGGACACAAGAAAAAAGTCAGGACACCACAAACGCCGACTAACAACTGAAGAGACGCACAACGGCTGAAAAGAAAGAAGGCACGAAAACTTATCTGCGCATGCCCATGCAACAGGCGAACCTATCAATCCGGCACGCGTGGCGGTCTACGTGGAAGATAACTGTTGGGGCATTTGATTTCATCTTTATGCAAGTTAATCGATGGTTGGCTCACGCATGCACTACCACTATTCTCGATATGCGTGAGCCAATCGTCGATTAACTTGCATAAAGATGAAATCAAATGCCTCAACAGTTATCTTCCACGTAGACCGCCACGCGTGCCGGATTGATAGGTTCGCCTGATGCATGGGCATGTGCAGATAAGTTTTCGTGCCTTCTTTCTTTGCAGCCGTTGTGCGTCTTTTCAGTTGTTAGTCGGCGTTTGTGGTGTCCTGACTTCTTTTTTGTGTCCGTCTTTGCACGCCCTACCCCTTTTTTTTTCTCTCTCCCCCGCCGGCGCATCTCCGCTGAGAAGCACGCTCGCTCCCTCGCATCTCTGAGAATGTTCCGGCAGCCGCATTATAACCGGTCTTTCATCTCGGGGGACTGCACAATAAGCGGTATGCGTATACATGGAGTTCTATGGGAGGGTAAACGGGAGTCAGAAAAAATCGCATTATAGCCGGTACTGCACTGTAAGCGGTTACGTTATAAGTGGTCTGCGCTGTAGTTTGACCTGCCATCCGCCTGGACGTGTAGGCCGAGGATGCGAGCACGGCTGACCTGTGGTATGGGTATACCATCCACGTGTACAGTGGTGGGCGGCATCGGTGAGGGGCTGCGGGAGCGAATGATTATGAGCTCCGACTTTTGCGGAGCACAACTTAAGCCCCCTTTTCTCGCATACTCGGAGACAGTGTCGATTGCTTGCTGCAGTCGCTCCTGGATAGCACCGTCGCAACCGCGTGTACACCACAGAGTGATGTCGTCCGCATAAATAGCGTGAGCGACATCGGGGATCTGATCGAGAAGCCCGGGGAGCCCTGCAAGCGCGATATTGAATAGAGTGGGGGAAAGAACAGAGCCCTGTGGTGTCCCACGCCCTACAAGGCGGATTGTACCTGATCGATGCGGCCCGATTCCGATGGTAGCTGTGCGGTCTCGAAGAAATGCGCAGATATAGTGTTACATACGAGCCCCACAATGCAACTCTGCAACATTGCGAAGGATAAGTTCATGTGCAACATTATCGAACGCCCATTTGAGATCTAAGGCGACAAGTGCTCCCATTTGGGCGCGCAACAGTGGTCCTAAGACTTCCTCCTGTAATTGTAAAAAGACATCTTGGGCTGACAGATGAGCTCGATATCCGAATTGAGTGTTAGAAAAGAAAGAGTGTTCTTCCAGGAAAGGTTGCAGGCGCCGCAAGAGTACGTGCTCCATTAGCTTACCAATGCATGATGTTAGAGAGATGGGCCATAGATTTTCAACCTTTATAGGTTTGCCCGGTTTAGGGATAAGTGTAATGTCAGCATGTCGCCACGCTTGGGGAAGTGTGCCTTCGCGCCAGTATTCATTAAAGATATGGGTGAGGTAGTTGATATCCGCGTCACTCAAGTTATGAAGGGTGGAAAATCGGATTTGGTCCTGGAGCCGTGTTTCGTCGTCAGTCTTGTAGGACCACCCGCACCTCGTCCACGGTTATGTTGGCATCCAGCAATTCATTCTCCTCACCCACATACAGGTAATCAGGGTATTCTGGTGGCGGGCCTGTGGGATTGAATTGATGTTCTAGTTCCGTGAAACAATATGGAGAAAGGACAGTGGCGTAAATCCCGGGGGGGTCAGGGGGGTCCTGACCCCCCCTGTGTTTAGACTGGGGGGGACCCCCTATGCAATGCCCCCCCCCCCCCCTGAGATTTTGCATTCGAACATCTTCCATCTTGACTTGCTTGAAGTTTATTTTCACACGTGCCATTCAAAATCGCCCCAGAGTTCCAGCTCTCAGATACAACGAAAGAAATAAGCACAATTCAACAACTTACGATCATATTTTTACGACATCTTCCCTGTGATGTTCAAAGTCTGCAACCCATCCATAGCACCAATCACGAAAGCCGCTGCCATGCAGCGGCCGTTTATCCACGTGGTGACGTATCATTGCGCCTTCTAACTCGCTGAGAGCAACGAGATTCGTGAAGACATTTCTTCAGCACCGAGTCTGGGGCGAGAGAAATTGAGTAAAAGATATTCGGCCTTTGCTTGCAAATATCGCCACAAATGAGTCATCTTTTCACACCCAACTGAAACTGCACGCATTTTTCAGTACCCCTATTCATTCAGTCGCCCCCATATGTATACTTCCGGAGCCCCTGGCTGCGCGCGCGTTTTTGACGAACTTCTGGGCCCGATCCACCCGATCGTTCAAACTACAGTGTTCTGGAAGTGTTCGCAGCGTCACCTTAGAGTCACTTAGAGTCAGAGGTAGCATATGCAGTAACTCTACGTCACCTGAAACTTTCCGGCGGGTTGCAGGGCGCGGCTAGCTCGCGTTGCTGTTTTGCGCGCAAGAAAAGTCTGAATTACGGTGCGCAACACACGAAACTTCTTTTCATGCAAATTTCTGTGAGTTGTGAAATAAAGTGCTGTCGTTGTGACCGATTTACAGAGGGTGGGCGATATTTTAATAGGCTATGATGAATATGAATGCTCCTGCGTGTGGGGCGTTCAAGTTTTTTTTTTTTTTTTTTGTACTGCTGGTCGATACGATTTTCAATGCCCTTTCGCCACTGTAGCGATCCTAGCGACTTCACTCCCGCCTTTCGAGCCCCACTATACCGGATATAAACAATGCCTCATTTTTTATTTATTTGCTTTCGCATGAGCTGGTCTCTGCGACTAGCCTACTTAATGCTGTTTTTTTTTTTTTCGCGAATCAATAATCGGCGGAATCACTTGGCTTTGTATTAAATGTATCCGCACGGTAATCTTAAATTTTTTTTATTTGCAGACATAGATCATACAAGGTTACCAAAACTGGTTGGACTCGTAGGCTATATATATTGGTACGTGCGGGTCCAATGAAAAAAACAACAACCCATACATAGGTATTATGAGTACATAACAAGTAACATACATTACGTGCGTACATTTTTATTACACCGCAGAATTGCACCACGAAAATAACACTCGACAGCGTCACGTGCTGACAAACTAATTTTATTTACATGGAACCCTGCCTATGTATGCGCAAATGCTGGCCATATCACAATATGGATTAACAATGCATGCATGGTCACTCGTTATAAAACAATAAACTGCCGATGACAACCGTCGATCTAACTGGAGCATCTCAAAGGAGCGCAATCCCCGTGGGCCTCCCCCGCTACTTCAATCATCCCCCCTAAATCTCTTTTTTTTTTTGTACATCGATCTCTATCCAGCCCGTTTCATCTGGCAGTAGTTCTGTGCTTAGGACTTCGAGCGAAACAAGCAGCCAGAATTCTTTATCATTTTTTAGAAGTACCCTGACCGCTTTACCAAAGCACAAGTAAGGTTTTGCTGTCACCGCCCTCGTATTTTCTTGCTTTTATTGTTATCGCACTTGACTTTGCGCGGTCACTCTTAGCTTCGTTGCGTCCAGCTGTTTTTTGTTGTCAAACGCTGCACCAGAAATTTCTCTGCACGTACGCTGCATGCTCTATGTGCACGACCGCCGGAGACTGTAAAAAGCGCCTCCCTCCAGTCCAGATGCAGCGGCGGGCCGTCTTTGAGACAGTTGCAGTGTACGGATAGACACAGATGCCGCTCCTTCAGAAAAACAAGCATATATAAGTGCAGCAAAGCTGCTCGCGTGGTGCCGACAAAGGTCCTTCAAGCGAATGAATGGCGGGAACATGCGCTGCAGGGCATGCACGAATGGAAACAGTAGCTTCTACTACTTGGGTAAGCTTTAAAAAAGAATAAAATGCTCAACCCCCTTCTCCCTCCGTTTTTTTTTTTTTTTTGTGATCTCTTGTTGTGTCATTGTGGTGGCCCTCTCCCCGCCTCCAACCCCGCGTTTGTTGATACCCCCCCGGAATTACAGCGTAACCAGCGTAACCCCGACCAAGAGGATGCGCTTCACACCCCGCAAGAGAAGTTTTCAGGAGAAACTGGCGCCAAGACCCCTGGCGGGCGCCCAAGCAATCGACGCGGAGAGGGCCGTAGAGGCGCGGCGCAGAGATACGGCAGTGAGCCCACTGCCCAATTCTAGTACACTGTAGTTCAAACGAAGACGCCTGTCCTCCGGTTTCACTTTGTGGCGGAAAAGCAGGGGGGCAAAACTTTCTTTAGTAGGTTGGACGACGACAGAGAATCAACACGTCCGCTTGGTTTGAACGCATCACGAAGACTGCTTTGTTTGTTCACTATTTACAGTGCTCTCGTAGAGAGGGAAAATGAAAAGGAAAATAGAAATACAGAAACACAAGCACAGTCAAAAGATTTGCTCTGCACCCCGCACGTGCAACAAACTTGAAGAACAGCGGGAGAAAACGCTTTCCCTGTGTTGGGTGACGCTCCCTGTGGCTTTCAGTGTTCTTACACGGGGTGGCCAGGGCGCGTGGGTCGTAAAACGACGAATGTCAAGGACGTTCTCCGCTCTTCCCGTACTCATTGTCGCCTTCAGCCTCCTTGGTTGCAACCCCGAAAATGCGTCCCCCGGGTTGCCCCTCTTCCTCCTTTTCGCCGCGGGGTTTTCCAATTAAAGCTGCTTCGAAGTGGGGGCTGCTTCCCAATATTCGACAAATACGACATCACTGGTCAGTCGTTCGGCAGTTTCAGCCTGCACGCGTCCACAGAAGTGCTGCCAGCACTGCAACCGGCCGCGCAACCTTCTTGGCGTAATGTGCTTGTGACTTTCAACTGGACTGGGAAGATGCCGCACAAGCGGCAGAGTTCGCTGAGCTCGTTCTTTCTGCCGAACTCCAAGCGACCTTCTTCGGAAGACAATGTCACCAAAAACACTGATGAGGTGAGCCTTTTATGTAATTGATCATTGATTATAATTTTGTTTTGTCGGGTACCCTTAGTGCAACATACAAGGATTTTTATTCTGATTAAAAAAGGGGGAAGTGACAGTTACTTGAACGCCGCCTTGAAAGCCCAAAATGGCTTGCAGTCATTAGACAGGAGGTTAACTACCACGTTACGTTAAACAACGAACAGAAATATGCTAGATAACTTTTAAATCAATGGTTTCGTGAACTACGTTGCAACTAGCTTCAATGGAGCTATTATTAGGACTACCCTAATTCATACAATTCGCTAAAAAGCAAGGAATGTTTGGTGGTTTCATCCACCGGTTCCAGGATCACGCACCGAAGGAATTAATGCCATTTAGAAGAGCGGCGTCGCCAACTCTTCATTATTTAAGAATAATAACAGAGAGACGAACTAGTGAGCCGCAAGCGGAGTTTGTGGTGTCTTGATTTCTCTCTTGTTTCCGTGCTTGCACGCCCAGTCATTTTAGCATGAATCGTCATCGCCTTGAAGTTGATAGAAGCGCACGCACAGCAGTGACATGTTATCAAGGCATTGAGTCCAGTGACGAGCTACCCGAAAACTCTTCTACGCACCATCTACATGGCTTTCCTAGCGCGGTTCTTGAATCACGCGAAGGAACCTCGAAACTTTGTAATGTTCAACCTCCCAGCTTTCCTGCAATATGCCAGCGGGCGAAAGTTTCCCCACGCACGATCTCCAGGCTGGTGGCTAACTTTCGGACAGTCTGTTTATTCATGAACAAAAGTGCTTACAATCAACGAACACGTAGCCGTGAGAATTTTTCGAAACGCTGCTGTAATAGCTGAGTTACACGTGTTTGATGATACAAAAAAGGCCCTCGCTCGTTTCTCTCTTTCCTTCGTTCATCAGCTCGTCTCTCCTCTCAACACATTCTCGACTCGCGCAGCTGTGTAGCCGCGCGTCCTCTCACTCCATAGGGAAAGGGCGCGGCGCCGAGTCCACACACCCTCGCAATGTGAAGGCTCAGAGTTGCGTATTTGCGAAGAAAAAAATATTAAAAAGCGCATACTTGAATCTCCCGTATATTAATGACACAAAACATCCCATGATGGCATGATGCCCTCTTCGAGTTTATTCGGACATCAAGCAGGAAGTGATGTAACACATAGCGAACCGTCCAAGGGCGTCGCCCCATGGCTCCTTCAATCAACCGCTCCCGCGGTGAGAAAGCAAGGAGAAGGCTTTATGTGTGTACCGGGCTCTAATTTTGTTATGCAAACATAAGCTGCGCAACGAGTTCTGGATATCTGTAAAAATATTTTGTGTATGCACCTGATGAAAGGGACATGAAAGTGACTTCGGTCACCTCTAACTTTCTTTGTCATATGCTCTTTCGGAGAGAACGAGGCGAGGGGGAATAGTGTGGGGTCGAGTGTGGAACACTCTTTTTTCTGCCTTCTTGGCGTCACGTAGCACGTGATCTATATACGAGCAGGCAGCTGACCAATAATCCTAACACTCCTAAGTTTCCTGAAGTTTCAATCCACATATATACCCTATAAAGTGGACAGGGAGATTACCGCTGCCGTAGCGAAGTGGTAGAGCATCGGACGCGTTATTCGAAGGTCGCAGGTTCGGTACCTGCCGGCGGCAAGTTATCTTTTCGTCCACTTTACTTTCTTCACATTTATATTCTAATTACTACAAATAACACCCCCTATACTATCCTTGGCATTGCTGTGTGTTAGTTCTCATTAATACCAATGTTTCGCCATACTAGTGAAGATGTCGCGAGGTGCTGTAAACTCAGATGAGCATTCACGCTTGCTTCAAAATCAAATTAAGATAACTGAAAGCTAACGTCCGCCAGTTATAAACGGCCAGAAGTACCCTTGCACGCATACAGACAATCAAACAATACAAACATCTCGAGGTTTCAATTTTGGTGTCAGTGTTCCTTTAACGTTTGTTTCATATCCAGTGTGTAGATTCATCGAATGCTCATCGGCTGTTTGGAACTGTGTTGTAGAAACTAGTTCAGAACGTTGTATGACTCATTCGTCGCGCAGTGCAGATCGTCAAGAGCATTGCAATAACGCGATATATGGATATTTGTGTGTTTTCTTTTTGTTTTATTGTAAAGTTTTCATTTTTGTGTAAAATAAAATGCACATTTCTAATAATCAAGATGGCTGCCATGCAAAGTCCGGGACCCCCCCTGTGGTTTTGATGGATTTACGCCACTGAGAAAGGATACAGCATTGCCCAACACCTCTTCTGAAACCCTAAATCATCTGTGTAATAAAATTCTTTTTACCCAGTGATTCTCATTTTGCGCAAAGGTATTTCAGGAAAACAATGAGGTGTTCAATAAAATTTGTTGCTGGTCTAGTTGGTGCATAGTTAAAATATAAGACGGTGGCGCAAAATGGGACAAGGACGAAACAGGAAGAGACGTATACAAGCGCACACTACCAACTGATTTATTCTCGAAAAGACGCTCAATATATATGGAATTACGCACATGTGCAGACGGCCGAAATCAAAAGCGATCTTGCAAAAAAAAAAAAAAAACGCACTGCTGTGCAGGACAATTGAAGGAACACTGACACACCCACTCCCGTACAATCTAATGAAATAGGCCTCAGCCAGTTCTCTTGCTACTGCGTCACAACTTCGCTTTTTGCGCCACCGTCTTATATTTTAACAATGCGGTGTTCATGAATTCTCATTTTTAGCGCAAAAAGAAGGTGTAATGATAGTAACTGTTGCCGTTTGATGTCCCAAAACCACAATATGATTATGAGGGACGCCACAGTGGAGGGCTCCAGAAATTTTCTGGTGTTCTTCAACGTGCACCTAAATCTAAGTACACACGGGCCTCCAGCATTTCACCTCCATCGAAATGCAGCTGCAATGACCAGGATTCGAGCACATGACCTTCGGGTCAGCAGTCGAGCACCATAACCAATAGACCACCGTGACATGTCAGCGTGAAAGAATTTCTTGGCTAGGTTGGCTGGTTTTACAGACACTCAGCTGGTATCCGCAAAAGCCACGTCTTGAAAGCACGTGACCTCACCCACCGAAACTGACAAAGAGCTGGTGTAGCTTGTGGGAGAGCACGTGCGCCCATTTTTCTTTTCCTTAATGGTGGCACGATCGCAGTCTGGCAACAGGGACAAACCGGCCACTTAGAAAGGGACACCGTAGCCCCTTTTCCTGAGAACCCCTTCAACCCCGCAGCCAGTTCGCGCTACTCCCAGTTTTCCCACTCAAGGAAGAGGGTAATGTTCCCCTGCGAGTGAAAAAGCCCTTGCAGGGGGAGGGAAGACAAGAGTGGAGAGGAATCGCCACAGCAGAAGGGAAAGTCCCGATTCCAAGCGGGAAAACAGGTCTTCATTACAAATGATTCAGTGTTCTCATATCGTCAGGGATCAGGGTTGCAACGTGGGCTTGTTGGTTACTCATTTGAATAGCTTTTGGTGTAGTGCGAAAGGAAACACGGACACGAGAAAGCACACAGGAACACCACACTAGCGCTGTGTGGTGTTCCTGTGTGCCTTCTCGTGTCCGTGTTTCCTTTCGCGTCAGGGGTCCTATGCAACTTTTGTTCAATACGTTATATGGCTAGAGTCTGATTAAAGGCATCAGTACAGCTGAAAAGACAAAAATACAGTGGTTTTTTTGTCAAGTTTCCATCTGAAGTTTACGATGTGCTCTTCATTACGTTTTTTGAACGCTGCTTGCTATATCGCCACCTACAAAACGCATTAAAGAAGCAAAAATATTGAAACCAACATTGTACTCACTTTTTCAGGCTTGACCCACTTCTCCAACTCCATGAGCGTCCCCTTAATTTCATTGCGAGTGTATTGGATTTCGAAGAGAATGCTTTCGAACTTGTTCTGCAAAAAAAAAAAATGCACTGTCTTAGCAAGGAGCCAGGCTCCCAAACTAAGTGCACATTAACACAAGTTTTTCTACACTTGTTCGCAAAGGTAACTGCATTCTGCTCCAGCAGCTGCTTTTGTATTTTTCATCAAGTAAGCATAATGAAGCGAGAATACACCAGTTTCCCAAGATAGGTGCTACCATTGTCTAACACAGTCAACAATTACAAATTGTCACACGGGCACTTTTAATCACAGTCAACAATGGCCACTACTGCACTGTCCAAACTAATCCAGACTGATGTTGGCACAGACATCCATCAAAGCATGAGCCAGATTACGATTAAATCGACCATGTGACACTGCTAATCTATTTCCGCCCATGCCAGTTAGGGACTCCAGACAATGTATAAACATTTTAGGAGGCATTACCTAAAGTTGCCTGCACTGCCTTTGCACACACCTATGCAATTATTTCATCCTTCCCATGGTAATATATTAATGCTTATCTGTTAAATTAACATAATATCTAGGGTTTTATATGCAAAAAGCACAATACAGTTATGAGGCACACCACAGTGGAGGGCTCTGAAATTTTGACCACCTAATGTTCTTCAATGTGCACCTAAATCGAACTACAAGTGACTCTAGCATTTCACCTCCATCAGAATGTGAACGCCGCAGCTTGCACTGAATCCATTACTTTCCTGTCAGCAGCTAAGCACCGTAACCACCGTATCACCACAGCATCTGTCAACTTAACAAACGACGACAAACGTTTAGAGACACTATCAACCCAAGAAATGACAAGAGGATACAATAATTTGCACACAAAGTCAGAACTGAAAACACTGTAATCAGGAAAACAGTCAGATGTGTCTGGCTCAGATTACGCATGTCTGCAGCAGAATTAAAGGCAAATTGAAGCTCGGCAAGGATATGTGGTGTTCTAGGCTGCAAAGAGCAGCGAGAGGTGGTAAGGAGTGTTAAGCGATGCCGTTGTAGGCAGCGAGTAGATTTACAGAGGCATACAAAACAGTCATATGGCATGAAAATATTGAAATGATGAACGTTGCTACATGAAAGATATGTGCCTTTCTTGGTGCTCTCTGAAACTGACTGGGCAGTATAGAAATGTCCCCAAGTAAGTAATCGTCGTGCACTAAAGCAAACAAGGCTTCCAGCCCTGGTAAACGTTGTACTTATTACAACTGAAAAGAAAGAAAGATCCTTTAGAGGGGCACTGGAAATGGTATTGCGTTCAGAAAACATTTTAGGGGCAGTACTGAGCAAGGAACACAGTCACTCGCTATTACATCCTGCAGAGATGGTGGTGAGAATTAGAGCTCGCAATAGTTACATTCTAAAAGAAATCTCTTCGAGAGTAGTTATTAAAGTAATAAGTAATGCCCACTGCATTTGTGGCAGTAAAAGAATATACTCTTAGCTCGTGTATTTCCATTTTACCACTCCCTCAATAGCACTCAAATATTTCTAGATCAGATTTGATATAAACATACCTCTCAACTTTTCGTGCATAAATGGTGTCTGGCTACACGTGTGCCATTGATTCCTGCTTTAATTTGACACGCTGAGCGACAATGACCCAGTCGCTTAATGTTACAAGTCGTGTGTATGACGATTTACCGCAAAATGCCAAGCAAGCACCCCCCTACGGTGAAGGATAATCCAACCAGATTTGGAGGGGGGGCGCTTGCTCGGTCCCGGACCGAAATTCAAGATGGCAGTGGGAGAGCCACTAAAAATAAAATATGCCCATCCATGTTTCTAATTAAATGTTTATTTATTTACTGTTTTTATTCCGCCTCGTCACTGTCAAACCATTGAAGCAGCGACCGGTTTGACCAATATACGACCAGCCACATGACAACGGAATTTCATGAACAACATTAGATACGCATTCGGTGTACTCATTCTTGTGGTTCTTTTTACACAAGCGATGCTCGTCTTGAAAAAAGAAAGTGGCCGCAGGGGAGGAGGGGGGGGGGGTGTGCTCAGATCTCCCGAAAAAGGGAGGGGGGCGCTTGCTCGGCATTTTACAGTAATTCATAGATTTGATTGGCATTTGTATATTGTCTTAAGTGACATAAATAGGGCAATCAAGAGAAATTCTGTCACGCAACGTTTTCTCATCTCTGAAAGATGAGAGTCAAAGTATATGTATGCCTTGGCAAGCAAAACTATTTTATTCATCACAGTAATATTCTTGGACATAAAACAACAAAGTTTCAACAGAGAATAAAATATTAACAGATTCAGCAACACAATAATAGTCACTCAGCAAATGGCTCTTTAAGTTCCCCACATTACAGATTAAAAGCCTGGGAAGTACTGGACACCGATTGTTTTACTTTTTTGAAGTCTTATTTCTACGGCTGGCATCAGAAGCATTCGTCACCGCCGCCATGAACTGCATCGCTAGCAGACTTTTTTCAGAAGCTTCAAGTCATGCAAGTTTGGAGTGCTTGCAACTAACAACTTCAAACAGGGTGGCTAGATACAGCTGAACTCAAGGCGCTGCCGAACAATATTCATAATGAAGGGTGAAATTCAGGACATTTTTGTATGTTTTGCAGGATGCGGGATTATAGCCCTGAATGTGGGACAGACCCAGAAGTTACTATTGGGAGCAATATCATTATTTGAGGTGGCTCCATATGTGTGATTACAGGAACATCATCTGGCCTTTTTGACAACTGGTGTTTACTGTTCCCTCTGCTTTCACAAGCGTATTATTCCCCAAGAGAAGTTACCGTTTACTATCCAAAATTTTGGTTTCTCTTTGAAACGTCCCACTATTAAGCTTTTTCTGAAATAAACAGCATATCTACAACAAAGTTATCACAAGTAGGTTCAATAACAAATTCTGCCAGATTGAGAGGACACGACCTAATATGTTCCATGAATATCCATGGCATGGGTTGCTCCAATACACTGCTGTCAAATTTAACCCACCCAACATCATATTTGAATTCGGGTGCATAGCGGGTCATCACTACGAGAGGATTCATGGGCATGGTGGAGAGCACAGAAATAAAATAGCTCTTTGCCCACATGTTCAACAACAGATGTTCCCAAAAATGACACATCAACACTATTCTTTGAAATAGCTCCGCCATGAGAAGCACAATCACATCTGCATCCCCAGGGGCACAATGTCACGTATAGCATGGCCTCAGTCAGTATAGTAAAGAAAGAAGAGAATACACCACAGGTGGGTTACGTACAAGCACTTATTGGACCCTTAGACGTTAAACTGAGTGAAGTTCCTTCCATTGACAAGGAAAGGCACAACCTTAAAATCATTTTTGACAATATATATCCAAATCATGCCAAAAATTTGCCTTACCAGATATTAAACGGCCTACTACAAAGGCATTTAGAGGGGATACATACGACAAATATCATAGCTACAGATGCCTCACAATCCGAAGAAAAATCTGGCATTGGTATTTTCTCTGAGACCTTCAACTGGTCATTTTCATTAAGACTTCCTGATTTTTTATCAGTATTTTCGGCGGAATTTCTAGCGGTAATTATGGCTTTACGAAAGCTGACCCCATCAACATCAAGAGTTGCAATAATTACAGATTCATTATCTTTGTGTTCAGCACTCGCTGCAAATAGCGAATCAATTATCACGTAGGTTTCATTTTCTTGTTCCCAGCCACGTAACTTTAGATTAATCTGGGTACCGGGACACAAAGGGATAAAAATGAATGAAATGGCGGACTCTCTGGCGAAAGCTGCTCTCAGTGGTCCCATATTCTCAATTATTCCCATAACAGCACTCCTAATTCGTGACAGATTTAGAAGGCGTGCGATAATTCAAGACTCCGGCAAAACATTAATCACTCATCTAAACGAATACCGACCCCTCTTGTTCCCTTGGCCTAGGAATTTCTGCTCAACAAGAAAAGAAGAAGTTATTTTTACTAAATTACGATGTCGCATTCCAAAACTAAACTTTTATACGCATAGATCTGGTCTGGCTCTCTCCCCTCTTTGCTCGTTTTGTAACCAGGACGAAACAGTTGAACATTATTTCTTATGTAACCGTTTCAATTTACTAAGGAAAAATATTCTCATAGCGGCGTTTAATCGAATTAGATTGGATTTCATTACTTCTAATATTCTATCCTTGGGAGCCTCCTCATTAGGTCATTGTCACCGGGATGTCTGTTCTGCTGTACAAAAATTTTTAATTGAATCAGGGCGGTTTTAACTCTGAATTTTAAATTAGCATTATGCATTTTTTCTTACTCTATAATTCATTAGTCATAGAAATCATATGTGGCCACTTCTACTTTAAATTAATCGTTTCTTGGCCAATCCCCCAGAGTGGGTGTGAGCCATGCATAAAGGAAATCATCATCATCATCAGATGTAGAGCATGGAGTAACAAAATATTCTGCCTGTTATCAATCTTGTAGGCAGTGCTTTTTGCCTTTTAAGACGCAGCTGGTCAAAGCCCAATGCATTTCATCATGCCTTTGCTGCATAAAGAACCATCATCCCAATGAATGGAGAATCGGCTGTCACTGCCAAACTTATCCTTTGTTCCATGCTCTCTCTCTTGCTTCATGCTGGCACAAATAAGCCGACCTTTCCAAGTCTCTTGTTTTCGAACATCTATCTCCCAAAATCATTTAGATGGCCTTCACATATTTCGAAAACTAAACTTATGCCCTTTATTGACTGAGCCACTTCAAACTTCACTAGAAAACATTTAGAATGTTCCATGCCTGACCATTCCTTTGCAAGGGTGGATCTTTGGCCTTGTTGGTGCGACATATGCATAACGTTAAGCGCAATACCGAATCGACGAGGACGGGACAGGGAGTGACACACACACAAGCGCTAACTTTCAACAATGCTTTATTGTGAGCCGGATCACTGCATAAATACATGAAAATTGCGGACATCAGGCATGCGCAAATGTGAAGGATCTAGAAATGACAATTCTTTTCTGGACAATGATAATGAAGGTGCGCTTAACCGCGCATTGCAGCACGTGTGGGTGTTCGCTTGCTTTTCATGAGTGCTCTGTCGTACGCACGCACAAAGATGAGACCACGCGGTTGATAGTTGAATCAGCCACCATACACGAGTTAGGCCAAGATTGTGTCAGCGCACCTTCATTATCATTGTCCAGAAAAGAATTGTCATTTCTAGATCCTTCACATTTGCGCATGCCTGATGTCCGCAATTTTCATGTATTTATGCAGTGATCCGGCTCACAATAAAGCATTGTTGAAAGTTAGCGCTTGTGTGTGTGTCACTCCCTGTCCCGTCCTCGTCGATTCGGTATTGCGCTTAACGTTATGCATTCCTTTGCGTCTCCCCTCTCGACCGTGGTATCGCCGTTCGAAAAAACAGCGCATAATATGCGGCACGTCAAAACATTCAATTGTTTTTGTTTATTCCCCTGCACTATCCCTGTACAGAACAGCTTGCCCGACCCGTTGAATTCCAATCCATTTCGTCAGTTATTTTTTGCTTCTTTGTTGGGAGTTTCTTTCACGTGCTCAACACGGACTCTGTGAAGTCAATCGCCCCTGTGCACGGCCCACAATTACTGTTTTTAATAGCGCTAAATGAGGCCCATTTTTTGTTCCCCTGCTAGTCCCGTGTTGCGTAACCAATGACGTTTCGCAAGTGAACCGAAACGCGGGTTGGCAGTGTATTCGCGTGCCTGCTGCATCGAAATTCACTCGAACAGCTAGACTGACCTTGTTGAGGTCTTCCTTGAGGGCGTCCACAAAACGGTCGTGGTAGTCGGCGAGAAATCGGTCCATGGCCTTGAGCTGCTCGACACGATAGCTGGTGGGCCGGGTTTTGCCAAGCTTGAAGGACCGCCGCAGCTCGTCCATGCGCTGCGGACAAATTGTCACCCAACGCGGCCAGACAAGGCAGCATAGAGAAAGTTACCTTCGAGTAGCTGCTGGACATTTTTTCCTCACCTCCACCAAGGCCGGCAGCTTTGTGGACAAAAAATAAGGGAATACTTAGTGCAGCAAACACGCCTCAGAAGTTTTCAAGCGGCGGCCGTGCGAAGAAAGTGCAGACGCTAACCTAGATAGCGTTCTTTCTAGAGCGAAAGCAATCACAAGAAGCACAACAGTCGGGTCACACACACACATACGTACACATGACGCTGAGCGAAAACGAGCACCTCGCGGTGGTCAACGCAGGATGACAAACACACGGAGCAGCAAATACTTGGACAGCCGGCGTACGCACAACCACACATTGGCCAGCGCGAAACACGATAGTGAGGAGGTGGTGACGCTTGTCAATTTGTATTTTTAATCAGCGCTGCCAAGGCGCCGCAGCGCCACGCTGAAACCTGGCGGGCGTCGTTCGCAACGGCGATGCGCGCTGTGGCACGCTTTCGAAACTGGCGTGCGGCGCTTGTAAACTTTCTGCGCTGTGCGCGAAATCAAGGCCGCAGAGTGACCTCGCGTAGGCGAAAACTTGCTGTGCACGTGAGCGGAGGGAGTTAAAATGTCTGGCGTCGTAGCAACATATGACTCCCCGCAGGTTGCACTGTAGAGACTTTGTAGACAGCACTCGTCCTGTGGTTTTTTTGTCTTTAGTCCCGGCCTTCGTGCTGTAATATTTTGCTCTATGTAGTACATACGTGAGATCAATGCGGGCTTCCCTTTTTTCTGTTTATTTCTTTTGTGCGCACGAGAAAAAGCATTACAAGCACATCTGGGATGCGTACCCCCCAGCGGCGTACCAACTTGTTCGCGAGTGGGGGAGCTGCCGTCCCTCCAGGCCCGTAGCCAGGGAGGAAGAAAGGGGGGGGGGGGGCTAGCCCCCCCCCCCCGTAATTTTGGTGAAGTAGGTGCTTTTAACAAAAATAAATAATTAAAATAGGTGTTATTCTCAAATGGTCAATGTTTTCAGCAAGTGCCCCCCCCCCCCGAAAAAAATTCTTGGCTACGGGCCTGCCTCCTTCGCTCCAGATATATATATATATATATATATATATATATATATATATATATATATATATATATATATATAGTCGAAGAAATTAAGGAGCACACTTACGAAAATTGCATATTTTTACTCATTTACGTTTCGGCTGTGGCACGGCCTTCGTCAGAATAAACTGAAGTACAAGCACACAGCCGCTTTTATGGGCATCAACACGTGGGTGAAGTGAATGTACAAAATTTACAAAACAATGATAAGACAGATGCAGTACTACATCAGGCAGCATCAAGGGCATGAACAAGCGCTTATAACGATGAGCGACCGCACTAGTCTCGATGGTTGCACGTGAAGAGACAAGACGATAACGATTGTTCAATAATCGAACTGTTTTGCAGATGTGTTAGGCACGTTTCATTGAAGTTATGACAAAAATTCGAACATCAAGACATCACAGGAATGATATTCCTTTCCGATGAAAGAAAATGAATTTCCTGAAACAGGAAGACCGTTTGACCGGTCTATAAAACGTTTACTGCTGCCCTTTGCGTCGTCGATTACATTATGTAAAGGCAGGCAGGGCAGAATAAAATGATGACAGAGCGCTCTAACGTTGAGAGCTTCTACTCAGCGGTAGCCTTCTGTGCAGTCATGTAGCGCAAAGCGCGAAAGCGTAGGCGGTCCGCACCGCAGAGAACCTACAGTGCGTGGTCGCGAGACATGGGAGACAATCTGCACAGCAGAAGCGCAGGATAAATTTCATTATATAAATAAGTGTTTATTATGTAGAAGTAAAACTTCGCCTCACTTGCTAGTTTCCCAGTCTGCAGCCGACAATGACCACTCTCGAAAGTGGTGGGGCTCCGCCCCCCTTGCCCCCCCCCCCCCTTCGGTAGATACGCCTATGGCGTGCCCGTTTGCTCGACAGACTGCTCGCACATTCTATTAATTACGTCGGTTGTCGAAGCGCTCGTGCTCGAGGACGCGTGAATCCGATTCCGAGCCGCGGATGCCGCATTTCTATGGGGGCAAAATACAAGAACACCTAAGTGCAAACACATGCACGAACATACGTAAGCGTTGATCGGCTCCCCCCACTCGAAATAAATTTCTTGCTACCCTCTTGATTTACGAATTCCGGCGACCTACGGCGTGCCTCGTAATTGTATCTTGGTATTAGCTCGTAAAAGCACAGAATCTGGTGTGCTGTAATGATGGCACCAGCGCACGAGAGCTGCCCGCACGTGGCTGCTCTGAGAGGGAACATCGACGCAACAGCACTTACTGCGCACTCTCTCTTTTTCCCGGTCGGCGCTTTTCCTGTTCAGTCGCATCGGCCGAAAGTTTCCTTCTTGTATATCGGCGACGGCCGTGAAACGAGGAAGCGTCAACGGCGAAAGCCGAATGGCGCCTCAGCCGAGGGGGATATATTCCCGCGCCCAGTCGCAACTTTCATGAGGAGGTGATCTGTGAAGTACGTATACAGTGACCAAAGAAGTGCTAATATATTGCATCAAAGAAAGAGATGAATGTGAAAGCGCGTTGCGTCTGATTCAAGGAGGTTTCACGGCAGGAGTTTACCTTCAGTCTAAGTATAGGCCATCGATAAGAACAATAACTGGTGGTGCAGTACGTTAAAGAAGAAACAGCCAATGATAAGAGATACAGCTTTTAACGAAGTACGGAAAGGACAAACAGCCATATGCGCTCCCGTTTTACTGCGATAAATATATAAAAACCTTCGCTGTAGGTCACTAAGAAAACCGTCTGGGCTTGTTGGTGCAGCATGGCACAGGATAAGTGAATCGCAGAAGACGAGGACGGTGAGGCTTGATACGCGAGCGCTGACTTACAACAATATATTTTATTTGGAAACTATAGCAACCACATATAGGGCACAAAAACGCGTGACACATCGCATGTGGGCCATCCGCGCAAAATTTGTATCATAATGTGAACCCAGTACCTATAGGCAGACTGTTTTGGATCCATCTTCTTCCGTCCAGCGTCTGCTGATCTTCGTGCAAAACTTGCGCCACCGCCTCCTCTGCTTGCGGCCATTGCCAACTTCTGCTCATACGAATAAGCACGACGTTTTTCTGCCCTCAAACCTACAGACATCCTCACATGTTTTTGTTCGTGTTTACGCGCCTCGCCATGCTCTTCAGCCCCGCCATGACGGTCCCTTCCCAGTCATCAAACGTTCTGAACATCGATCATTTCACAATCCTGCGCAATGGGCGTGAAGACACAGTCGCAATCGAAAGGATAAAGCCGGCACCCACTATCAACTGCTCCGTTTGACCACCTCTTCAACTACCCATGTCTGCAAGGGGCGCCCACCTGTGGCAGGCTTTTCTTCTTCTGGCGCAAAAAAAAACGGATAATTGACGTTTTATAAACGTTTATCCCAGACAATAAAAAGGTCTAGAAGACGTCACGGAATAGAAGTTGAAGGTCTAGAAAACGTCGTATGTGTCGTCTAATGTCTGGCTAGAATCCGTTTTCAACACCACCTAGAAAACGTCGGAAAAAATCCCATTGTATAAAAAGGATTGCTGGGCACCTAAAATATCCCATTGCATTGTTTTTGAAAAGACGTTTTCTAGACCTTTTTAAGAGGCAGAGAGATGGACCGTGAATTTATATTTTTTTTGGCATAATAACGTAGATTTAATCAATGGAGATAAGGTATTAGGCCAACATGAAACAAGGAAGGTGTTTTTTTTTCTTCGAGCCTGGTGGCAGACATGTCACCGCCCCGTTATAAAGGGGACGCTCATAGTATCCATCCATCCATCCAGCTTCTTGCAACATGGAGTCTTCCATGCCGCACGTGAGCTCCGCATACCAGGTACGTTTATTTTTGAAATAACCAATTCAGTCTTTCCGACAGGGAGCTCATATTGCTCAGTATTAAAACAAAGGTGCTCCTTGTTTGATTCGCAAGCAGGGTTTTGCTTTTCAAGCTTTCATTGAAGTGAAATATTTTGTTTATATGCCACGTTGCACATGTGCAACAGTGGGAAGTAGTGTCCCACTGAACGACTGTTGCATATATGCAACATGACTCCATCCTTCTGATTAGCAGTGTGTTGATGTTATTTGGTTTTTATTTATTTATTTATTTAAAGTACCTGCAGCGCCCGAAGGCATTATTGCAGGGGGAAATACACAGGGTAACATATGCTTACATAAATGGATAACTATGAAAACAAGATCCAACAACAACATAAACAACAAAAAAAAAGAAAAAAAGAGAAAAAAAACTATGAGCGTAACAGCATGTCTCTGAACGAAGTTTCAGTGCGACAGTCAACAATCTCCTGTGGAAGCTGATCTGGGAGGATGTGTGTGGAAAAAACGAGTATAGGTATACGTTTGTTCTGCAAAAACTTTCTCTTATTTTTAGAGGGTGGTCACTTCTGTGAGACAAGAAATGGGGAGGTAAAATGTAAGATCCTTTATCTATTTTGACCAAGCCATGAAAGATTTTGAAAAGCATTTCTAATCTAATGTTTTTTCTACGTGTACTTAGTAATTCCCACCCCAACCTATCCTTTATTGCAGTAACACTAAACCATTGTGCTAGAGACAACCTGTGCGGTTTTCGAGTGCAGTAAAATTGTTTTTAATTTATTTTATTGGAATCTGCAGGCTGGTATGTCGTCGTCTTTGTTCTGTGGATTGCCCAGGAGACGACGAAAGCGTTTCCTTGGAAATGACAACTTGCTTCACCATATTGACTGCAACCAGAGTGACATATCCGATGAGAGCAACGATGATGAATTGGAAGTGGCAACTGTTGATAGAAACTCTGAAGACAGTAGTTCGACGGGGTCCGAGGATGAGGTCACGGCACTCACAACAGGCTTGAAAGCGACATACGCGAAAGAACGTAGAACTTTTTTTCAAGTCCTCGTTTGGAGAGCGAGCTGACATGCAGGAAAATCTCATACATTATTGGCACTGTTCGAGAGAACAGGTCGCAATCATGCAAGTTGATGAACGAGAAAGAAATGAAAAAGAAATGTCGTGGCTCATTGGACTTCTGTGTTGCGCGTCGTGTGGTCAGAACAACATGGTTGCCGTGAAGTGGTTCGACAGCAGGCCAGTCACAGTCATCTCCAATTGTGTGGGCGTTGACCCCATAACAACTGTCAAAAGATGGGACAAGAAGCAGAAGACACACATTCCAGTTGAGTGTCCTGCTATTGTGCCAATGTACAATATGTGAACTGGTGGTGTTGGCCTGCTAGAGAAGATGTGCTACAGCTATCGCTTTCCAGTGCGGGCAAAGCGATGGTACATGTACATATTCTGGCACACCGTCAAAATGGCCGACGTAAATGCATGGTTTCTGCATAAACGCCATGCACAACAGCAAGGCAATCGTATAATGTCTCTGCGTAGTTTTCTGTCGGAGCTTGCGACCGCATTGGTGCTTTACACAAACCGTGCACCTGGACGACCATCTAAGGAAAATGTCCTAGTCGTCAAGAAGGTCCTCAGTGCAGTACCATGAGACGCGTGAAAGGACGGAACGCAGCATTGCCCACTTTGGAACGAGCGCAGAACCAGATGCAAGGCATGCAAAGGGGGCTACACCTTTGTTTCTTGCTCAAAGTGCCAGGTATATCTGTGTCTCAATAAAGACCATAATTGCTTTATCCACTTTCACGAGGCTTACAACACCTACGGACAATCCATTTCGGATCATTGTTTCATTCTTTAATTCAGAAAAAAAAATTATGTAAGCACAGCTATCGTCTACCTCTCCTTATACCTTCCGTTCCATTACTGCCCAGTGTTGCATATGTGCAACAAGCTGTAATTTCAAGTAAACACTTTTCATGACTATTTTTATGGTGTCTGTTTCTTTATTTTCGTTTTAAATGCATGCCTACAACTTTTGCTCCTGTTTTCTTTGCGTTTTCTGGGACTGGGAATTACTGGGTTAGGACGTCGTGCAGGATCTCTTTTCTTTTTGCTGTTTTGTTTTTGTGCATGCAATTAGTGCACGTTTATAGTGCCACGCCCGCTTCTTCTTTTATTTTGATGTGTTCGAGTTTGACCAGCAAGGACGGTTATCAACGCTCGACGCTGGCCGTGAAGCAGTGTTCGAGAAGCTTCACGATTTTAGTAGATCGTTTTGTTAAGATTGCGTGCCGCACGCGAATGTTCCAGCTTTGTCGAGAGATAACGCCGCCACCAGCGATATTGCTGGAAAGTTCCATAGCGCCTGTATAAAAGCCGACGCGCTTGACCGCTTGTCAGTTGATCGACGGTCGACGCTCTGTCCGCCGCTATCAGTGTGTTGCTGTAGATTGACTTACAGTTTCCCGGCCACAAGTTCGGCCAAATAAACAGTTTCATCTCGAACGTGCTGACTGCTGTCTTCGTCGTCACGACCACGTGACATCTGGTGGAGGTGCTGCTTCATGATCCGGACGCCACCGCGGGGCGCTGACCCAAGCCCAAGCCGAGAAGAAGACGACGCTAAGGACAACCCGGATCCTCGAACCAGCCGCCGGCAGAAGGGACTACAACCAGAGTACGGGCTCCTTCCCGAAAACACCAGGCAGCCGAAGACCGTCACATCGACCGCCGAGACGATGACAGACCCCCTGCCACCTACAACGGTAGTGATGCAACAGCCAAGGGAACCACCGACTTTCCGTGGATCGTCGTTTGAAGACCCGGAGAGCTGGCTGGAGACGTACGAGCGAGTCGCCGCCTTCAACCACTGGGACACTGAAGAGAAGCTGCGCCACGACTACTTCTACTTAGAAGACGCCGCGAAGACGTGGTTCGAAAACCATGAATCGAGCCTTCAATCCTGGGACCTCTTTCGGACGACGTTCCTTAATACCTTCGCGAGCATCGTCCGCAAGGAAAAGGCCGCTGCTTTGCTGGAGACAAGAGCACAGCTACCGAATGAGGCGGTCACCATCTACACGGAAGAGATGACGCGACTTTTCCGCCTGGCTGATGCTGCGATGCCTGAGGAAAAAAAGGTCCGCTTCCTTATGCGGGGAGTGAAACAAGACCTCTTTGCAGGATTGGTGCGGAACCCACCGAAAACTGTCATCGAATTCCTAAAGGAGGCTACAACAATTGAAAAATCCCTCGAGATTAGGACGAAGCAATACAACCGCTCAACCCTGTCGACAGGCTACACAGAAGCGCACTCGCTAGGCACCGACGACCTACGGGAAACCATCAGAGCGATAGTGCGGGAGGAGCTGCGCAAGCTGTTGCCTTCAGCGCAGCCTCAAGTGGATTCGATCGCCGACATGGTCCGCGAGGAAATCCAGCAGTCGCTGGGCACCCCCGATGCAGCGCAGCCGCAGCTGCAAGCAATGAACTATGCTGCAGCAGCCCGACGCAACGCCCCCGCTCCTCGTCCACGTCATGACGCCGCGCCGCCGCAGCAGTTCGGCCGCCAGACGCCGCCGCCGCCACCACCACCAACGCCCTACCGTCCTCCTGTCGCCCGGCGCTATGCCCCGCGCTATGCCCCAAGGAAGACCGACGTTTGGCGCGCCCCTGACAACCGCCCGCTCTGCTACCACTGCGGGGAGGCCGGCCATACCTACCGCTGCTGCCAGTACCGTCAGATGGGGCTACGCGGATTCGCCGTCAACGCGCCGCGCCCCCAGCCAGGCGAACGGCCTCGCGACATCGACGACTTCCTCACCGGAACACAGTGGCAAGAACGACGACCTTCCCGCTCGCCGTCGCCCGGCCGCTACATGTCACCGCACCGCCGGCAGTACACTGGCCCAAACCGGGGCCGGTCGCCTAGCCCGTATCCGGAAAACTAAGGGCAGCAACCGATGGAGGTGCGGTTGCTGCACGACGAAATGCCGAAGATCCTCCGCGGCCGCCGACGACGACAACGCGAGGAGACCTGCAGAACACGACGCGAAGCAGACGAAGTCCTGCCGATGAAACCTCGCGGACCGAAGTAGACCTGACGACGCAACGGGGAAGCAGCGGAACAAACCGACGTAGCCGTGACCCCACGCCACGACCTAACTGCAACGCGAGACGACGAACTAGCGACCTCGACGTTCTTATCGACGGCCACAGCGTCACAGCTCTCGTCGACACCGGAGCCGACTATTCTGTCTTCAGTGGACCGTTCGCCACCAAGCTGAAGAAAGTAAAGACCGCTTGGAGTGGACCCGAAATCCGGACAGCTGGAGGCCACCTGATAACGCCGATTGGTGTCTGCACGGCGAGAGTCACCATCAATAACCGGACTTATCCTGCGAGCTTTGTAATCCTACAAAATTGCTCTAGGGATGTGATACTTGGAATGGACTTCCTAAGTGACCACGGCGCCGTCATCGACCTGAGATCTGAGTCGATAACGCTAACCTCAGACAAAGCGCTCCCGCCCCACGCGACGCCAGGGAACCATGCATTGAATGTGATAGAAGAGCAGGTGACCGTTCCGCCCCGCTCCAGCGTCATTATTTCCGTCGGCACCGAAAAACCTGCGAACCTTGAAGGCGTCATCGAGGGCGATCAGCAACTACTCCTGAACCGTCAAATTTGCGTCGCAAGAGGTATAGCCGAACTGCGTGACGGTAAAGCAAAGGTAGTGCTGACAAACTTCAGCCACGAATATAGGCACCTCAGCATTGGTACGACGGTTGCCTACATTGACGAATGTGTAGCCGCCAGCGATGCTTTCGCCCTCTTCGATGCTGCCGAACCTGCTTCGACGAATAGAGGTCCCGAACCGGATTTTGACGTCAACCCGAGCCTTGCGAAGGTCAAACAAGACCAGCTCAAAACCCTGCTCCTGCAATACAAGGACTGTTTCTCGTCGTCATCGCGGGTACGACAAACGCACCTTGTTAAGCACCGCATTATAACAGAAGAAGATTCTCGACCACTCCGTCAGAGCCCCTACAGAGTTTCGACTCGAGAGCGCGACGCGATAAAGAAACAAGTCGACGAGATGCTACGCGACAACATCATCCAGCCGTCGAAGAGTCCGTGGGCGTCACCCGTGGTGTTAGTGAGGAAGAAGGACGGGACACTGCGCTTCTGCGTTGATTATCGGCGCCTGAACAAAATCACGAAGAAGGACGTGTACCCCCTCCCACGGATAGACGACACCCTGGATCGACTTCACAACGCGACGTACTTTTCATCGATGGACCTCAAGACCGGCTATTGGCAGATCGAAGTAGACGAGAGAGACCGAGAAAAGACGGCTTTTATAACACCCGACGGCCTCTTTGAGTTCAAGGTCATGCCTTTCGGTCTTTGCTCGGCACCTGCGACGTTCCAGCGCATCATGGACACTGTACTGGCCGGATTGAAGTGGCAGACGTGCCTTGTGTATTTGGACGACGTCGTCGTGTTTTCCTCGACCTTCGACGAGCATCTCCGGCGGCTCGAGGCAGTACTTCAAGCAATAAAGGCCTCTGGACTGACCCTGAAGCCAGAAAAGTGCCGATTCGCGTACAACGAGCTCTTGTTTCTGGGCCATGTGATCAGCAAGTCTGGAGTGCGCCCAGACCCGCGGAAAACAGCAGCCATCGCCGACTTCGCGCCTCCACCGACAGAAGGCCGTGCGCCGAGTTCTCGGCTTATGCGCCTATTACAGACGCTTCGTCAAAAACTTTTCACGCATCGCCGAACCACTGACGCTTCTCACGAAGACTAACGTGGAATTCAGGTGGGAAACGGAGCAAGTGCAAGCATTTGAGGAACTTAAACGACGCCTGCAGACGCCACCCATACTTGCGCATTCGACGATTGCGCCGACACTGAAATACACACCGACGCTAGCAGCGTAGGACTCGGTGCCGTCCTTGTGCAAAGACTGACGGGCTTGAAAGGGTTATCAGTTATGCTAGCCGGTCACTATCCAAGGCAGAAGCCAACTATTCCACAACAGAAAGGGAATGCCTTGCCATCATCTGGGCTACGTCAAAGTTTCGCCCCCACCTCTATGGCAGGCCCTTCCAAGTTGTCAGTGGACCATCACGCCTTATGCTGGCTAGCTAACTTGAAGGACCCTTCAGGTCGTCTCGCACGATGGAGTTTGAGGCTTCAAGGAATTCGACATTACCGTCGTGTACAAGTCCGGACGAAAACACTCTGACGCCGACTGCCTCTCTCGTGCCCCCGTCGACGCGCCGCCGCAAGACGACGACGATGACGGCTTCCTCGGAACTATAAGTGCCGACGACTTCGCCGAAAGGCAACGAGCCGAACGCGGAATGGGGGGCCTTATGGAGTACTCGAGTGCAAGACCGCCGTTGTTCCGAAGGTATTCAAGCGAGGACTGTCGTCGTTTTTCTTACGGAACGGCGTTCTCCTGAAAAAGAACTTCTCGCCACTTCGAACGGATACCTTCTTGTCGTGCCATCAATCATTGCGACCAGAAGTCCTCCAGGCCCTACACGACGACCCGACGGTGGGACACCTCGGTGTTTCACGCCACCCTCGCCAGAATACAGGAAAAGTACTACTGGCCACGCCTTGCTGCCGACGTCGCCCACTACGTCAAGACTTGCCGAGATTGCCAGCGACGAAGACACCACCGACTAGGACAGCGGGACTTATGCAGCCAATCGAAACACCTCACCGGCCGTTCCAGCAAATCGGGATGGACCTACTGGGCCGTTCCCGACGTCGACTTCCGGCAACAAGTGGATCGTCGTAGCGACTGACTACCTCACCCGCTACGCGGAGACGAGCCTTGCCCAAAGGCAGTGCCGCCGAGGTAGCAAAGTTCTTCGTTGAGAACATCCTCCTGCGTCATGGCGCCCCAGAGGTCCTCATCACCGACAGAGGTACGGCGTTTACTTGCTGACCTAACCTCAGGCAATACTGAGATACAGCCAAACAAGCCACCGCCGGATCACAGCGTACCACCCACAGACCAATGGCCTTCACCGAGCGGCTAAACAAGACCATCGCCGACATGCTGGCCATGTATGTCGACGTCGAACACAGACGTGGGATGCCATCCTTCCGTATGTGACCTTCGCATACAACACGGCCATGCAAGAAACGACGCAAATGACGCCGTACAAGCTGGTCTACGAGGAGCCCGGCAACAACGCTCGACGCAATGCTACCAACCGCCACGACGAAGAACGATCTCGACGTTGCCGTCTATTTGCAACGCGCCGAAGAAGCTCGACAGCTCGCCCGCCTGCGCAATCAAGAACCAGCAGAGGGTCGACAGCCGTCACTATAATCTTCGACGACGCCACATGGAGTACCAACCCGGGACCGTGTGTGGGTCTGGACGCCGATTACGCCGACGTGGGCTCAGTGAAAAAAAAGTCACAGTTTCGCCGCAAGGGCGAAGCAATGAATGCGATAGCAAGAAATTAATGCTATACGAAGTGAGGCTCGCCAATGGATACTCTCAGTTTGAACAGCGTTCCTGTTGCAAAGCGCCGAAGCAGCGAAGGAAACTAGCGTGCTTCAACTGTCGAGCTGTGACACTTGATAGTTCGCGCTCATCTTCTGTTTGTTCGTTTAGCGGCGTCCCTTCAGCTCGAGTGACTTTCGTACGCTCGGTAACATGAGCGCGGACATCACGGTGAAAGCGTGAAACATTCCTCTTCCCTTCACCGCGAGAAAACCGCGCGAGCAGACAACGGAAGGGCAATGTTCTCGCTGCGCAAATATAAGAAGCGAGCGAGCTCGACGACGACTTTTAAATGCGCCCGTCGCGCTGCTAGCGCCATCTCGCTAGTAATGAAGAAAGCTTATTATCGCCTGCCGTCTGTGAGTCCGTCCAGCGGTAAAGGGTATGTATATAACGCTCGCCGTTAGCTACGTGGAGGATCTGCGTTTCGTGGCGTAGTGGATAGCGCCACTCGCTGCGGAACAAGAGGTCCCTGGTTCGATTCCGCGCTTCGGAAGCATTTTTCTGAATTATTTTTCTTTGGGGCTTTTATATATATATACATACATATACATATACGGTGCATGACGGCGACGGCGACGGCAAAATCCAGCCGAGACTGTCCATATAATTGCTATCGCAATAAAACTTCTTCGGCGATACTTCGGCCCATACAAGGTGCTTCGACGTCACGGCGCTCTTGACTACGAGGTCGTCCCGGACGGCATTACGAACTCCCAGTGACGCCGCGCACGACCTGAAGTCGTCCATGTCGTGCGCCTTAAGCCGTTTTTTGCGCGTTAGCGAACCTGAGAACTCTACTTTTTCCTTTGTTATTGTAATTTATTTGTGCATGCACTTGTTTTTTCCTTTGCATGTTCTGTTGCAAGCATCGGGACGATGCTTTTTCAGAGGGGGGCAATGCCACGCCCGCTTCTTCTTTTATTTTGATGTGTTCGAGTTTGACCAGCAAGGACGGTTATCAACGCTCGACGCTGGCCGTGAAGCAGTGTTCGAGAAGCTTCACGATTTTAGTAGATCGTTTTGTTAAGATTGCGTGCCGCACGCGAATGTTCCAGCTTTGTCTAGAGATAACGCCGCCACCAGCGATATTGCTGGAAAGTTCCATAGCGCCTGTATAAAAGCCGACGCGCTTGACCGCTTGTCAGTTGATCGACGGTCGACGCTCTGTCCGCCGCTATCAGTGTGTTGCTGTAGATTGACTTACAGTTTCCCGGCCACAAGTTCGGCCAAATAAACGGTTTCATCTCGAACGTGCTGACTGCTGTCTTCGTCGTCACGACCACGTGACAATATCAGAAAGTTGAAGTGCGTGTCAATTTATGGCATAAGCATTTTTTTAGAAATCACGAAAATTGCGCGTAATTCGAGATATTCATTATCGAATTTTAAGGGCGACGTTGAAACTGATCGCGCACGGAGCGAAGAAAACGCGGCCTCTTTGTTAGGTAAGACCGGAACTACACGTGACAAGAAAGCGACGAATTTGAACCAAGGCGCGCCGAAGCAGAATATGGTAGTGAAAATTGGCAAGCATTCTGAAATACACGAGTAGACGGCTTATTCTTTGGGTGCGATGCGTGGTGGTGATCTGTTTATTTCTTAGACTATAAACAGGAGCGAAAAACTATTTCGCCTGTCTGCAAGAAAAAGCGCCGCAGTGGCCGCCTCTGATTTTTATGCTTCACTTAGAACAAAAAGGTTGATATTGTGGTTTTGTTGCGCACAGCTCGAAAGAAACAGATAAGCACCAAAGACCACACGCACATGTAAGGCGATCCGCCGGCGCAAGTGAGATTACTTGCCGCTTTTCACGAAAAGACACGGTCATGAAACGCCTCTACTGAAGTTTCGTCACTTCCTTGTCACAGATAGTTCCGGTCTGACGTAACAGAGTGGCCGCGTTTCGTGCGCGCCGGGCGCGACCAGTTTCGATATCACCTTTAAAGTTCGATGCTTAATATCTCGAATTAAGTGCAACTTTCGAGATTTCTAAAAAAGGGGCATGACACAAATTACCATGCACTGTAACCTGTTAATACAAACAACTGCACTCAAGTCAATAATTGAAATGTTAGTTAACGAGTTTTTTTAGCGACACCGCAGACTTGAGTCAACGGAGGATTTCGACCCCCTCCAACGCCTCGCCGTGCGTGGCATTGCCGTGTTCGGGAAAAGGGGGATCCTGCGGGTTGAGCCGACGCCTGGTGACTGGACCTTTAGGGCCCCTCGACAGAGGCAACACACCCCTTTGGCCCCAGCTTCACGTAGACGGCACCCCTGGGCTGACCCATCCAGGGAAATCGGCAGTCGCCTTTTCCCTATCTCTCTCTCTCTCTCTCTCCCTCTCCCTACATATTCGCCTTTCTCCATAGGTCGGCAAGCTCACTCATGAGTCGACTCACACAGACTCACCCAGACTCACATCGAGCTATGAGCCTGAGTCCGAGTGAGCCCGAGTGAGTAATGTTTTGGTGAGATTGAGTCCGAGTGAGTTCGGTTGAGGCAAATTTTAGTGAGTCTGAGTCCGAGTGAGTACGGTTGAGGAAAATCTTGGTGAGTCTGAGTCCGAGTGAGTTCGGTTGAGGCAAATTTTAGTGAGTCTGAGTTCGAGTGAGTCCGGTTGAGGAAAATCTTGGTGAGTCTGAGTCCGAGTGAGACCTAAGGGCAAAATAAATTTCATGAGTGAGTCTGAGTGAGCTCCAAATTTTTTTGCCGACGTATGGTGATGGCTACTCAACTTCAGCCTTATGGCGGCTCACACTGATACTCACTTCACTCATAGATACTTCAGCACACTAGCGTTCATACGCCAGCTCAACATTTATTGATCAGAGGCGTGCCTTGACCCCCCCCCCCCCGCCCCCCACCGCGAGTTTCTTCAAAGAAAGTTCTTGATACAAATATCTCGTGTGAGTCACATCTTTCAATAAAAATGTCCTTACTAGCTTGCAATTATTGATAAGTCGTATGTGAAGGTATGAGATCAAAATGAGTATCGTAGAGTACCGATTATGCGATATAGTCGCGTTTAAGTGCGTTGACATCCTGATCAAAAAATCTAATTCCACGCTAACGGACTCATGAGTCGACTCATTCAGAATCAGACTCAGATCGAGCCGTGAGTCTGAGTGAGTCCGGTTGAGAAAATTTTAGTGAGTCTGAGTCCAAGTGAGTCCGGTTGCGGAAACTTTTGGTGAGTCTGAGTCCGAGTGAGCCCTAAGGGCAAAATATATTCCATGAATGAGTCTGAGTGAGCTCCACATTTTTTGCCGACCTATGCCTTTCTCTCGCACTTTTCGATCTCTCCTGTCCTCTCCTCTCTTCCTTTTACTTCTAGTTTTCCTGGAGGCGAGGGTTAACCTTGTGTGGCTATCTAACCTTGGCTAAACCATATTGGGTTATAGTAACCGCGTACTGCTGGCGTTGCGCAGGCTTTCCCACATGTTCTAGCACGTCCCCTTGTTGGGCTCCGTGGTGGGTGGTAGGCGCCGTTACCGAAAACTCCACTTTTTACGATGGGGTCGTCGACCCCCTCTGTAACCGATCGTGCCCCGAAAAGGGTACGCACCGAAGCGACTTCACTCCTTTGGCCCAAAAACAGAGAAACTTTCCCGAAATACCATGTCCTCCACTGTGACCAATCGTCTACGAAAACTAGAGCAATCTCACCCTTTCTTGTGGCCAAGTGCCTGAAAGAGACCATTGGAACCGGTTATAAGGCTACAAAGATGGCAAGTGGCGATTTGCTCCTCGAACTGAAAGACAAGGAACAGTACAATAAACTCTCACACCTCGTAGCCTTTGGTAACATCCCCGTCTCTGTGAGCGCACATCGTACCATGAATACAGAGAAGGGCGTGGTATCTGACGAAGATTTGATAACACTGAATGAAGAACTCCTTGATGGATGGAAGGACCAAGGTGTAACACATGTCCAGCGCATCAAAATCAGACGTAACAACAACGAAATAGCAACGAAGCACTTGATACTCACCTTCGGTGATACATAATCTGGGGGAATGAAAAGATCATGCCATGAGTGCGGCTTCGTAAACTATTCTCTCCCTGTCGTCTTTAACCGCTTCATAATTGTTGTTTTTTCAAACTGAGGCACGCATGCGCATTGGTTACAACGGGTAGCTAAATTTCCGGGTTAGGTTATCTGCTGACAATTATACCTGTGTTCTCTAAGCCTTGTGTTAACGCATCTTGACGTCTGCCCGACGTACCTCAGTGAATCACTTTGCGAAAAGTAGCAACATAAGCCTCCGTAGCACTAAAACGACCGCCAGGTATGCCCGTATGGTTTTAACGCAATGCAACACCGAAAAAAAATCACAGTATCGCCGCAAGGGCGAAGCAATGAATGCGATAGCAACAAATTGTAATTTTATACGAAGTAAAGCTAGCAGCTAACTCTTTTGGATCCGATCTCACGTAACTCTACTATTTATGCTTGGCTTTAACTGTCTTAACGTCGTGAAGGCCAATATACAGCGGAGCTGATGGGGAAGCATCAGCGATGAAATGCAAAGTGATGCAAATCTATAGCCTAACATGGGGATGGTTTAGTACTGAAGGAACCTAGCTCCTCTTCGCTTGACCACCTGCATGTCTCCAACCTGCAACTCGTCTCCCTCCTTCACTCGCCTCCACTATACTATGCTATATCCTCTCTCCTCCTCTTCCTCTTCTTCACCCTCACGTCCTTTCCCAGCCTTGCTATAGTATACCGTACATGGCTATGCTATGTTTACCCTCTCCCCTCCTGAATTATCTCCTCCTCACCCTCACTTCCCTTTCCTACCCCTTTTTGTAATATGCTATGCATGGCTATGCTATGTTCTACCCTCCTCCTCCTTTCCACCCTATCAACCCTCACATCACTCCTCCTCACCTTCACTTCCCTATCCTACCCCTTCCTATACTATACTATACTATACACAGCTATGCTATGATCTTACCCTCACCCCTTCTCCTCACATCACTCCTCCTCCATTTCACATCTCTTTCTCACCCTCTTGCTATACTAACTATACATGGTTATGTTATACGGTGCCCTCTCCCCTACTTCTTTCCATCCTCCTCAACCTCCATTCCCCCTCACCCTCACTTCCTTTTCCCAACCCCTTGCTGTGCTATACTATACATGGCTGTGCAATGCTTTACCCTCTCCCCTCCTCCTTTCCATCCTCCTCATCCTCACATCACTCCTATTCACCCTCACTTCTCTTTCCCACGCCTCCTCCTCCTCGCATTTACTCGCAACTTCCCACACATTACTCCGGCCTACTACCTGTGCCGCTGCTCCTCCTCTCTGCTTGACCACCTGCATATCCCCAACCTTTAATGGTTCGGTTAACTTTTTCCTGAGCTTTTTGCCTTCCTTTTCCCAAATGTAGGGTGACAAATCCAATTTTACGTACAAATTATTTTTACTAACTTTCTATTTTCTCCTCGCTGTCTCCCTTTCTCTCTCTGCTGATCAGACATACGTTAGACAGCGTGATACCAATGGACGGAAACGCATGCAGGACAGATGTTTTAGAACTGGCACAAAAGCTTTTATCTTACTATTATCATTGTTAGTAATAGTATATAAGGCTTTCATTCCTCGACAATAATTAATTATGTTGTCCCGTAATGGGACCAATTCAAAACGCGCGCCGAGTGAAGCGTGGTTTCAAGCAAGAGGAGACATCCAGGTAATCTAAGGAGGTGAGCATGTGGTTTTGCGAGGCACTGATCAACCGAAAGCCAGCCAAACGTATAGGGGACAGAGAGGACTCCGTGACCAAGCCGCCTAATTGGATAGCTTGCATAGTTCCGACAAGAATCGGCGCGCTCTGCTCAGGCTTACCAAATCGTTTACTCTGTTAAGCCTCAGTCGATACCTCCCCACGTTTAACACGGGTTTGGAGAAGACGCTTTCGAAAAAGGAACAGAAGGTTAGAAAACGACAATCATGCGTGCGAAGAGCAGATCGGAAGGAATCTTCTGATCCAGTCTTATCCCCTATGGAATTCCAAGACACGTCGCGCAAAATAGTCAAGCGAACAGACAAGCGCAACCACGCTCGTTTGATCGCTTCGCCATCAGAAAAGTGACTATGCGGCAAACAATTGCAAACGCTCTCTATGGCCATAGTAGACGTGAAATTGCAAAACCAAGTCAGTTATATGCGTGCCTACCGGTACGTGTTGATACAGGTGACCATGTAAAAAGAAACTGAAGGACCAGTAAATAAAAAAACTACAAAGGAGATCATACCGATAACGTGATTTTTAAATGCTGTTTGCATGCGTCCTTTGTTTTTTAATGAGGTGTCACATATCGTAACGCTAAGGGCTTTGCTCTGCTTTTGGTATTCACATTGTTATTCTGATAATACCATTAAAGGAAACCTCAGAAGACAGAGGAACATTGTAATTATCAAAGCATTCACTTTAGTAGTGATGCTTGTAGAAACTCTAAATGTCGGCAGAAGGCGGAATTCGTGCAAAACATCCATGAGGTACGGCCCGGAAACAGAGTCGGAAATTACAAAGCTTTTTTATTATAGTTGCATGACTGACGTATCTTACTCGATTATAATTACAATCAGCACGAACATGGAGTTTGCATATACATTCTGCATTATTCCAGAACCCGCATTTTACTAAGTTGCTGCACTGAGAACACGTCCTAGCTTAGCGATACGGCAAAGATTATGCGTACGCTAATTTGATGCGCTTGTAGCGAAGCCTTCGAACTTAGTAATGGTTTGCGCTCTCCAGCGCCTTCTTTTTCGTCCTCTTTGGTTTCCCCTGAAAGGACGCCGCTCGCGCTGAGAGTTCGTGCCTGTCGCCATTACGCATTATCGCTGAGTGCCGTCTAATAAACACCCTAACACGCTCTGCTGACATTATATTCAATACTGCGTCAGATACATGCAACAGTAAGCTGGACAAGCTCAAATAACATCCGAATGAAGACCAAGTTCGTTGTTTCACAATGTGCGGTCTATAAGTTCATTTTAGCGCAGAAAGCGGTTGCAAGTCATGGAAACAGGCAGATATTTAAAAAAAAGCACCTCCCTCCCCCCCCTCCTCCTCCTCCTCCCCAAATCGAAATGACGCTTTTCGTCAACTTTTTTTTTTTTTTGCAATCGAAAGAGGAGTACATGTCATGTATAAGCAATGAAGCACCCATTTCATTCCCGCAATACGTACGCAACTGCTCGCGCGTAAAAGATGCTCCTTTCTGCAAAATATTGTCATAGGAAGGCAACTAAGCCACATCGTCGCTATAAGATATTCACCCTTATTGGGCCGAAAGTGTCTAGTGTCAATTTAGCGGGTCTCTCTTCCCTTTGAGAAAGGAAAAAAAAATGTTCGAGATCCGCTCAGAACCATCTACTTCGTAGTGAACTGCCAAGTGGCATAGGTGCACGGTTGGCACGCATTAATATGCGCCCTGTTCAGCAGAGGTGTGCTACAGGCGAGTGACGTTCGCCCCCTGTATCGACCATATGAAAGCTTTATTCGAGCGACGCTTCGCAAGCCACTGAAGAAAACTGTAGATATTGCAATTCGTCCTACCAAGACACGCCAGCCAGGGCAATAATGGATGTGCTGCCCACTTTTGAATATATTGCTACGGATGGCGACGTAAATGAAAATATATTTACATGTTAATCGCGGGGGAAGATCAAAACAGGCAAGATGGCGGATAGAATGTCATCAAGAGCACCCCGTTGTCGTCTTCCTGACAGTGACAAATTTTGTCGTCATCGTAATACTTTGAATACCTCGACAATATGAGAAGGGTTACACTTCCTTACGCTAAAAGTGGCTGTGGAAGATCTAGAAGGCGAAACGGCAGGCTGTGCAAGGAGTGGTGCCACGAGTGCTTAAAGCGACCCTTTGTGCAAGGGTAACCTATCATTCGCTTGTTCCATAAACGGGTATGACAGCTTCTCGATAAAAGCTGACTAGACGTCTGCTCTACTGATGCGCACGCGATACGAGCACGAATGCTATCTTTATTGCAGTAGTCAATACTAAGTAATATTTGCTCCTTGAGAGAGAAACGCTTTAAACGTCGAGCGGGAATAAAATTAGCGATGACGTAAGAAGAAAGCGGACACCATTCCGCAACAGATGCATATTTTAGCAGGTTAATGTTCATACTTCAATTTTCGATCAGTCTTGATTTATCAGCTGTGATAGTACGACGAGTGCGAACTTTTTCGCATTTTCTTGATATTAGTAAATTCAAAAGCGCACTCCAGACGTTTCGTACATCAGACGTGAGTGCTCCGAGAGTGAAACTAGAAATGTGTTGCGTGCACTTAAGTTCTTGCCTAGACACATTGAGCGTAGAAAGAAAGCTATAAACAGTTCCCACGTTTTCCAGTATAACTATCACCTACATTGCACATTAGACTGTAAACTTAGCCGAAGAAAAATTATTAATGAGTTGCATTCATTTTCCCAATTAACGAATATAGAAGGCACTCGCGAAACCTCGTGACAGATCTGTTATTTATTGTAAGTGACGCACAAACACATATATGTATTACGCTTTACCCGGGAAACTGCAGGTAAAGCACAAGAAAAAGAAATGCGGTGCACGCCGATGAACGTATCAGCGAGGAAAGAAAGAACGAACCAAAATCTAGCAAAGAATGCTATCAAGCTCTCTCAGGAAGGCCATCCAAACGGGGCATGCTTCGACGCTCGGAGTGATGAATATGTGATGAGCCATCGAACTTCCGCCGAAGCATACGGGGGGCGGCTTTAAGAAGTGGACTGCCTGACAGAGCGCAAGATGGGTATCGTGTTTGCCCATCTCGGCATTACGTCACGCCTCACCCCGTCGATTCCCGACTTTCTCACGTCCATGCTCGTTCTTCCTCTGCAGCATCGCAACTGAAGTCGACGTCTGAACGCAAAAGCTGCACAGTTCGTTTTGTCAGCGATGCCACAGTGGGAAGCCAGCGTATACGGCTCTGGCGACCGTGCAAGCGCCGGAGACTCCTGTGCGCGCCAAAAAAGTATTGTCAACACCGTCTGCTATTTTTTTTTAATTTTTACCCTATAAATCTCTGACCTTCAGGTAAATCTTCCGGCGAGCATGTTCGTAGACGTTATACTCAAGCTGATGAAATTAACGGGCCCTAGTATATTTTACAGCGCGAAACATTTAACTAAGCTCGTGTTTTTGAAGAAAGAGAAAAACTTGTCATCCACCCATCCGTAGTGCGAAGCCTCAAGAAAATGCATACGGATTTTTCAGAGAGGTTTACAAAATTTCGTCTTGGTCCAACCTGGCGGGCTTACTGGGCAGGTAACGTGTTTCGCTGTTTGTTAAGTTCGAGAGCACGGGTTCAGTTCACTGTAACGGCGACCGCATTGTGATGGAGGCTAAATGCAAGAACACCAGTCTATTTAGATATAGGTGCACGTAAGGGAGTTCCAGGTGGCCAAAATTAATCCGGAGTACCCACTTCGGCGTGCCTCAAATTCATATCGAGGCCTTTGGCACGTAAGATCCCGCAGTTCTTTTTTTTTTTCGTCCTGATGCGAGATTCGAATCTGGGAAGAACGCCTTTCCAGGGTGGTCGCTCCGCCATCCGAGACAATAAGCTAATCTGCGGGCTTCCTCAGAGCTTATGCGCCATGCTGGTGGTTACATGCAGTGCACTACCTTTAAAGGGGCCCTGCAACACTTTTCCAAGTAATCATCGAATGGCTTCATTAAAGGTGCTTGTTGCATCACAAATTGACTACCGAAAAAATTTTTAGAATCCGTCAAGTACGAGCAGAGTTACAGGTACTTGTCGCACGCTTTAAGTGCTTCTCTTTAAGTGCTTTCTCTTTAAGTGCTTTCTCTTTAAGTGCCCTCTCGTAGCTCTTTAAGAGCTACCAGAGGGGGGGGGGGGTGACAAGAGGGCAAGAAGTTACGCCCGTTCGTCAGAGCGCCTCATGACCTTGAGCACTTTTGCTTTTTTTTATTCTTCGAACGCGCGGCGTACTTTCAGTGTGATCGCGAGCGCGCCACTGATCTCCACTAGGAGGAGCTGGATGGCGCATCGAGCACGCGGGCGTGAAGCCACCGGAAGCCGCCGTTTTTGTCCCGGAAGAGAGCTTTTCTTTCTTTTTTAAAGAAATACCTGCCTGTAGCGCAGTAAACTGTACGAATCGACCGGAAAGGTCGTCAGGGAAGACCAGTGGCGTAAATCCAGCAAAACAACAGGGGGGGTCCCGGACTTTGCATGGCAGCCATCTTGATTATTGGAAATGTGCATTTTATTTTACACCAAAATGAAAACTTTACAATAAAACAAAAAGAAAACACACAAATATTCATATATCGCGTTATTGCAATGCTCTTGACGATCTGCACTGCGCGACGAATGAGTCATACAACGTTCTGAACTAGTTTCTACAACACAGTTCCAAACAGCCGATGAGTATTCGATGAATCTACACACTGGATATGAAACAAACGTTAAAGGAACACTGACACCAAAATTGAAACCTCGAGAAGTTTGTATTGTTTGATTGTCTGTATGCGTGCAAGGGTACTTCTGGCCGTTTATAACTGGCGGACGTTAGCTTTCAGTTATCTTAATTTGATTTTGAAGCAAGCGTGAATGCTCATCTGAGTTGACAGCACCTCGCGACATCTTCACTAGTATGGCGAAACATTGGTATTAATGAAAACTAACACACAGCAATGCCAAGGAAAGTATAGGGGGTGTTATTGTAGTAATTAGAATATAAATGTGAAGAAAGTAAAGTGGACGAAAAGATAACTTGCCGCCGGCAGGGACCGAACCTGCGACCTTCGAATAACGCGTCCGATGCACTACCACTGAGCTATGGCGGCGGTCATCTCCCCGTCCACTTTACAGGGTATATATGTGGATTGAAACTTCAGGAAACTTAGGAGTGTTGGGATTATTGGTCAGCTGCCTGCTCGTATATAGATCACGTGCTACGTGACGCCAAGAAGGCAGAAAAAAAGAGTGTTTCACACTCGACCCCACACTATTCCCCCTCGCCTCGTTCTCTCCGAAAGAGCATATGACAAAGAAAGTTAGAGGTGACCGAAGTCACTTTCATGTCCCTTTCATCAGGTGCATACACAAAATATTTTTACAGATATCAAGAACTCGTTGCGCAGCTTATGTTTGCATAACAAAATTAGAGCCCGGTATACACATAAAGCCTTCTCCTTGCTTTCTCACCGCGGGAGCGGTTGATTGAAGGAGCCATGGGGCGACGCCCTTGGACGGTTCGCTCTGTGTTACATCACTTCCTGCTTGATGTCCGAATAAACACGAAGAGGGCATCATGTCATCATGGGATGTTTTGTGTCATTAATATACGGGAGATTGAAGTATGCGCTTTTTAATATTTTTTTCTTCGCAAATACACAACTCTGAGCCTTCACATTGCGAGGGTGCATGGTTTCTAAAGCCCTAACCCCCCGTACGCGTTACAACGCGTCAGCTCGTGGCGTGTGGACTCGGCGCCGCGCCCTTTCGCGGCTACACGTAGCTGCGCGACCTCTCTTTCCATAGCAGTCGAGAAGGTGTTGAGAGGAGAGACGAGCTGATGAACGAAGGAAAGAGAGAAACGAGCGAGGGCCTTTTTTGTATCATCAAACACGTGTAACTCAGCTATTACAGCAGCGTTTCGAAAAATTCTCACGGCTACGTGTTCGTTGATTGTAAACACTTTTGTTCATGAATAAACAGACTGTCCGAAAGTTAGCCACCAGCCTGGAGATCGCGCGTGGGGAAACTTTCGCCTGCTGGCATATTGCAGGAAAGCTGGGAGGTTGAACATTACAAAGTTTCGAGGTTCCTTCGCGTGATTCAAGAACCGCGGTAGGAAAGCCATGTAGATGGTGCGTAGAAGAGTTTTCATGTAGCTCGTCACTGGACTCAATGCCTTGATAACATGTCACTGCTGTGCGTGCGCTTCTATCAACTCCAAGGCGATGACGATTCATGCTAAAATGACTGGGCGTGCAAGCACGGAAACAAGAGAGAAGTCAAGACACCACAAACTCCGCTTGCGGCTCACTAGTTCGTCTCTCTGTTATTATTATAAGGTAATGAAGAGTTGGCCGAAGCGTCTAAATCACTCTTCTAAATGGCATTAATTCCTTCGGTGCGTGATCCTGGAAACCACCAAACATTCCTTGCTTTTTAGCGAATTGTATGAATTAGGGTAGTCCTAATAATAGCTCCATTGAAGCTAGTTGCAACGTAGTTCACGAAACCATTGATTTAAAAGTTATCTAGCAGATTTCTGTTAGTTGTTTAACGTAACGTGGTAGTTGTCCACCTGTCTAATGACTGCAAGCCATTTTGGGCTTTCAAGGCGGCATTCAAGTAACTGTCACTTCCCCCTTTTTTAATCAGAATAAAAATCCTTGTATGTTGCACTAAGGGTACCCGACAAAACAAAATTATAATCACTGATCAATTACATAAAAGGCTCACCTCATCAGTGTTTTTGGTGACATTGTCTTCCGAAGAAGGTCGCTTGGAGTTCGGCAGAAAGAACGAGCTCAGCGAACTCTGCCGCTTGTGCGGCATCTTCCCAGTCCAGTTGAAAGTCACAAGCACACTACGCCAAGAAGGTTGCGCGGCCGGTTGCAGTGCTGGCAGCACTTCTGTGGACGCGTGCAGGCTGAAACTGCCGTACGACTGACAAGTGATGTCGTATTTGTCGAATATTGGGAAGCAACCCCCACTTCGAAGCAGCTTTAATTGGAAAACCCCGCGGCGAAAAGGAGGAAGAGGGGCAACCCGGGGGACGCATTTTCGGGGTTGCAACCAAGGAGGTTGAAGGCGACGATGAGTACAGGAAGAGCGGAGAACGTCCTTGACATTCGTCGTTTTACGACCCACGCGCCCACCCCGCGAAAGAACACTGAAAGCCACAGGGAGCGTCACCCAACACAGGGAAAGCGTTTTCTCCCTCTGTTCTTCAAGTTTGTTGCACGTGCGGGGTGCAGAGAAAATCTTTTGACTGTGCTTGTGTTTCTGTATTTCTATTTTCCTTTTCATTTTGCCTCCCTACGAGAGCACTGTAAATAGTGAACAAACAAAGCAGTCTTCGTGATGCGTTCAAACCAAGCGGACGTGTTGATTCTCTGTCGTCGTCCAACCTACTAAAGAAAGTTTTGCCTCCCTGCTTTTCCGCCACAAAGTGAAACCGGAGGACAGGCGTCTTCGTTTGAACTACAGTGTACTAGAATTGGGCAGTGGGCTCACTGCCGTATCTCTGCGCCGCGCCTCCACGGCCCTCTCCGCGTCGATTGCTTGGGCGCCCGCCAGGGGTCTTGCCGCCAGTTTCTCCTGAAAACTTCTCTTGCGGGGTGTGAAGCGCGTCCTCTTGGTCGGGGTTACGCTGGTTACGCTGTAATTCCGGGGGGGGGTGGGTATCAACAAACGCGGGGTTGGAGGCGGGGAGAGGGCCACCACAATGACACAACAAGAGATCACACACACAAAAAAAAAAACAACGGAGGGAGAAGGCGGTTGAGCATTTTATTCTTTTTTAAAGCTGACCCAAGTAGTAGAAGCTACTGTTTCCATTCGTGCATGCCCTGCAGCGCATGTTCCCGCCATTCATTCGCTTGAAGGACCTTTGTCGGCACCACGCGAGCAGCTTTGCTGCACTTATGTATGCTTGTTTTTCTGAAGGAGCGGCATCTGTGTCTACCCAGGTGAAAATATTGCAACTGGTAACAACTAGCCCCAACTGGGACCAGTTCAACTGGTTTATGGTCAAATTCCCAGTTGGGACCCACTGGGACCGAATTTCCAACTGGGACCCACTGGCAACTGGTCCCAACTGGGAATTTGACCATAAACCACTTGACCTGGTCCCAGTTGGCACCCACTGACAACTGGTCCCCACTGGGAATCCTGCCATAAACCACTTGATCTGGTCCCAGTTATTTGCAGTTGGCAGTGGGTCCCAGCGGGGGCCAGTGGCTCTTACTGAGATCTGAAGAAGAGCCAGTTGCCCGTTGCAAATGGTGTCCCATTAGGAACTACTGTCTGAAGCTGGTCCCATTAACAATGAAACGTGATGTGTCCTGGGGCTCCAGTGCAAGATAAAAAAAAAACAACCTTGGATACTCCATCAAATGTTTATTTTACTAACATTACACAGCAATCAATTTTTTTTAGTGTTTGGCGGCAATCCTGAATTTTTTCCGTGAGACGTACCCGTGACCAATGGGAGAGCGTTGCTGAAAAATAAGAGGTAACATATGTTACATGCATGTCTCAGAATAGCCATATCAATTTATTATACACAGCAGACCAGCCTTCTAAAAATTCACACTACGAACACTATTTCTGAGATCATGACGAATGTAATCCGATTTTTTTTTTAAGTCGCTTACCTAAGCGCCAAGAACATAAGAACTACGGGCAGTAAGGCGATCGAAAGCATCTTTGTTTCCACTCGAATGTATGTACCTACAGATGCAACAGGTTCGGGAATATCCATTTGCAGTGCAAAATACGGGCCCCTTTGCGCTTTCTTTAAAAGTCGCGGACGGAGCTACAAATTTGCACGAGTATACTTTATAGTTATTTAGCATGCCGTTCAAAATACTATTGCACGGCACTCGTTTTCTGTGATGCTCCAAAACAAATTGCAGAAAATTAGCAAGCACTCCGCACAAACCCCTAAGCAAACATATTACAGAGCAGTGCCGGAAGAACTTGTTTACAATGCGGCGTTCCATCGTCTGAACACTCAAAACACTTTGCATTGCATTATATCAAGATGTTCTCTAGGATATTGAACAACTAGCACTCGAAGCATAAGTGATATATAGTTACCTTCAAACGGCTGCATCGCCGACAAGGCGCAGGCTTGCACAGGATTCCGCACACAATGGATCCACATATCCGTGTTCACAGGAAAAAACACTTGTCCGGCGTTCACCCACAAAGACTTCCAGAGATGAAACTGTCGGACACTAATTCGAGAAAATCTAAATTACGCACGCCATGACTGCACGTTCCTTTTGAAAAAACAGCACAACTAAGCACCGCTTCCACGGACCACCACCACAGAACACTTCCGCCACTCGGCCGCTATGAGCTAGCCCTCGTACACATGTGGTGTACGAAACTAGTATGGCTATGTTTCTAAATTTTCTGCCTTTATTATCGAGCTTCTTTCTTCCATTAACAAGTGCGAAATTGGCATGAAATAATTCTTTTCAGTTTATTTTATGTGTAATCTTTGTTTCATTACTTTGTTTCATAACTTGTTGGGAAATATGGTTAAGCTGGTGCTTAGCACTGTGTCATTTGAATGACTTGCTAAGTTGCACAAAATATATCGCGTCGTCATAAAATAAAGAAGAAATGAAAACGCGCCTTCATCAGGCGGGAGTGATCGCAACTTAAAGAACCGCAAAAAGAGTGCGTGAAGCTTGCCATATACCTCCCTCTCCTGGAAATAGGATTCTGGGCCTTCGCTCTGTTGTAGTTCTTGGTCGACGGTCGCCCGATAACCTTCGAATCACGCTCTACTGTACTTTCCTTGCGGGCCCCGTGGCTGTATCTGATCGAGCGGCGGAAGTACGGCGGAACTCAGTTGCGTTAGATGTCTTCGTCGCTGGGCGTGGCTCAGCGAAAGCGGCTGCGTGGTTGTAATACTATTAATGGCCAGATTTAGTTGAGCGTCCGCAACAACGTACGGACTCAGGCTGCCATAGGAAATGGCTGGCAGGCTGCGTCCGTACGTTGTTGCGGACGCCCAACTAAATCTGTCTAATATCTGGGGTTTAACGTCCCATAGCCACGATATGATTATGAGGCACGCCGTAGTGGAGGGCTCCGGAAATTTCGACCCCCCCGGGGTTCCTTAACGTGCACCTAAATCTAAGTACACGGGCCTCAAACATTTTCGCCTTCATCGAAAATGCAGCCGCCGCGGCCGCTGCGTGGTTGTCGCTACTCCCCATGCGCGGCTTGGCATGACGTCACGAGGTTACATCAGGAGTTCTAGCAGCTGCGACGCCGCTGGTTGCCATGGCTATGGCACGTCTGGCTTTTCGTGAAACGCGCACGTTTTAACGGCTGCTTAAAGGCCAACTCCGGCGATTTTTCGAGGTCGATGGATCTCAGTGAAATTCGCTGGGTATGTTCCTTTGCACGTTTCCGTCATTTATGCCAAATTACAGGCTTGAGACATGCGCAGATTGTTTGCAAATGAATTTTAAAGATTGTCTGCAAACGCCCTCCTGGCTTCCCACAATTATTGGCAACATTGCGTCTGTGACGTCAGTGTTGGCAAGGCGGCGGAAGTGACGCAGCCGAGGGCACCGCTAACTTCGGCGCTTAGGCCGCTACAGCGAGCGTCTGCTGTGCACAAGGCGACAGACAGCGTTGGTTTGGCCGGCGCTTCGCTGGTCGTCCCGGTTGTCACAGTTTTCATACTCCGCGCCGGCGTGACCGGCATGCCTTGCACGACTTCCGGTTCGTTCGTAACAACGTCTACGTCATACGTAGACAGTACACTCGGTTGGGTTTCGGTTTCGGTGTTGCGCTTTTTTGCTTATTTAAAATTATTCTCCAATTTGCCGAGTATTTCTGCTATCGGGCCCGTAACAGGAGCGTCTCAGGAACATAAAAGCACCTGTCGAGGCAGTTGGAGAGAGAGAAGAGAGTGTGGCGTGCGTAGCCAAGGAGGTTTAGCGTGCGTTTGTGTCGGCAGCATCGTAGCAGCATGTCGGCGGCAGTCTCGCAAGTGGTAGCGCTCGGCTCTGCTCGATTTTTCTTTGTCGTACGTACGGAAGTAATCGCTGTGCTGCACACAAGCCAATCGAGCAGGCATGCTCTCAGTCAGACAACGGCAGTATTAACACCCCGACGTCAATCGGGCCCGCTTCGCCTGCGGGTATCCGCGATGGACGTAAAAAGATTGACAACAGCTGATGACAGCAGTAGTGATGCTAAAGCAAGCGTACAGAGTCGTCCACATTTAAGCTGAACACCTCATTAGTATTCAAGACCTCATTAAAGCTGTTGTTTAATACATAATTCGGAAAATCATTACTGTGTTTGTCGACACCATGATTAGACGTTCTATATATAAACGGGCATTGCACTCGTGAAGTATAAGAAACGTTCTAGTTTTACCGGTTTGAATACTAATGAGGTGTTCAGCTTAGATGTGGTCGACCCTGTACGTTTGAGTGCACTAGCTGTGTTGCGCATTTGCGCAACGGAATAATCGACGATAATATACGATTTAAAAAAATACATATGGGGTTAAACAACGCGAAGAGGAGGATGATGTCTAAACAAGAAAAGATAATTCATTCGCAAACCATGAGACACTATTTTCTTATTATCTCATCGTCCTATCATCGGTGTTCATAACGGCCCCTTACAATACTAGGCCAGTGATCAGGTACCCTTCTGTGAGTATGACACAAAAAACTCTTGGATAAAACCCATTCGCTCAAGTCCAGCATTGCTACGTCGTACATTCGAGTTCAATTTTTTTTTTTCGTTCACTGTGAAGAATCGTACAACCAGAGTAACTGGTCGCACTTCGAGTTAGCGTACAATTGGGACCATTTGCTTCCAATATAACTGGATATGGTTTCCAACTGGGACCAGCTGCCTCCAGTTCAACTGGTCATGGTTCCCGTTGGTGGCCAGTTGAGTTGTAACTGGGACCAGTTGCAATTGGAATCAACTGGAACCAGTTGAGTTGTAACTGGAACCAGTTGCTAACTGGAACCAGTTGCAACTGGAATCAACTGGGACCAGTTGGTTTCCAACTGGGGCCAGTTGGCCCGCAACTGGGACCATTTGATCCCAGTAAACACCAGCTGAAACCAGTTGGATTCCCAGTTACACATTTTCACCTGGGTATCCGTACACTGCAACTGTCTCAAAGACGGCCCGTCGCTGCATCTGGACGGGAGGGAGGCGCTTTTTACAGTCTCCGGCGGTCGTGCACATAGAGCATGCAGCGTACGTGCAGAGAAATTTCTGGTGCAGCGTTCGACAACAAAAAACAGCTGGACCCAACGAAGCTAAAAGTGACCGCTTAAAGTCAAGTGCGATAACAATAAAAGCAAGAAAATACGAGGGCGGTGACAGCAAAACCTTACTCGTGCTTTGGTAAAGCGGTCAGGGTACTTCTAAAAAATGATAAAGAATTCTGGCTGCTTGTTTCGCTCTAAGTCCTAAGCACAGAACTACTGCCAGATGAAACGGGCTGGATAGAGATCGATGTACAATAAAAAAAGAGATTTAGGGGGGATGATTGAAGTAGCGGGGGAGGCCCACGGGGATTGGGCTCCTTTGAGATGCTCCAGTTAGATCGACGGTTGTCATCGGCAGTTTATTGTTTTATCACGAGTGACCATGCATGCATTGTTAATCCATATTGTGATATGGCCAGCATTTGCGCATACATAGGCAGGGTTTCGTGTAAATAAAATTTGTTTGTCAGCGCGTGACGCTGTCGAGTGTTATTTTGGTGGTGCAATTCTGCGGTGTAATAAAAATGTACGCACGTAATGTATGTTACTTGTTATGTACTCACAATACCTATGTATAGGTATTTTTTTTTCATTGGACCCGCACGTACCAATATATATCGCCTACGAGTCCAACCAGTTTTCGTAACCTTGTATGATCTATGTCTGCAAATAAAAAAAATTTAAGATTACTGTGCGGATACATTTAATACAAAGCCAAGTGATTCCGCCGATTATTGATTCGCGAAAAAAAAAAAACAGCATTAAGTAGGTTAGTCGCAGAGACCAGCTCATGCGAAAGCAAATAAATAAAAAATGAGGCATTGCTTATATCCTGCATAGTGGGGCTCGAAAGGCGGGAGTGCAGTCGCTAGGATCGCTACAGTGGCGAAAGGGCATTGAAAATCGTATCGACCAGCAGTACAAAAAAAAAGAACTTGAACGCCCCACACGCAGGAGCATTCATATTCATCATAGCCGCTTAAAATATCGCCCACCCTCTGTAAATCGGTCACAACGACAGCACTTTATTTCACAACTCACAGAAATTTGCATGAAAAGAAGTTTCGTGTGTTGCGCACCATAATTCAGACTTTTCTTGCGCGCAAAACAGCAACGCGAGCTAGCCGCGTCCTGCAACCCGCCGGAAAGTTTCAGGTGACGTAGAGTTACTGCATATGCTACCTCTGACTCTAAGTGACTCTAAGGTGACGCTGCGAACACTTCTAGAACACTGTAGTTTGAACGATCGGGTGGATCGGGCCCAGAAGTTCGTCAAAAACGCGCGCGCAGCCAGGGGCTCCGGAAGTATACATATGGGGGCGACGGAATGAACAAGGGTACTGAAAAATGCGTGCAGTTTCAGTTGGGTGTGAAAAGATGACTCATTTGTGGCGATATTTGCAAGCAAAGGCCGAATTTCTCTTACTCAATTTCTCTCGCCCCAGACTCGGTGCTGAATAAATGTCTTCACGAATCTCGTTGCTCTCAGCGAGTTAGAAGGCGCAATGATACGTCACCACGTGGATAAACGGCCGCTGCATGGCAGCGGCTTTCGTGATTGGCGCTATGGATGTGGTTGCAGACTTTGAACATCGCAGGGAAGATGTCGTAAAAATATTATCGTAAGTTGTTGAATTGTGCTTATTTCTTTCGTTGTATCTGAGAGCTGGAACTCTGAGGCGATTTTGAATGGCACGTGTGAACATAAACTTCAAGCAAGTCAAGATGGAAGATGTCCGAATGCAAAATCTCAGGGGGGGACCATTGCATAGGGGGTCCCCCCCAGTCTAAACACAGGGGGGGTCAGGACCCCCCTGACCCCCCCGGGATTTACGCCACTGGGGAAGACATTTCACGCGTAAGTACCTCAAAGTTGCATTACTTTTTACGCATTTTGTACGTTGCAGCACTCCGCCGTATTCGGACGGTGTCGGCACGGCGTCTGTCATCTTTCGTGTAGCGTTCGTCGGCGTCTAAAGTGAGGCGTAATCGCAGAGTTTAAAAAAAAAATAAAAAATAAAAACGCTCATAACAACAGCTGCTACCCGAGAATATTTGAATTGCGCGACTGAGACGGACAGAAGACGCCAGCTTCCGGAACAACAGGGGACCTTCCGGTGGCTTCACAAGCGCCCGCCTCGCAGAGTGGGAATGCGCCGTCGAGCCTTTTTAATGGAAGTCAGTGGAGCGCGCGCGCGGGCACGTAGCGGCATCACGCGGCAGCCAAGGGAACTATGCAGCTCATGATATTCAAATCAGCTAACGGCCGTGGACTATGGGTTTATGACGTGGTCATTTGGGTTTATGGCATCATTTGTTGAGAGAAAAGCGAGTTATTTTTAGATGACTATAAATTCCAGGCCGCGTGCGGCGCTGTGATTTTTGGCTCACGTGTTCTCAGGAGCCTCGACTACCGATCGGTAGCGTTTTCTGACCTCGCTCAAAAAGTGTTGCAGGGTCCCTTTAATGAATATTATCCAGCATAACATTCCTCGATGAGATGAGGTAGTAGTGTTGGCAGAAAATATTGTTGGGGGGGGGGGGGGGAATCAACCATACTTTATGTATGTTTGTGCGTTTGTATGTGTCCCTGTATACAGGGTGTCCCAGCTATCACGCAGCACGATTTAAAAAAAGAGGAACGGCGTTACGCGAAGCGAACCTGCTGCATATTGTTCCTAGTACACTGGAGTAGCCACTGCTTTTTTTTCGTTAACGCGGTTTAATTAGTTAGTCATAACTATATTTGTAACTCGACAAGTACTCACCTAATTGTCAAAATGTCAATTAGGCGTATGTAGGAATGTTCAAAGGACATCTAACTGCGCAATTTTTAACAACGTACTAATTACGTGCTCATTTTTTCCGGCTGATAAAGAAAGCACGCGAAATATGAAAAATAACACGCGACTACGCTCCCGCCCGCAAAGGAAACCAACGCCCTCAAATAAGCTTACTGCAAACAACCGCTTTGCCTGTTGTCCGTTGCGAGAGACAGCGTTCCGCATTTTGGCAAGTGTACAGGTCGGGCGCCAACGATATGCGTGCAATTTCGCTGGGATTCATTCCGTTCGATACTATGCCACAATCATTATCTATACCTTACGGCCGACTGTTCTCATTGATAACGCGGCAGGTGTTCTGATTACGGCCTGACTGTAAAACCAAGCGGTGCGTTTCTTAGGCCGGGAAGTGGCAGATAGGGCGATGCATTTTTTTTTTCTTTCTGCATTTTTCCCTGATACTGTCTGCCTCATGAGAGCCTGTTTAAGGGCGCGGGCTGTCTTGATCAACCGGAAAAAATGAGCGCGCAATTAGCACGTTGTTGAAAGTAGCGAAGTTAGATGCCATTTGAACATGCCCACATACGCCTCATTGACATTTTGACAATTAGGTGAGTACTTGTCGAGTTACAAATATAATTATGACTAATTAATCAAACCTCATTAACTAAAAAATAGCAGTGGCTACTCGAGTGTACTAGGAACAATATGCAGTAGGTTTGCTTCGCATAACGCCCTTCCTCTTTTTTTTTTAAATCGTGCTGCGTGACAGCTGGGACACCCTGTATATTACACATGCAAAAGTGAAAAATTTTGGGAAGTTTGAAACCCACCAAACCCACCCCCTCCGTGGCTGTACGCCAGCTGAGATGAGGTAGTAAGAGGTAGTAGCGCAGCTTTAGTTTCCAGGCGACAGAGCGCAGCAAGATGTTCGCTACACTGAGAGAAAGAGAGAGAGGAAGGAGGAAAGAACAGGGAAATAGCTCAGCTGGTATAACCCCTAAATACGCGGGAATTGCGTCGCGAGCGCCAATTGCTCTCCTAGTACTTGGTAGGCCCAAATTCCAAGCAAAAATGGATAAATAAATTAAAATACCAATAACGCTGTCATGCAACGGTTTAATGATGCGTCCGCCGCGGTGGTGTAACGGCTACGGTGCTAGGCTGCTGACCCGAACTTCGCGGATTCGATCCCGGCCGCGGAAACGACAGGAGCCTGACTGCATAGAATTTTGATAAAAAACCTGTAGCGTCCAAAAAGAAACACCCTCTATATGAGAGCTTGTACAATGTCCATTTGTGTTTGGCAGCTGTAGCACCGTCAAACACAAAGAAGGACGCACGAAACGAACGCACAAGTATACTCAGGCGAGCGCGAACTAACAACTGTCACAGTTGTTACTTTTTTGTGTTCGAGCAGCGCGCTCCTTTTGCTCACAGACAGCGGCACCGCTCCGCCTCGTCTAGCCTCGCCAACACAGAGCACCGTGCGAGAGAGAATGATTGAGAGATATGAGGCGCGTTTGTGGAGTATCGTGCATCTGCCTCGTTAGCTTAGTCGGTAGAGCGCCGGGCGCTTATCGTCGCGGCCACGACGTCGTAGTTTCGATTCCCAGCTGGAGAACCTTTTCTTACAGCTTTTTCTTTCTCATCCGTTGGCGTTCATTTCATCAACGTCATATCCGTGACGGAAATACGTCACTAAAGTCTTGGTGGAACGCGGCATAAAACACTTTTGTGTTAAAGAAACGTGTACAGTGCTCGTCGATTGAAACGCGATGCTCGTAGTGCGTGGCTGCTGGCGGTGACGGCGAGGGCGATAACGTTCGTTATATCCGGTAGACAGTCGTTCGGTCAGTGGTTCTTTGTAGCGCCAGGGAAGCGCTGCTTTCCATGGCTTCAAAACACTGCGCTCACGTGCCGCGGCGGGCGTTACGATAAGGTCCGTGTTGTTTTCACGCTACGAATGATTGCAGCACTGCGCCGACGCCACCGAAGACCACATACTGAACGACTGTTTACCGCATGTAGTCACCACGCGTCCCAAACGCTCTCGCCGTCACCCACACCGCCAGCAGCCACGCGCTCCGAGTATCGCGTTTCAGTCGCCGAGCACTGCACTACATGCAGACAGCGACAGGAGCGGACAATGAGAATAGCAGCCGAAACGGTAAGAGCGAAAGCGCCACCCATTGGCAAAGTAAGGTATTGGGCTAGTCGGTTTTGCATGATTAGAGAACTGCGCTGGTCGTGTCTACTTCGTAACGTGTGTCCTCCCTAACTCCTTTTGCCCCTGTAACTGAACGCAGTTTTTCCATCACGATGGTTGGCACAACGAACGAAGCTACTAAATAAAGATATGCGACACCAGAAAAAGACATGAAATAGCCAAAATCACATTTTATCTGTATATATAATTGCGTCCATTCGCTTTATTACTATGTAGGTTAACATAAGCAAACGTTAGCGAATTTTGGATCGGCTACCAGCGCTATGGTGACGCTTCATTTCCAATACTGAAACTAGCCCAAGTGTCCACCCACTGGCGCGCCCTCAGTAGATGAATCAGATACAAGAGGTTCCTGCCTACTCGAGCACCTGATCAGCGCTCGGCGACTGGCTTCTGCCTCCTTTTGTCGTGTGCTTCTTCATCTCTCGTCACACCTGATAAGGTCAAGTTTTTGCGAGTGGCATTGTCTCCTATCCTTTAAAAAGATTCTAACTAGAAAGAAGAAATAAAAGCCGAATAAGGACAAGAAAGGCGTGTGGCCTGAGAAGTCGTAAGGCACGCATTCAGAAACGCCTTCGCGATAAAAGCAACGAAAGGCGAAAGTAAGCACCATAAGTCTCCGCCAGGGATCGCTTTCTTCACCAATAAAGAAAGCACGGCCGGTATTTGCAAAGTTTAATATTATTTTCATCATTTGTCGCCGTGAGTGAGCGATTACCTTGCTAATCACACTGCTCTGGCGTCCGTGCCAATGACGGAGGACGAAAAGAATGCAACACAAAAACTAAAGCACACCGTCCCAGTGCTGATGCAATGTCGCGTACTTTTTGGCCAAATTCTGTCACTCCCTTATCGTTCGATAAGGCGAGCGATACTGCACCATCACAACGCGAACTGAGGTGAAGCAGAGTTTCAAGGGCTCGTAAATTGGCCCGTCACTCTTGACATCTCTAACGCTCCCCTCGAAATTAAATTGCGCTGTCTCCGATGGTTCTTTTATTAAAGTTTCGTGAAAGACTGGGAAGTCATAGTCTGCCACCTTATGTCAGCTAAAAGACAGACTTCCAAGTCTCATGTATTGAAATGAAATTTTGCTGGCCTCGAAGAGAGCGCGGACTCTTTCTTTATTGCTTTAACTATGCCCCTCCTCGGAAAACGCATAATTTCTATATTTACTATATGTTATTACAACCAGCGCGCTCGACGCACAGCGTTTGTTAATGCATGCTACTCTCTAAGCAATCAGCCTAGGTGGAAAGGAATACGATTACCACCCTCCCCCCACACACACACACCACAAATGATGCTAACAAACAAACAGATTTCAGTTTCCGTCTATCCCTTCACTTTCATCACATCGTCAACATCGTCATTATAACATCCTGTCTAATTTAATTGAGAATCCATTCACAATGCTACCCACTACTGAGACACACCGGTATCTTTCCAGAAGATTGCGCCGCCACGGTGGTCTAGTGGTTATGGCGCTCGACTGCTGACCCGAAGGCCACGGGATCGAATCCCGGCCGCGGCGGCTGCATTTTCGATGGAGGCGAAAATGTTTGACGCCCGTGTACTTAGATTTAGGTGCAGGGTTCAAGAACCCCAGGCGGTCGCAATTTCCGGAGCCCTCCACTACGGCGTCCCTCATAACCACATCGTGGCTTTGGGACGTTGAACCCCAGATATTATTATTTCTAGAAGAATACATTCAGCATGACATGCACCTTGTTCTCGAAGGGTTAACTCTTTCGTGACCGTGGGAAAATTGGCCACATTTTGTATGTTTTAGTCATTATTTTTTTATTATAAGTAATATGATAGATACAGTGTACTATTATATATCAATATAAAGCTAAGTGATTGTGCTTTTTAATGGTATTACTTTAAAAAATTAATATCAGAGAATAAAATGCAAGAATATTCAAGAAAAACAATATTTATTGAACATTGCATACAACATTTTTAATGTTGTGCTCCTAACATGAAAGAAAAATATAAAAATATTCTTAAATACACAAAATTTTCGCTCAACAGTCTTCTAGATTACAGGAAAGTTTGAATGATCTAGCTCCAAAATCATATGAGTTACCCTTTTTCTTTTGTGTGTGTGCCCAGTGAAAACTGCACTGTTCCATCAGGTTACATGGTTATATTTTTTCCCTCTATAAAATTTTTCAAACAGAGTAATAATAAATACAGTTGAGAGGAGGAATAAATTTTCTATGTTACCCCTGGGTATTTTAGCAAATTATGCTAAATAGCAGCACAGAAATAAATTCAGATACCAAAAGGTAGGACGCGGCACCAAAACACGTTAAAGTATGGCTTCACCACACACAATAAAAATATTCTAAACTTGTAGGCTGAAAAAAAGTCTTCACATTTCAATATCCGACACTATCGACATATATACTATAGGTGGAACCATGTCTGAAAGCTCTAAGAGGTAAAAAAATTTTTTTCAGTGTGCCAGTATAGGCAAAGCAGGCGTTACAGGTGGCATTTGTCCGGTCGTCAAGTTTCTTGTCCTCTTAGCACTTTTTGTATTTTCTCCGCTTCGTCAATCGCTAGCACTTGTTCTGAATGTACTTGTTTTGGGGATGTGTAGTCGTGGAAACTCGATAATACCTATATAGAGCGACAGGAAAATGAGATTCACCATCTCTGCGGCCGCGACTGCATCCGAAGAACCATCATCCTCGGCATAAGATTGCTTCTACAGGATTCGCAACCACACATACTAATTTTTGTTAACACAAATCCTGTTTATTACTTTCGCTGTGGAAAAGATGACCAAAACGCCGATTTTCCTTGTGACACATATCGCTTCACTGCGCAACACTACTCTGAGGACACGGCCGGGTAACCTTCTTAGGCTGAACATTACTCTCTACTGGCTGAAGATGATGTCACTAAATCTTCACCATATACTGTTGAGACACTACAAAGAAGAAATATAATAGGCCAACATCCTTACGACATTTCAATCGGAGTAAAAAAACGAGCTCGCTATCACGTTAAACATGAGGCGATGCGAAGCCGGAGCACTTGCACGATCGCGTTCCGTTGGCGTTCGTTGGGCATGCTACCGACATCGGGCATGCTACCGACCTCGCGTCGTGGAACGAGAAGAGGAACGCTACGCGCGTCGTGTCTTTCCTCTAGTCTGGCCGTTAATTCTCACAGGGCGAGCGGGGAACGCAGTCGACAGGCGCGCGAGAGGGAAGCAGCGTAGGAGAGGAGAGAGAGGGGGAGGGGACGCGCATGCGCTGGCGCTCATCGCGGCGTTGCGCAGGAGAGAATTTCGGCATGTCGAGGCCGCGTTTCAGAGGAGTCAACCGAAGCAAGCGCTGCACTGAACGCGCGCAGCGCTCTACCCGCTTTATATTCACACTTGAAGGAGAGGAGACTAGAGGAGGAGTAGCGCATGCGTCGCGAGAGCAGAAGCGAGAACGCAGGAGAAGCGCAAGCAGGTGGTAGGAGAGAAGTGGAGAGAAAGTAACGCGCAGCTGTTGGAGATAGGGAAGGGGGGAGAGTTGCGCAGGCGCAGTGTGAGTGCGGACGCCGACGACAACGCGGGACATGCCGCCGCTATAAGATGCTTCGCATCCAAAATCGATGTACCTGAAAGCGTAACGCACTGATCAACACCTGACTGCGATCCAGGCTCGGTCTATGGTTTTTTGTCATCCGAAGTATATTTCCATGATTTGACATCATCCTCAGAATCAGTTCTGTTAGAAACAGCAGAAAACTTTCTTGCAGACGCAACAGACTCGTACAAGGATCAAACATTTCTGAGAGGGTCTCGCTTCCGGGTCGTCGGCCATTTTCGCGAACGAACCAAGCGAACCGCTATCTTTGGGTCGTTGTTAAAGATCGCCGCCGCTCGGGAAAAAAAATCTAACTACCAAGGAAACAAGGCATTAGTGCTTATAGAATGTGCTAGATGGTGTAATTAGTTGCTAGGAGCGCCCGTTTTCTTTAAGTTCTCGCTCGGCGCGTTCGGGTCACCAGGTGACCCATGTTCTTTGGGCACGGTCACGAGAGCTAATTTCGACCACTGGGGCTCTTTAACCCTTTGAATGTCAAATTGTTTTTGAAAAAAAAAAACCTTCCCAGATGGTCAATTACTTTACTGCGGATTTTCAATGTACGAAATGGGTGAAGTCGGGAAAAAATGGTAACAAAAGATCAGGAACTGTATTTTGGTGTCAGCATCACTCAGAACTGCAAGATGTTCAATAGTACTTGAGAGCGTGGCATTCCTTGAAACACGGATCTACTCATAGTACTTTATCACAGTCTGCACGCATAAAACACGTGTCCGTTCTCCTCTAGAAGCGACGAGCTGTGTTGGCATGCACACGGCATCTTCTCTGCGTGCGACTGCCTTGAGCAGAGTTAACTCGGTAAACAAGGAGAGCGAGAATACCTCGCGAGCGTCGGTGATAAACAAGCTAAGAGCAGCGCCAATAAAGATGGAAATCAACTTACGCTGTCCCTGCGCTCCCGTCTCTGCTCTTGTCCGCGTTCTTCATAGGCGCGTTGCTTCTGGGGTGATCTGAGAATGCGCAGCCTACCGATACTACTTGCCACGCACGGCCGTGACAGCGTAGCGCCTAGAGTCGACTGACGTGGCGATTCGCGTATAGGGAAGTCGTACAGCTCCAGTGACGCTTTCTGCACCACACTTGGCGTTGCATTGCCTCCGGGATCGGCGCATCTTTGACCGATGCACGATGTTAACTGATGACGTCATGTGACGTCATCAGGCGGCGTCCGTCTACGAACATTAAAAAACCGCGTGACCTCCTCCGAGCACGCGATGACATCACATAATGATGCCGCACACGCCGTAAAAGCAAGCAGGTGTGCCATCTACAGCTCCGCTGTGATAACGGGCCATTTTCTAACACGGCGTGACAGTTTCGGCCAGACTAAGAGCTGATGATTTGATAGAGCTGACGCGCTTCGCAAGCAGAATTCAAATGTAGCGATGATTTGTTAACTAGTGCACGGAACAGTGACCTAGTCCAAGTGCCTGGAGAACAAGTAAATGTCAAATGGTAATGACTATAGTGTTCAGCTGGCAGTGCTATAGGCTAGAAAGAAAAAAGGTGTAAGGCAAGAAAAAAACTCAGTAATGCGTTTAACCGGACAGTGGAAACCTTGTGTTTGCGGTGACACTAAGTAATGTTATCTGCAAACTGGGATGTCAAAATAACCGAACATCGGTTTCTTACTTGCACTTTACCCTGCGTCGCACATGCAGAGCAGGACGTTCTCGCTCTTTTTTTTTTTACTTGATATACGTGTGTACACACGCACGCTTTTTTTACGTGTGGTGGTTCAAAGAGAACACCCTTCCAATCTACCTGCCTATATTTGGCACGGTGCATCTACTCAAGGTACTTTTCCATTGCCCCAAGCGCCAAACTTTGAAGCCAAGAGGCGTACTTTCTCTCATAACGAAGTTTTAAAGCTCGCCTCATACGCAACACGGCCTCACACAAAAAAAAGTCATGGACACGCAGAGATGCGTGAATAAATAAAGGTGAATGTATAAGAAGAGATCACATGGCTGCAGCTGAAGTTGAGCAGCGCCCTCTTAAAGGTGTAAAAAAAATGTCTAAGTTGGCTCTTTTTTTACCCCTCTGCCACATAACGGGATAGTATACGCAACGGCTACACAACACCAACGGCATCACCCAAACTTTGCATGCTAAGCGTGGTACCGGCATTCATAGAACAAAAAAAGTAAATAAGAGCGCGTCAGTGTGAAGGCAAAAGGGGGGGGGAAGGGGGTGGCAGTGTGTTTGGATCCCCTAATTATGTAAACACGGACGGGCTCGGCGTGCCCTCGAGAGACGTTACATTTGCTGCCTAATGGAGCGCGACGCGGCGCAGCTGTCGCCATCAGCGCCCACCGACGGCGGGGCTGACCACGCGGAGCACGCATTAAGGTGCGCGCGCGCGGCGCGCCGCACGGCCAATTTCGCCCGCTCTGAAATAAAGGAAAACACTAACCGAGAAGGACCCCGGCAGCGTCGCCACGAGCTGACACCCACACCGTGCACAGGTGCCGGGCATCGCTGCACGCGCAGCCTCTTTCTATCCGCTCCCTTCGTAGCCTGTTTGACAACTCTCACGCGGCATCTTCTCTCTCTCTTCTCGAGAAATTGATCTACCGTTGAAAGGCCCCTAACTTGGCGCCAGAGAGAATTTCAGAGCGCCACGGTAAAACGCGGTAAGCTGGTCGCTTTAAGTTTCATGCTAATAACGCGTCCTGCCCAAGTGAAGTGGTGGCCTGGCGTCAACGACCGGACTACACGTGTGTTCTCATTACCGCGGCAAACTCTCACGCGAGTGTGTTCTTGTCTGAAAGTCAATTAGTCCGATTAGCATTAGGAACATTTGCAGTTATGCTTGTCTCATAGCAGTCATCTTTACTCGGGTCTTGCGTTTCCACGTGTAAAGCGGCGGGTAACCAATGCGACTTGTATGTCAACGTTGCGTGTTGCCGTTCGCATTGCCTCTCTCCCACCTCCCACTTCTTAATTTATTTTGCTCGCTGATATCGTACTAACAAGCTAATTTTAAAGCGGAATAGGGATGAGTTGAATATGCGCCCAACACCTAAACAACAAAATAAATAAGCAAATAATTAAATTGTGCTGAAAAGTTTAGACAAGCACTTTTCTTCCTCATTTCTGAATATTATACGCGCTGCATTTTGCTGCCAACTTGGCCTCAGCCTACGAGAATGCTACATCTATCATTGGGCTTAAGAAACTATCGTAGAAGTCACAAAGCTTTCTGTTCGTAAGAATTTTGCTGTGATCGGTCAGCCACCTTTAGCGACGATCACTATCACTATCACTAATCGCTGGGTCATGTTCTGATGATTTTTGGTTGATGCAGCGCACACGGGACGAGGACAAAGAATTAAGAAGCACAGGACAGGCGCTGACTCTCAACTAAAATTTATTGGGAAAAAACAAGCCTATATATAGGTGATGTACCAGAGTTGTACGTAAGGCTTTACAAGTAATCGATTACTTGCAATTAATTATATTTTCGTGCAATTTTGTAATATAATCGATTGCTTTTTTCGAAGCTGTAACATTCTGGTTAATTCTATTACATTTTCTTGTAATTGATTACCGGTAATCAATTACGTTTTTTAACTAAAATCAAGTCGTAATCAGTCTCCTACAGCAGTTTTCGTCCCGAAAAATATGAAACCGCGGAAGGTTTTCCTACGTTATAATACCGCCCTTCCAGTGGCGTAGCCAGGAATTTTGTTCGGGGGGGGCTCACGTTGCAGCGCGACCTCCTCATTGAATTTTTAGAACGACTAAGTATATGAATAACATTTATTTATTTATTTATTTGTTCTTTCTTTATTTATTTATTTATTTATTTATTTATTTATTTATTTATTTATTATTTATTTATTTATTTATTATTTATTTATTATATCCTCAAAGGTCCCATATGGGACTTTACATGAGGGGTGGCGTCATAAAATGGCGGTATCGATGAAGGTGTATGTTAGGATGTGGTTGAGTCTGCTTCCTGGATGGCATTTTTGAAGCGCGCAAAATCGCGGATGACTGCTGCTTCGTTCGGAAGGTCATTCCAGTCTCGGGTGGTGCGCAAAAAGAAGGGCTGCTGAAATGAGGTGGTGTGGGCACATGGCGGAATCACAGCATTTGGATGACTTGTGCGATGACCTCGATGGACCGGCTGGATGAGGTGGTTGTCACGCGGGGTTGAATAAAAGAATCTGTGAAAAAGGCAGAGACGTGCAATACGACGACGAAGAGCGAGGGTAGAAAGATTTAACTGGGATTTGAGGGCGGAGACGCTCGAGTAGCTGGAATAATCTGAAACAATGAATCTGGTTGCTCGGTTCTGTACTGACTCAAGTATTTCGATATGATTAGTTTGGTGGGGGTCAAAGACAGCAGCTGCATACTCAAGTTTTGGTCTGACAATGGTGTTATAAGCGAGTAGTTTAACGGAAGGTGGTGTCATGGAAATGTTACGGCGTGTGTACCCGGAGCGCGGTTATCGGAGTGAATTATGTGATTTATATGGTCGCCCCAAGATAGGTTACTCGAAAGATGGACACGCAGGTATTTATTCGAGTCAGTAGCAGCTATATGACAGTTGTTGATTGTGTAAGTAGCCGGCGTGTGGTTTCGGCGACGATGGAAAGAAATTAGTAATGTTTTTTTCGCATTAAGGGACATCAACCAGGTGGTACACCACTGCTGAATGCGTGAGATGTCATGCTGTATACAGAGGAGACATCGGTGGGGTTATTTATAGGGCGGTAGAGGACACAATCATCAGCAAAAAGATGGATGTTAGATTCAACGGAAAGCGGAATATCGTTAATGTATATTAGGAATAAAAGAGGCCCTAGGACGATACCCTGGGGCACGCTGGACAAGACATGCGAGAGGTCGGAGGAGTGATCATTAACATGCACGAATTGTTTACGGTTTGTTAGGAATGCTTTAATCCAGTTAAAAACATGCCGATGAAGGTTTAGACGCGAGGTTTTTTGAAGGAGACGGGAGTGAGGTACCATATCGAAGGCTTTTTCAAAATCTAAGAACAGTGTGTCAATTGGGATGTTACGGTCCATATGAAGGTGAATGTCGTGCAGGAATAATGTTAGTTGGGTCTCGCATGAGTGATCTTTACGAAAGCCATGTTGATTTGGGTGAAAGAAGTTTACGGATGATAAAAATGTAGCAACATGAGAAAAGATGACGTGTTCCATGATCTTTGAACAAACACTAGTGAGCGAGATTGGTCGGTAGTAACGTGCAAATGAGCGGTCACCTTTCTTGAAGAACGGAAAGACCTTCCCAACTCTCCAGTCTAATGGGACTTCACCTGTGTCGGGTGACTGCTGAAAAATGATTGACAATATGGAACTACATACATGTTTAGTATTTTTCAGAATTTTGGCGTTTATGCCATCTATACCGCATGACGAAGAGTTCTTTAATTGGTTAATAACTTTTACAATTCCCTCTGAATTGAATGTAATCTTTGGCATTGGCGGAAAAGCAAAATGCGGAAAATCAGGAAGTTCGTTGTTAGGTTCGTTAGTAAAGACTGAACAAAATGCAGAGTTGACGGATGGAACGTCGCAATCGGCAACGGGGGATCCAGAAGTGTCACAAAGAGAGACTGTGGTTTTGTCGTCCGGTTTCATAATTTTCCAAAAGCGGCGTGGGTATGTACATGTATTACCATGTACATACATTGTCACTGGTATTACCATTAATATGTATTACCAGTGACAATTTGTATTAGATGCTGCAAATCACTTCTTGAATGCTGCCCTCTGTTAAGAACGAGTAAGAAATGTGTTTTTTCGTAAAAATATTATGTTGGCATGCCCGCAAAATCTTTCCAGGAATAACTGTCTTCAATCTTTTCAATATTTGTGTTTGTGTGTGTGTGTAACAGGTACGGCAAATATCACGTAAACTTCGGAACTGCATCAGCTTTGAACTGAAGAGGTGCCCGATAACAAAAAAATGAAGTCCACGAAATAACCAGGATTTTAATGCAGATTGTTTACGCAAAATGTTAATCTTTTTGCACAAATGATGCGGCCAGGGAAAAGCAAGAATGGGAAAGTACAACCTCGAATACGGGCAAAATATAGTCACCGGAAACAGTGCGCATTATGCTTACGCAAAACTTCACAAATGTACATTTAAATATGCATTCAATAAACGGAACTAAGCAATGATCACTATACATAATGGCCAACTGATATGTCCTTGGGCCAAGCTGCTGTCTTCGGACGCACCATGTAAACAGAACTATAAGGAAGAGCGCAGAAATAACGAAAGAAACTACTTCAAAATTGTTTTAAAAAGTGCGAACCACTATTGTGCACTCAATTTAAAGGAAGGTTGCCGCTTCTAGTTCAACAAACAATGCTGTTAGTACGGCTTCTCAATAGTTGAATTTGTTTGGTAACGCCGCGTATGCCGACCTCTCAGTGAACAAGGTGAAGCTGTCGATTGGCTGGTAATGTCCACCTGATGCCCGTATTCTTATGTTTATATTAGGTCACAGTGTTAACTGCTAAAAGGTACAAAATCCTCACGGCTTTAAAAGGTGGTGAGCAATAATATTGCGTCAGAATTACGGGCTCATTGACCTGAACTCTGCAACAGTAGTGTCTTTTCCTTTCGTTTGCGCTGATTTTGTCCTGCTCGGTATCAAAGGACAACGTTGACCCCGGCGAGGAAGCTTAGCGAAGCGGTCAATGACTTCCGACACGCTGATGTCGACATTTCTGTGGGCGTACAGAAGTGCCTGGCCAACCATGCGTTCCTCAGACATCGTGGAGCGTAAGTAGTTCTTAAGTAACCTCATGCTTGAAAACGTTCCCTCTGCGCTGGCAGTGGTCACTGGAAGGGTGACTAGAATCCGGAGTAGCTTGTACACATTCGCACAGAACCTGCTGTCGCAATGAGAGAGGGCATCGGTTCCTGTACCGGGGCTCTGGTTTGCTGCTTTGTTCGCCCACTTTGTCCCCATAGTCGCAGTTCTCCAAAACCAGCCCTCGTTTCGACGTCATGCGCAAAAACGGTCAGGAGATTTTCTGCTCCTTTCTCCCGATCATCTTGCATTGGTGGTATTGCGGATGATACAATTATGAAAAGTCCTTTAGAAGTGTCCTGTGCTGTTCGAACCGTTGGTTTAACTGGGCTAGTACGTGGTTCATGAACGGAATGAACAGGGTTCTGCGAAAATATTCTTCCGCACTTTCGAATGCATTGCTCCCAAGGTTTGCTTCCGGACACCGGCTCGACGGCTGGTGATCTCCACATTCAGTTTTTCTGCCAATGCCTGCATTTGTGCAAATATTTTTGAGAAAGAAACATTCGTGTTCTTGCGGTCACTTTCAATTGTCTGCTGTATCACTTCTATGTCGTCAATGGCAGCGCTCATGTCGATACTCCTCGTCTGCAGCTTATTGACAGGCAAAGTCAGTGCTAACACGTGTTCCGTCACATGCAGGCTTACAAGGAACGCTGGTGAAAAGAGTGCCAACATTAGACCTGTTTGCCTGCACTGGACTTTCGGCCATTTCCGTTAAACTTAGTCTCCTCTAGTGCTGCGATCAACGGCTGAAAGAGGGCTCACAAATGAAAGCACTGCATCGTGCTTCTCGGCCCAGCGCGTTTCGCATAGTCCCAAAAGGCGCTGCCTTCTAGGCTCAGGACAGCTCAAACTTATCACTTTTCGCAAAACGTGTGAGCGGCTAGAAGATTTACGAAAAAAGGCTGACGGTCGCCTTCAGAGTCCCAAAACAGTTTCGAATGTCTGTGATGGAGCATGCTGCACACAACAACTAGATAAAGGGAGTGACACGCGCAGTGAATACATAGAGTGCGGCTGGATATTTCTCACGGACAGCAGCTTGAACACCATTCGTTTTGTCGGCCATCGAACTTGCACCACCGTAGCCTTGACCACGGAGATGCTGCATGTTAATTCCCATTTCTATAAGGAGCCTTATGATGGTGTCGGCCAGGGCCCGGCCATTTGGTCGTGAATTGGCACAAAGCCTAAGAACACTTCTTCGATTCCGTTCGCATCCTTATTAAGGTACCTTGCACAAACAGTAAGCTGCTCGATACCCGCAACATCCGTCGTTTCATCAGCAAGTACGGAGAAGCAGCCTGCAGCGTTTACTTTTGCGACTAGGCTTTCCTTGATGATTGCAGCAGAGATTTCTATAATGTGGTTTTGTACATATAAACTAAAATATGAGGCCTTATTGGGCAACTTTCCAAATGCTTTTTTTTTATCTGTGTCGCCACAATCCGCGCGCATGCGAAGCAGCTCTTTGAAGTTGCCTGTATTTGTAGAGGAGGCTGTGCTTGAATTCATGGGACCACTGTCTCTATGTCCACGGAGAGCCACACCTTGCCACCCGCAAAAGAGAACTGTCTCAACAATAGGCTGTAACTTCCTTCGGATCTCTCTTATTTGAATTTGCCTGCCATGGTCCAGCTGATCAACAACACTGAGCACACATCCTGAGAAGGTTTGAAGAAAACTATCGGCTGCCAGATGAGCGTCAGTGTGATATTTAGTGACTTCATGTGCACCGAAGACTTCGAGGGCGTGCTTCCACTTTTGAAATGGATTGGATACGAGGGCCTTAGTGCGCGCATGTTGGCCCTTGCCAATCTCACTTCTGCTAAAAAGGACACACACTCGGCAAAACGCACCCTCTTGAAGCGCTGAGAAGCTAAGCCATCGGTACCTGTCCAGCCAAGCCACGTAAACATTCGTTTCTGCTTAAAAATCGTTCATAGACTAAACATATAGCATGGCGGAGGAATCCAAGGAGAAGCTAGCAGTTGATGTTTTGTGTCATCATCCACTTTTGAGCCATCTGCGTAGAGCCCGATATCAAACTTGCTTCTGCTAACATTTTGAGGGTCATAAAAAGATAAATAATTAAATAAATGATAATCAGGCTGAAGCCCAATAAATCCCACCACCCGGGTGACGCCGCTGGTTGGTGGTGTATGAGAGCACGAAAAATTTCGGGGGGGGGCTGAAGCCCCATAAGCCCCCCCCCCCTGGCTACGCCCCTGCTTGTGATGTCTTGCTTTCGCCGCGTCAGAACATGCGCCCTGGGCCAAACAGGGTAAACTAAGACGGCGCGTGGTCATATTAGGATCGAACACTTTTTCGGGTAGCAGCTGGGATTCCCTAAAGTTTTGACGGTGCATCATAATTCGGCTGCAGCGCCCGTGAACGCTTCGCCCTCGCAAGCCGTAATGTAACACGCTCCTCAAAGTTTGCTTTCGCCGCATACTTAGTCTCTATGCCGCGAAGCACGCTCTACAGGAGTCGTTAGCAGAACGTGCGCATCGCATGGGAGAAAATGTTGTTGTAGCCGCGTGCGCTACTGTTCTGTTGCTTGCCAGTGTAACAGTAACAACTCGCTGCGAGTTGGCTGTTAAATGGATTTCCAAAGTTTGTTACCCGCGGTCCCCTACGGCATCACTATGTGCAACTGATCGTTCCCAACGGCACTTGTTTCATTAGAGGTATATCTCCTTCAAGGCTGCGATCATCTATTATCAGATCAAATATGAAGGGACCACAGAACGTGGTGAAATAAGGTTTATAAAAAAAAAATCTCAGGTGTTCTTATCCTGTATCGAACAAACTAGCCTCGACTTTGTTATTTGCTTCTGTGTGATCGTATATGATGTATGCATGTGAGCTCATCTTTCACACTCGTCATCTGAAGCAGCATGCTGGGCACATAGCGAGGTAATTACCTCCAGCCCTGTTATGGGTTGCTTATCTCTCTTTTAACTTTTGTACGCATGGCTATATCAGAGGTACTTATATTCTTTACATTTTCTTTCTTTTTTCCATTCTGCAGACCTATACTCAACTACAGCTGTCGTCGGACGGAACCGTACTACCATGAGAGAAATAAAAAAATAGGCAGAACATATCCCTGATGTCTGTGGATCTAAAAGAAGCTTTCTCGATTTCGGAGAATAGCAACATTGGAATACTTCATGTAGTATGTGCAAATTGCAGGGTTTTTCTGTTTTCTTACAGATTACGGCGTGTGCATAAGGTTTAGGGTGTCTTTTTTTTTTCTTTTTTCTTTCTTTTTCTGCAGTGCTTAGATATTTTGAGGGGCACTATTCGCGACCGAGAGAAACTGATGTTTTGCCATCCCTTTCATATACGTGCGATGACGCCAATTGTACGTCTCGTGACTACAGCCCCGAGCCGTTCTTTGTGGGAAAACGACGGCAAAATAACAAAGACCGGCGAAGCATTGGCCTTAAGAGAGCTAGCCGGGACTAATACCGGGGATTCTTCTCAAAGCATACGGACCAATGAGCTCCGTTCAGAACATCGACTTTCCTGTCGGCTTATCAAATTTAGGCCAGTACATGCAGTGTTCTGTCCACGCAGCAAGATTCAGTACGAATGTATAATGAGCTCTCTGCTGACGCATTAGTTTTGTCTTTCCAAGACGTTCGGCTTCCTTCAAAAAACGCTGTCACAATTTCTTTTGATCACGATTGTGCTTGAGTGGTCGACACAGATGAACACAAGCTCCCCTTGAAGATTGTTAAAGTACGTATAGAATACGATCTCACGTCTTCCCTCTTAAGGTCAGCAGAGACACCTGCTCAAAAGTGATCTAAGGTTGAACGAATGGTATTAATACGGTGTGCGCTCTTGCGGTACGTTTTCTTCTCTTCTTCTGCAATATTTTTACAGAAATATCGAAGAAGCAAAGAAGACCTCGCGTTAAAATTAAGCGCGGCCTTCTGAGCATGCTCGGAAGACCTCATGCAATTTTAACGCTCGGTTGACCCTCTTCAGTCGCCTGTGTCTGTGACCACCTCGCCTGTTATTGGCCCTAAAAGCCGTATCCCTGCTGTTGTACTTGAGCAGTGCCAGAACGCCGTGCGGTCGTGCGTCAAACTTGCACGGTTTGATCGTGCAGGGTACATCAAAAGCAAGCCCAGGACGATCAAGTACAAAGAAGTACTCCTTCAAGTGCATCCATTCGGCGACAGAAGAGCCTGATTACGCGCACCGACGCGACCAAGTCCTTCCTGTGAAAGCCCGGCGGCAACTCTTTTGAGGCAACAATGCACTCCGAGAGGGCTTTGCGCAGGCTGTACCCCGCTCCGGAACTTCGCATCGCACGAAGCATCATGCACAAACAACAGTAAACGCCAACTTTTCCCGACTTCTCCTGTCGACTTCCACTAGATGTCACTCTCCTCGTTTCTTTCTTTTCTTTCTTATTTACCCAATGCGTCTGTGTGCTTTGGTTTACTCCGCCTTTTTCTTTTATTTCTTCTCGGGAGCCTCCGCGTGCTGGGTTGTCACCGAAAGTGAGGATATTTGTTCGTCTTATCTTTGACGGAACATAGATGTCTCGTCTGCGCTCGTGGTTGGCAAAGGAGCATCCGGATGTTAGAAATGTCTTGCTTTCATCGCACGCATGGACGCGTGCTCAATTTTTTTTACTCTGAATATTTGTTGCCTACTTGACACTGCGTCAATCTTTACAAAGGTATACTCCCTATTTCCCTCCCCTTAACTTTTTTTTTTACCTCGAATGGAAGCATTTACTTTTCATATATTCTTTGCTCATCCTTTTTTTTACTTCCTGACAGAGACAAGAACTCCCTCGGCAGGCTTTTTGTCAGTCTTTCGTGCCCTCAACCGTTCTCTCCACGTTTCGTTCACTAGGTGCTCGAAGTGCCCTTTCAGTGACTCTCAGGAAGGAAGTGAGGCGAGATATGTAGCCATACAGGCCGCCGTTGTCGAAGATGAATATTCGGGACCAAAATGCAGCAACGAAAAGCGAAGTTCGAAAGAACGCAGCCGTAGGCTTTCTTCGGAGGGTCCGTTGCCACCCCTGAGTGAGTCAGACATGGTGCGTCACCGATGCTGTACCATCAAAAAATTAGGCGTAATGCAGTCTTCGCAGCCATTATTCGAGCTGGTTCGCCCGACAAGACAGGCAAATTGGACAGGCCGCGCACGCGATCAGTTCACAACGCGACTTATGTGCACTGGTCAAACCGGTGCACTTTGCGGACTTACAATTAAGATACATACAGAGTGTAGGAAGCCGCGTGCCCTTCCCTCACGCCCCTTACCTCCTTTCCATTACCTCTGTGGCCAAAGGATGGAATAGCTCTCCTTGTGAACACCACCACCGAGAAGTTAGTTGAGATACTTACCGAAACGCAATGGAAAGATCGTCGTGTTAGGAGTTTTAGACGCGTACCGAAGCGCACATGGCGTTCAAAATTTACCCAAAGGTCACAGCTTCCGCGCTTGTCAAAACCCTGGTGCACGTAACTTCGGTGTCCAGAAGCGACCTAGCAGTTTTTGTAGCGGAGACACATACTGCGTGGTGTAGCGGTGATACTCGTCACTAATGTGTCACCGGAAGAGAGAGAGAAAAAATATTGAGAAAATCCTCAATAAAAAGAGCTAAAGCCAGTGCAAGCGTGTCAATACTTGCCTTCAGGTTGCGCGCAGATTTCGCCGAAGTGACCCTTCTACAGTCCCAATGATTAACGTGTAACAGCAGCGGGATGCAGAATTTTAAGCGCCAGAGGCTCTCTCTCTCTCTCTCTCTCTCTCTCTCTCTCTCTCTCTCTCTCTCTCTCTCTCACACACACACACACACACACAAACACACACACACACACACACACACACACACACACTTTCAACTATACGTGTGATGCCATTGGCATTTCGCGTACAGTGGACGCAGCTTTCTCGACACTGCCGTTCAGAAACGCACACGTACACGCAAGTGCTCGCCATGCTTATCGCGAACTCATTTTTCACTTCAATAATCTTGTTTCTCTCTCTCTCTCTCTCCATACCATGCAACTCTCATCATGAAGTAATAACGGGTAGCAGGAGCTTATACTCAAAATTTCGCAAGCCAGAGATACTTGCCGCTTTGCTTTCGACGCGGTAAAGGGAGGCGGCATATTTGTGCGGCGCGTCCCTGCACTCCGTGTGATCTTTCATCGTGCCAGCCGCATACTATTCCAGAGTAGTCTTGCTCAAGAAAACTCTTTTCAAATTTCTGAGGAGGCGGCTTCGGCGGCCCAGAGGGCACAAACCACGCTAGTTCCAAGACGCGAAGGCTGCTCTGATGGACATTCGAAGGCCGCCGGCGAGGATAATAATAAAAAAGGCCCCTTTCTAAAAGGAAAAGAAGGAATAAAGGGATTTAGGGCGAACATTCAGGAAAAGCTCGCCGCACACACGTTTGTGCAACACCCACATATCTCGTGTAAGCACGCACCACGTGCACGTGAAAGCGGGTCGGCTTTTCTGACAACTCTGCCCTGTTTCTCATCCTGTGCTGTACGCGCATTTCTATCCCTCCCGCCTACCCGCTTCTTCACGCAATTATATTCCAATGGAACATTCAAAAGCGAAACATTTTTGTTTTTTTTTTTACTCATTAAATGTAGTGCTACCTCAATTTCTTTTGTTTCTAGGCATTTCTCGCGTTCTTTATTTTCTCTTTCTATCTTTAAAGGAAAGGGAAGAAGCTTCTACCCTCGATCCAAGTAGTCCGCCAAGATATCTCCACCTTCTACCATGCATAGCCTACCTACACGCCCACTGCATGTGTATGTTGGGTGCCGAATCAACTGCAAGATTCGCCGGGGCCCCGTTGGAGTCATTTTGAGGCTGTAAATAGACACACGTGGGATACTAAAGCACGCGCCACACATGCACTCTCTCTCTCTTCTCAGTTTCTTTATGTGCGACGGTTCTTTTTTTTTCCTGCTTCCCGTTTTTCACCCGGCCCGCCTTTTATCCCTGTCTCGTCTTCCCGTCAGGGACGAGGTGAGGGGAGGACAAGCGCGCCTATTCCCTCCCAACATATTTTTTCCCGCCAGCCTCTGTTATCGCTCGTACTCTCCCACATCGGGTCGCGCTCGCAAAAGCGAACGCACAAGCGCGCAATCGCACACTGAGACGCGTAAGCAATGCGCGCGTGTGGTAGGCCTTCCTTTATTAAGGTGCCTCAACACCGGCAGGTCTACTGCATTCGCACTCGATGCGGAGGCCTAACTCTTCCCTCAAAAGCCACGAGAAGTCATCGCAGGGATGAACTTCGGCAAAAGAACAGGAAGGCCAGGAAACGCGCGAGATAGCGCGACCCGAAGTCTGTCTATACGCACATCTAGGCGATGCCTTAGAAGAGCCATGTCGGAATAAACGTGCTCACTAGGGCGCCGACGTTGTCAAGCTTGCATGCCCTGACAGATGGGTTCGTTGGTGGGGGAATGGTGGCAGGGATCCTGGAAGAGAAGAACAATGACCAGCAGATAAACGAAGTAGAGGGAGAGGCTGTGCAAGATGGTGAACGAATATGTGAGATATTTTTTTTTTCCTTTTTGTATATCACGTCTCTATCGTAAGATACGGAGCAAAAAATTTCATACAAATGATGCACAAGTGCTGCCAACGGGCGAACAGGGAAGCGTTACGTTGATGTATCGCCCGCCGTGTTGTGAAAAAAGAAATATGGGGAATGAAATGGGAAGGGGGGACGCACACTGTGGAAGAACCTTGGTGCTCTTGACTCATACACAGTGAGCGTGTGTAAAAGCGCAAGAAAAAGCCCGAGACAGATAAGAACGCACAGTGTGAGAGAAACGCCGAAGCTCTCGAGACCAGTGAGCTGCCCGTGAGCGTGCTCCAGGCGAGGTTGGTCTTTCTGTGCTATAGTTGTATCTTTCTCGCTGCTGTTCCCCGTGAGACTAAAGCGAAGGGAGACCTAAGCGGTTCGCTGAAGCATGCGTCTGTGTGTAAACCCACGAGATCCAGGCCGTCGGTGGGCCGTGGTATAAAGGAAAGTGCGCAGCAACTCATTAATCTCTTTCTCTGGGGTGGCAGCGTTCCTGGCATTCTCTGGCACCGCCTTCCTTCCTTCCTGTGCGGCCTGGTTGCGGTGGTAGCGGCGCGCCAAGGTGTCATTTAGACCTCGCCGCTGGCCCGAAGGTAGCCAGTGGTGGCAGACTCTTACTTTTCTTCCTTCTCTCCTCCTTCCTGCTTTTCATTATTTTTTAAACAAACAACGAAAAAAGCTTTGCGGCATGCTTCGGCAACGGACCGTTCCTACTGCTGCTTGCACGGGTATTTCGGTCTGTGCTGGTGTTTGTGTTTACATTTCTGCTGTTTTCGTGATATGCTTGCGCTTCTATATGCCTTTGTGTCTATGCTTGTGTACGTGTTTGTGTCCACTTGTCTTAGTTTGTGTCTGTTCTCGTGCATATATTTGCGTCCGCGTGTCTGTGCTTGCGTATATACTATTTGTGTCCACGTGTTTTTGTTTGTGTCTGTGCTTGTGTACGTGTTTGTGTCACGCGTTTCTGCTTGTGTATGCACTTGTGCCTACGCGGTCTTTATATGTGTCTGTGCCTGTGTACATGTTTGCGTCTACGTGTCTTGTGTCTGAGCATTGTTATACATATGTGTCCACGTGTACGTGTGTCTGTGCTTGCGTATATATTTGTGTCCAAGTGTATTTGTTTGTGTCTGTGTACGTGCTTGTATCTACGTGTCTTCGTTTGTGTCTGTGCTTGCTTATATATTTGTGTTCCGCGTGTCTGTGTGTCTGTGCTTATGTACGCGTTTGTCTTCAAATGTCTTTGTTTGTGCCTGTACTTGTGTACATATTTGTGTCCACGTGTCGATGTCTTTGTCTGCGCTTATGCATATATTTGTGTCCGTGTGTCAGTGTTTTTTCGAGAGTGCAATATCTACCCCATCAAACTGCCAAGCAACGCCGGAAAAAGAGGGCATCGGGAACTCGTTGCGCGCACTGTCGTCAAGCTCGCACTGTGGCCGCTACGTCGGCTTGCTCCCCAGTGGGCGCCACCGAACGACGGGGGGGGGCGTTCCCGCGACAAAATCTCGCATCCCGCGCGCTCGCTTGCCTGTGGAGTGCTCGCTGCACGGGAGCGAGCACACCGACGTTTCGCCGTTGCTGCTGTATACCGTTGTGGCTGCGCACACAACGCTGACCGCGACGGCGTCGGTCGCATATTGCTTTCGATTTGTCGCGGCTTCATTTTTCTCAATCGCCGAGAATCGTTTCTGGCGAGCCATCGTCGTTTTGGTGGGTCTCAGTCGCTCGGCCTTGCTGGCTGAACAAAGATAAAGAGACGGAAATGGGGCAGCTCTGAAAAAAAAAGAAGAAAAGGAAAGAAAGATTGAGGCGCGAAATAATGCGCTTTGTCGGCGATAATACTGCAGTGCCTCGACTTCGCACTGATGCCTGATAGGCAGCTGCCCTCGTATACTGCCCCTGTAGGTCGATTTCGCTGGAAAAATAGAAGAAAGAGAGAAAGCCAGTGGTAACTGAACAGCCGAGCTTGAACGACCGCGTTACTGGACACGCGAGAGTAAAAAGTGAGAGAGAAGAGTCGCGTGCAAGTGTTTCTTTTTTTCTTTCTTTCTCTTCTTGCTTTGAAGGTTGTCTCGAGCGTTGTTTTTACTCGTGTTTCAAAAGAAGGTTGGGTGTAGCGTATACATGAAAGAACTCTCGGTGTCTCTTCGGTCTACATGACAAGCCCTTGGATAATGTCTCGCTAGCGATGATGGATTGCAAGTTTGCTGGACCGCTCCAATCTTACGTACTTCTTACATTCTTGCTTTCCTAACACTATACAAGCTCACAATTTTTTAAGTAAACGAAAACAGGTCGCAATGCGTATTTGTATAGGTACAACGCTAACAAACAAAGCGTGACGATCACATCAAGTTGTTGTTGTTGTTGTTGTTGTTGTTGTTGTTGTTGTTGTTGTTGTTGTTGTTTCATTCCTTCGCGCAAACATTCGCGTAACTTACCTAAAATTCTGTAGAAGATAGCGTAGGATTTGAGAGAATGTAAAAAGAGTGATTCTCCGTTTTCTTTATTACCGAAAGTGTAACAATGTGGGAATAGTTGGACGTTCTTTAAGTTTGTCAAATAATTTTTATGTGATCCAACTCAAAACAAGGAGCCCTTTTTGACAGCAGTCAAGGTGACGTTTATGCTAGAGACCACACGTTGATTCACTGATGACCGAATATCGATAACACCTAGTGGTTCTGCCGCGTGCGCCCGTAACCAATCAAAATCGCTTATTTACCCTGATAGTGGAGTGCTTGCATCACCATGCGTACTAAGCCCCTTCAGTCTGCACGGGAATGACAGGCAGCTCATGAATTAGAATTGTCCTAGTGTTGCATTCGCCTCGTGCATCCAAATGTCCCTGTGAATCCTTATATTAAATTTCTCGAAACTTATTAAACCGATCTTCTCGTGCAACCCTCCAACCCCCAATGACAATAATTAGTAACACAAAAACATCATGTCCACCAAGAAAGCCACGAAATTTGTTGCCAACAGTCAGCCGGCCATTGCAGAATCCGTGGAAATGGGTACTCAGAGCTACTGAAGCGCCACATCTACGAGACCATCTATCTATCTATCTATCTATCTATCTATCTATCTATCTATCTATCTATCTATCTATCTATCTATCTATCTATCTATCTATCTATCTATCTATCTATCTATCTATCTATCTATCTATCTATCTATCTATCTATCTATCTTTTCCCTCTCCTTCTCACGGAAAACTGAGACAGTAGAAAATATTGAAACAGTACCAGCCGAATACGTTACTGACATTCCAAATGACTTCGGGCCATCGCTCTTTAACTAAGTCCCCCAAAAATGTTAACCCCATTTACATAACTTCGAATCGATTGCCATATAGCCAAAAGACGCACGTCTGCGTGCGGGTACCCGGGAAGAGCGAGGCTGCGCTCCGTTGAATCCCGCAAAAGCTATGCCATCAAAACACAACCTCACTTGTTCCACGTGCCGATGTCTCATCGGAGAATCCCGTAAAATCAAGCACATTTTGCCATACGACCTCCTGTGCCCCCGCAGAATATAGATCGGCTTTCGTTTTATAAACCGCGGCACCTCACACACGCGCGCAGCGCACGAATATATATATATATGTATTCGTGCAAGTTTAATCTTGCGCGTCCCGTCAGCGGACGAATCCAGCTAGGAGGGAAACACTGATTAATTGGAGAATTACGCAAAGGGACTGCCACCGCGCCGCGTGAGGTCACTGCAGTATAAGCGAGGACGAGCTGTCCGAGAGCTCCTCGTGCAGTATTAACACCTAAGTGCACTCGGTCTCATTTCGTGGCTCGGCCTCTTTAAGTTAATTAAAAACCGTCCACGCATGGCTGTAACTTGTAATGAGAAGATTGCGGCGAAGAAGAAGATAGCGAGCTTTTTTCGTTAATCTTTTTTTTTTCTCTCTCACTCACTCGGCTTTGGTAGTTGCGAGAACGGAATGAAGACAGACAGAAGGAGTAAAAAAATATGAGAGCGTGGAAAAGACGAGACGATAAAAAAAAAGAGAGAGAGACGCGAAGGACTACAGACGGACGAACCCCCGAAGTTGCGCGAATTAACGTGCCTACGTGCGGTGAATAAGCCAGTACCGAGATCTCGCTGGCTCTCTGAGCAGACCAGACGAGCCAGCATGGTCAGCTATCTCCTCGCCCTGGCATGTACGTAGTCGAGAATGTTTTCTTTCCCTCGTCAGAGTGTGTGTCCTGCTTCAACGAAAACGGAGAGAGAGAGAGAAATAGAAGAGTGGGAGGAGAGATAGAAAAGGGGGGTGGGGGCATCGACGTCCCTCAAGCACAAGAGGCAAGAGCTCAAGAACGTTGGTCTTACAGCCTCAAGTATTTCCAGGTTGCGCGCACATATTCTGATTTATTTTTTTTTTCTATCCGAGTGCCGAATTTTTTTCATATCTTTCTCTGATCCGTGTATCGTGCGGAGAGCAGATAAGCTGTACTCAGCTCGAGAGCTCGGTTATTTCTTATTTTCCTTTTGCTTCGACCGCACAATACCTTGCCTTGTACGAGTTACCCTTCTGTTTATTTGTTTTTTTATTTGTGGTTACTTATGTTCGATCTATTCGGCAACGTCTACATGCCGAAAAATCGGTAGAGGCATCACAGCGGGCATTACGGCACGATCACGATCCGCTCCTCTTCAGAGCCTTTCTCGCACCCACTCTTTCTTCTTTCATTCATCTTCTCTACCTCTTTTTCTCCTCGTGTTTCATTTCTTTTTAAATCTTAATTTTTACTTGATTTTACCTACCCCTAACTATAAACGGCTACGAAGAGAAGCTTTGCCACTCCTTCTGACATGAGATGTATAACATTTTTTGTCGTTTTATTTTAAACTCGAAGTTTCTCCAACGATCTCTAACGAGCCACTGTGGTGGCCTCGTTGAAAGATAAAAGCGTGCCGCTGCTTAAAACTTGTTCTTGCGCGGGTGTGCGTGCTTGCGGGCCTAATCGCGAGCACGCGAGTGCTGTGATGAGACGAAGAGGAAAGCTGTAATGAAAGAGACTGCTCCAAGTAAAATGCCGGAAGCATTCTAGCTGATTACAGGAGCGTCACTGCGTTTTTCTTCTTTTCTTAGACTCAAGAAAGTAAACCAACAAAAAAGCCTGTAGCGCAGTTTGCATTTTAAAACGCTCGTTTATTGCATTTTAAAACGATCGTTATTATTTAAAACGATCGTTTATTGAAATAGAGGGGTAATCTGGTCATTACATGCAAAGATCGATAGTTCAACGTACCTCATAAATTTTAACAGTAGTCTCTCCAAAACAAATATTTGTTTTAAACACACGCGCATATAAATTGCGCACACGCTTATGACTTCTCCTCTGTCAGGCAGTTTGCATGTCGTAGAGTAGCGAGGACTCGAGCTTTCTTTTTTTTTTTTTTGCGCCCTCTTCGAAACGACAGTCAATGAGTACTCGCGGCGTTTCTATCGCTTATTCTCTGCACAACGGCATGTAGGCGACTATACACAAGCCAGTTAAGATACTCGTGCTTCGTTAAAGATATATATTGCTCTCTCTTCGTCTATGCTTCGATAATTCACGAGAAAAATGTCATAGTTTCCTTTCGCTTGCCCAGTCTGTCAAGTAATTTCATTGTTTTGACCGTCGCAAACAGAGGCGTAGCTTTTCCTATTTTCCAAAAGGCGGAAGAAGGGCGTGGTGCGCGGTCTAACCAGCTTGCATTGAGGGAGGTACGTTTAATAAGTCCATCATCGTTATAATCATAGCTTCGAAGTTTGTGTCCGCCACATTCCAACGGCACACTACATCTCTGGAACAAAGTGCAGCCGCTAACTGGTGCGGTTATGGACCCAGCTACCAAAGAAGAGAAAAAAGAAAGGGGTGATGACCCCCCCCCTCCCCTATCGTGGACATATTCGGGGGAGGCGAGTGCACCCCTGTCTCTCCGTAAACTGGCGCGCCTGCTAGGCATATCAGACATGTGTCACCGTTTTTGCTATTATCAGAGAGAAATAATTACGACACGACGACCGTATACCAACATATAGGATTCATTAAAATACAGTGCATATCATGCCCATATGATTTCTCACAGCAGCTTGCGTATAAGGCCACATTTTATTGGCTATATACAGAAGAGTGCGGACAGCTGGGCTTATTGGTTGTACATGTTTCAATTAAGGGACAGCGCGAAAAACCACAGGACACACAGAAGGGAACGCACACAGCGATGACTCTCAAAATTTTTTATTGCGAAAGCAATGTACCGTCTATATATACTGTCACGATTACCAGCCGGCAGGACGACAGAGGACAACGAAGTGAGCATCACGAGCAGCAACCACCGTTCCTCCGTCGTCCTGCCGGCCATTAATCGTGACTATACCAAGTTTACACAAGATACACTCAGGTAGTACCGAGTCACTGGACATAGCACAGATAGGCCACCAACAGCACAACAACGAAGACAGTTACGAAAGCCCTTTACTCAAGTAATACAGTTCCTTGGGCGATAACGCGATTGGTGGGGTGCTGACACAGCTGTCACCCAAGTGCGCAATCTGATGAGCTTCAACAATTTCACGTGTTAAGCGATCATCGTGTTTACTCACTACACTACATCTCTCAAATACAGGTGAGCACCTGCATCACCAACAGTGGATGGCTAAACAACCGTCGTGCGCACGTTTTACGTTATTTTCATGCTCTGTTATTCTATCGTTAGCGCAACGACCCGTCTGACCCACGTAATATTTCTCGAGTGCGAGCGGTATCTGACACACAACATTTTCAATGCAATCAATATACATAGTTCTATGCTTCTTTGGCAACCGTTCTCCGAGTTCATTGGACTGGATGGCCTCGTCAAGCGGCAAATACTGCTTAAGTTTGCAGGAACAGAAAACGCCACCTGAACATTCGCTTTTTGCGAGATTTCTTTTTTCCAAGTTATGTGATACTTTGTGTATATATGGAATGACAGTCACTTTTTCTTTTTTTTTTGCCCTTTGCAGGCTATGATTTTCCTGATTACAAGTTCGGAATTTCCTGCGCATGCTCTCTGCCACAGAAACTATTAAATGGTCAGGGTAGCCTGCGGCGACCAGCGCTTTGCCCGTTGTCCTAACACTTCTGACAGCTTATGTGGACATGACCGTTCCGGCGCCATTGGCTAGGCTAAGGTTTACAATACCACGTTTTACCAGTTTTGAGTGGGCTGAGTTGAATGGGAGAATGGGTGTACCCCGCGGTTGGTACACCCAACAGATGTGATCCGTGCTAAAGAGAAACAGAACATCAAGGAAACGAAGTCTCCCCTCATCCGGAAATTCGTATCCAAGCTCCAGCGGGTTAAAGTGAGTTCGGAAAGTAGCCAGCACATTGTCGCCATTATTCCGAAGTTCGTGAGAGTCACAGTCAATGAAAATTCAAAAATTGTCGACGAACCTAAAAACTTTTGCCCCTTTTGTGGTAAAAGTTTCTTGAAAGTCAGCGCTATGTGCGTTCCCTACAAGCCCAGCTGTCCGCACTCTTGGAATACATTTCTACAGCGGGCCCTTTTACGTATTCGCCTACGAATCCCTGCGCCATCGTGAGTGCCATAGCCAGTCTCGCTTGCCGTGAACGATGTTTGTCATTCCGCATGAAAAACAAAGAACTCCGTGAAGACGTCAGACTTTTGTTCTTTAGTGACATGCCTTCACGAGGGCATGACGTGTGGGTGTGCAAGTATCTACGTGCGGAATTACATCGCGAGATACGCTACGACTACTTGCAAGAGGTATCCTTAAGCCTTAGGTACACCTTCAGCGGCCACACAGCGTAAGCTGCTGGAGTTCCGGTGGTTAACAAGCCAGGCTACTGAATGGCAGTGGATGCAGCAGTTGCCATATCTTCGCAGCCGCCTCCCGACAAGACGCCAGCAACCCAGAAGCCCGGTCCACATGACGGGAGGAGCAACACTCCCTAGTCAAGTTCTGGATGTACTTTTACTGGGGCCAAAATTCGCTGTTGAGCCAAAACGTACCGCACAAGAACTCCTTGCCATGGTGAGGCAATTGTGTCCCGTCTTGCCACTGAAGGTGAAGAAGAACGGCGCATATCCGAAGCCGTTGACGAACTTCAACGCTGCTAGCCAAGTTCACCAAAGCATCCGCTAAAAGGTGTGAGATACCTTAAGGAACATTCGCTATGTGTTCTACCTGCCGTCAAAGAGGATGGTCTTACCGTACTACCCGTAGGAGTCTATCATGGTAAGGCGCAGCATATATATCACTGAAAATGTTAAGGACTAAGGCCACAGAAATGTGTAGGAACCTGAATCTTGATAGCCTGCGTCGTAATGTAGCGAGCAGTCCGAAGGACGGCATGTACATATTCTTCAGGGCCAAAACACACAGGGTGCATTTACCATTGACAGCTACAGTCTCTGAAAATGGCTCTTGGCAAAAATCTGTCGCTTCATTTTTGCAAAAATATTTAACATTCTAAATGTCAATGACCCTTTTCTAATCAGAAGTTCTAAGGAAGTGCTGAAATTTGTGTCGAGCTGTGACAAAGGTCTGAGCCCGTTTTCAACAGATATTGGAGACCAACGCCTCCTCTAGAAAGATGCCTGCGGCGTCGCTCGCTATCCCATTGTAGCCGTCCTGCCTTGAGTTGTGGTCGCTTGTCGAGAGATGGCGTCACGTTCTCCCCTCTTGTTTTCAGTGGGGTTGGGGGTGGTGTGGCGTCGGGGGTGGTAGTGTGCGCATGCGCGCATGTGTGTTGCAAGCGGCCACCGCAAGGATCGCTAGCTACTGCCCTCATTAGAAACGGTGAAGGAGGGAAAGGGAAGATCAGGAGGTTTTTGGCACATGCGCAGGCATCTTCATTGAGGAGGCGTTGTTGGAGACCTATTTTATTCAATGCCGCATGACCCGTTATTACACTGTGGTGATGATGCCATTCGAGAATTTGGTGCTACGGGTTTTCAAAACCTTTCGAGTATTTCCGTTACCGCGTTTGACACAATTGGGTGACAGCTGTGTCAGCACTTCGTCAATCGCGTTATCGCCCAAGTAATTGGATTACTTGAGTGAACGGTTTTCGTAATCTGTCTTAGTTGTGCCAACCGAGCCAAGCTTGGTTAACCTCCCTGCATTTCTACTTCGTTTCTCTCTCTCTCTTTCTCTCTCTCTCTCTTGCACACAATAAAAAAAATTGAGTCAGCGCTATGCGCGTTTCCTTCTGTGTGTACTGTGGTGTTTCGCGCTGTTCCTTGAATCAAATATATACAGATGTGAAGCAACATCTAGTGAGCCATCAGACAAAACTCAAAGTTCGCTGATCCTTCCTCTACTCGTAGCTCTCACAAACTAAAGCTTTTAAGGTTTCAAAAAAGAACGATATGCTCAAATACAGTTTTTTGCCTCAACAATTGTACACTAGAATACTTTACCAGTAGGCGTTCGTGAATTGTCATGTCGTGACTTTTTCTCTGCACTTGATGTGTGATGAGTGGGCTGCCTTTTGCGACTCGAAGGCATCCCTTCAGAGTTTGCAATCAGCATTACGACGAAGGGTGCACGAGCAGTTAGTAAACGAAACGGGAGAAGTTCTTCACCAAGCTTTATCAAAGAGACATGACGTTGTGTTCCAATGGCTGCCGGGACATTGTGGCATTGTGGGTAACAACCTCGCTGATGATGCTGCCCGGTCTGCCCACGAGGATGCCCAGACAGCCCCAATACCCTTGTCGAGGACAGACGCTGCAAGGGGTCTTCGCTCGTTCGCTGACACAATGTCGCAAACTTGGTTGAGTGACCTCAGTGTCTGGAACCGTCGCCTACATGAACTAGACCCATCGAGGAAGCTCCGAGTTCCATCGCACCTCTCCCGCCGTGATGCAAATTTACTGTGCCGCCTGTGGTTAGGAGCAGCTTTCACGAAGGCGTACTCTTTTCGCATAGGAATGGCAGACACCTCCAGATGCGACTCGTGCAATAGCGACAAAACGATAGAACATCTACTGTGTTTCTGTGAACTTTTTGTGAACGAACGAAACGTTGTGCGCGATGCGCTGAACAAGTTAGACGACAGACCATTTTCCGAAGAGAAGATCCTCGGATCGTGGCCCTACACATCGCAGGCCAGCAAAGCGACGCGAGCATTGCTACTGTTTTTAAAATCGACCGGCTTAAGCGACCGCTTGAAGGCATTCAATGGACAGGCGCATATGTACCCTGAGAGTGCCTTCTTCCCTCTTCTTTCTTTCTTTTAAACCCTTCATCCCTTCTCCCCAGTGTAGGGTAGCAAACCGGACGCGCGTCTGGTTAACCTTGTTCTTGTTCCCCGTCAGCTGTGGCTCACACCCACTGTGGGGGATTGGCCAAGAATTGAGTGATTTTATAAAATGTTATAGTACTTTAGAAGGCAGGTTACAGAATAGAAACATTACAAATTTGATACGAAATTTTGGCGCTCATATATATATATATATATATATATATATATATATATATATATATATATGTGTGTGTGTGTGTGTGTGTGTGTGTGTGTGTGTGTGTGTGTGTGTGTGTGTGTGTGTGTGTGTGTGTGTGTGTGTGTGTGTGTGTGTGTGTGTGTGTGTTTGCCGGCGCAGAAGGATAATAATATAGATTAGCTAGTTAAAAGTAATCCCTCACAGCCACGCAAAGCTTCGCATTGGAGAACCCAGAAATAGAGGCTCCAAAAGACAAAATCACAGGCACAGATAAGTTCATTCCAATAGCACGTGAAGGTGTTTCCAAAAGGGTTTTTCGTGCTGTAGTATATCGCCTGCCGATGCCCCGTGGTGGGTTGCGCCAAGTAACTGAGGACCAACCAACCAACCAATATCGCCTGCAGGTCAGAAAGAAATGATCGATAGTTTCCAGCTCACCACAGAATGCGCACAGTGGAGAAGGTGCCTGAGCAGGCCTGTGTTGATAGAAATGTAGCTTCGGTACACGACAGCGCAGCCTCGTAATTGACACTTCCAGTTTACGGGTTTGGCAAAGTCCCCTCCGCCAGTGATATAATAAGTACCGATATTCTGCGGAACTTGTCAGTGCTGTGTCTGCAAAGAACTTCCATTATGCTACGCCTGCGAAATCGTGCAGCCGTCACATAAGCGGATGTTGGAAAATAAGGTAAAATAGGTCCACTGATCGACGACTTCGCAAAAGACCTCCCTGCCTTTCATTCATTTCCTTCCTCCTCCTCCTCCTTAATGTGTGATGCGTAATACCCACTCCTAGCCCCAACGGGGCTGCAGTATGCAAAAGTAAAAATAAAAATAAATAAATAAGCTCTTAGTAGGTATTTTGTCTCCGTGCGAACAGGAAATATGTGCGTATACTTCTGTTGTTGCCTTCTGACTGCGCCTGTGCAATGCGTTCAAAGAAAAGAAAGACGATGCTTGGGTTATGCACGCGACCACGCGCACGGCTGACGTTGTCGCACGAGCAGCCGATCCCCCTTAGTGGGTAAGAGCCAACGTAAGGAACAAGCAAGCAAACAAGCAAAAGCTGAGTAGAAGCATATTGGTTGTGTTCGTTCTTCTGGCTGAGGACGTCAGGGAAAATGGCGCAGGCTTCAGCCGATCAAGGTGCCCCCGAAGTCAATCCAAAAGAAACCCCATCGGTCGGCAGCCTCACCGCTTCAGCTGAGGAAAGTGACGATGACGGACGCCGGTCTCCATCCATCGGCAACCAGGAGCTGGAGCTGGGCCCAACCGGTCCGCTGTTCGAAACAGGAGCGCTGGAGCACGTAGTCCTTGCCATCGACACCTTCGCCCATCAGCTGCTGCGCTACCTTCCACGCCAGCAGAACCTTGCCTTCTCGCCGAGTCACATCTACTGGCTGCTGGTGAGCGTATGGTTCGGCAGCAAGGGCACCACCCGGGAGCAGCTCGAGCAAGAACTGCGCTGCTCTGAGCTTCCCGTACCAGCCGACCGAGTCCCGAGCTTCTTCAAGAACCTGATACGCTCGTTGAAAGCTCGCGGAAGACAGCAGCGCGTGCAGTTCATCAGCGCCCTGTATGTGACCTCCGTGGACAGCCTACAGGAGTCCACAAGTAAGACGCTGCGCGAGTACTTCTACGTGTCCATCCGCACGCTGCTGGCAGACGCCAGACCCGACCGTACGAGGAACGAGATAAACCGCTGGTTCGAGACGACGTCCCGCGGACACGTACCCAGCGTGATGAGCGAGAACCTGCCGACCACTGACCGAGAAGGAAAGTCTTCGAAGGCGTGCCACTTGATCGCGAGCGCAGCCTACGCCGAGTACACCTGGGGCTTTCGATTCGACCGCCACAAGACGATCCTGGCCAACTTCTACAACAACGGCACCGATCCCTGCAAGACGCGTATGGTTCGCTCCACCTCTTACTACCGCTACTACGCGTCCAAGGCGCTCTCAGCTCGCTGCCTCGTAGTCCCAGGCGTGGGCAGCAAGTGGCACATGCTGCTCCTGCTGCCCACCGACCGGCGCGGTGTGCACGCCGTCGAGTACCGGCTGGACGCCGAGGCGCTGCGGCAGGCAGTGAGTAGTTGCGAGGAGACGCTCGTCGAACTGAGCATGCCCAACATCGAGCTCGAGAGCTCCGTGTCACTGCGGGAAGTGCTCAAGCGGGCCGGCCTGGCCGACCTCTTCGTCCCGGAGACGGTCGACCTCAGCAACCTGTTTAAGGAAGCTGGCGAGCCCCTTACCGAGTTCGTCCACAAGGGCAAACTCGAGGTCAGCAAGGTGGGTCACGAAGGGGAGTACCACGGTGTCACGGTGTTCACCGAAAATTGCGAATACCCCAGCGCGCCCATCGAATTTCACGTGAACCACCCATTCGTGTTCGTGCTCTACGAACCGGTCAGCAACACGACCCTCTTCATCGGGAGGGTCGTCGATCTAATTTGGTAGCGGAACACCCGCGTCAGAGCACCGCGGTCTTTCTCCATACATATAAATAAAGCGTTTCCTGTATCGTAAATATATTAGCCCTTTTTCTTTGTCTCAGTGATTTCCTTATCTATTAGAGGAAGCATTCGAGAAGAGCGTGCAATAAATTACGCTATTAAGCTTTTAGGAGTCCGCTGAAGTGGTTCTCAAAGCACGCTATGAAAAAATTAAGTGCACGCAGGCTACTGGGACTAAAGCGCTGTGATGCGCCGCCGTATATGCCATCTGGCATGCGGTGCCTAGTATTGGGCGCCTAGTATGTATTGGGCACCTAGTTCTCGTATATATTTGCCACGAGTTCATATTGCTGCCATTTCCTGCAACTAACCATCTTTACATAGCTCCGAACCGAAACTATCCTAACCATCCCTGAAGAGGCGTCAGTATGTCAGTCAGCAGTTTCCCGCGCTAATTGGATTTCTTCGCTGTATTTGCAAGTCATGGGAGCCTCCCAAAGCCGCTGCCAAGCGGGTATTTGCCGCACTAATAAGCACACTGCTGTAAACGTTAATGACAAGCTTTCACTAGCGGCACACCAAAGGCCTGCAACTTCGTCACGGTACATTCTGTAATTGTTCGGAAAACAAGGGCGGAGTAAACGGTAGGTATAGTGTTCAGGGCCACGAGGGGGTGGTTTGGGATTTCTGACATTCGCGAAATTATAGTTGCGGCAATATTATCTTCGTCACGACTTACGCATTTCGTCATGCGTCAGCCTATTATATATTCATACTACTATTATATGTCTGCAATGTTGCCATTTCTCCCGCGAAAAGAAGTGAACATAAGCACTTCAAAATGATGTCTCCTTTTTTTTCGGAACTTCTTTAGGAAATGATTTCCAGGTACCGCATTGATTTGTGTTGACTTTGCGGGGCTGTTTTATAAGTTGATTACGTGTTATCGGAAAAAGGACGCAGCATTAGCCGTGCCCCATTTCTAGGTCAGCTACACGTGCTCTTACATAGTGGCCCTCTGGCGAATGCGTGACCTGTTGTGCCCCACCCTATACAGACGGGGACCCGGCTCTGCATCTCTGTATATCGTTGACAACCGGTCATATTCTCTCATTTGGACAATGGGGCTCGCCTGAGCGTTGGCCTTAGGCGGAGATTTCATTTGCTGATTCTGCACGTACCATGACCTCATACGACCATACAGGCTAACCCGCAGAAAAGACCCTCCCGCACACATGTCACTACCAAGAGATCAGAAGAGATCACTCTGAGCTCTACAGGTCAACACATTCCCAAACCCAACCGGAAATCGCCTCTTGCCCCTACGCAATTCTCTCCACAAAGCCGCTCCTGCGGCGAAACCAGGTCCCTTCAACATATGGTAAGAGGCTGCAGACAATCCCCACTAAAAGATCCCAGCCCTCACCACACCTACGCAATTCTCTCCACAAAGCCGCTCCTGCGGCGAAACCAGGTCCCTTCAACATATGGTAAGAGGCTGCAGACAATCCCCACTAAAAGATCCCAACCCTCACCACACCTGCGCAATTCTCTCCACAAAGCCGCTCCTGCGGCGAAACCAGGTCCCTTCAACATATGGTAAGAGGCTGCAGACAATCCCCACTAAAAGATCCCAACCCTCACCACACCTACGCAATTCTCTCCACAAAGCCGCTTCTGCGGCGAAACCAGGCCCCTTCAACATATGGTAGGAGGCTGCAGACAATCCCCACTAAAAGCTCCCAACCCTTACCACACCAAAGAGCTCTTGGAGTGAGCCTTAGTCAGCTCAAACCTCGAGAATCAGCTTAGGCTGACCGGGAGGGCCCGAGATGGGGCCCGAGCTCAAGGTATCCTGGACTAAGGGCGTCTCTCTTAAATATAAACGTATCTCCTCCCTATCTCTCTCTGTGTGTGTAGAACGAATGCTGAGCATAAGTTTCATCAATGGTGCTTCAATTTGCCGTGGTGAAGATTGAGGCCGAGGTTACCCATGCATCGACCACTCTCGGCCACTTCGTCTCCATCACCCTACGACCCGATTACCTTGTTTGTTGCTCTGTTCTGTACATGCTGCAAAAAATTCATATGACAATGGCGTGCCGCGCCTCGCGCGTTAGATGTTAGACACATGGGACAAACGGCAAGAAATTCCAGAAGAAAACCTATATCTCACGATGAGTGTCGACGTTTATGCGATTATAGCATCCATGCAATGTAACGACACACCGCAGTGGCACCGCCGAAACGCATGTTGAGTTAGCTATGTGTTGCAGCCGGGTTACTCGTTCGCACCTTCCCTCTACACACGTGGCGCCACTTATCGGAAGCCGTGCTGCGGAGTCCAGGTAACCGCTACTGGTACAAGGTAGGCAGTACACTTCAGTTGTTTCACTCTTGTGGAACAGTTCTTTCATACGACACAAGTAAACGTGAACAGTACTGCGGCGTTACGCGCGCTGCTAAATTCCATTAGTGTCTATGCCTGAGAAAACATTTTGGACACAATGACCTGATACTAGCGAAACAGCAAAGGGAAAAAAAGCAAATAAAAGGCATAGGTCTGGACAACATGAAAATGCGGAGTGACGGTTTCCAGATCCCAACGACATTAGTGCACAAGTTGCGAAAACGTATACAGGACCACGAATAGTGGAGAAGAAAGGGATATTAGAAAAGGGGAATGGACAAACGTTTTGTATATACCAATTGTCATAATAGGACTTCTTCTTTTGTAAGCGGAAAACAAATGAGAGCCAAAAAGACTGCGCCGATACATACAACGGCGAGATATATAAATCACCGTTCATCCCCCTCCTCTCAAACTGATGACTCCTCTGGGCGCGCGTCAGCAATCGGCGTCCGATATTAAATCACAAAACGGTGCCACGGTGACCTCGTGGTCTCGCAATCGCTCACACGACCAGCAAGTCTCCCATTAGTTCCTCGTTTCCCTTCGCGCTCTTCGCTGGCCTTCTTGCGCTCTGCGAACGACACACGGGACCCCACGACCGCCGGTAACCCAGTCGGCATTTGTCATTCTTCTCCTTCCTTTATTCCGGCCAAAATCTTTCAATGTCAGCGACGGGGATGGTCACAAAAAGGAAGAAAGGGGAAACGAGACCTCCCCGGCTCGTACTATTGCGATGCTGCATGATCGACCTCGTTTCGTAGATTCGGCTTCGGCAAGATCGAGACCTTGCCTCCGGCTGCAGTATAGTTCCACTACCCACGGTCCCGTACGTTTCTCCCCCTTTCTTTTCCCGTGCGACCGCACCGCGAACCCCTTTCGCTGCGTCAGACACCGCGCAAGAGCGAAACGATGTCCAGTCTCCTTATGGCAGCACAATTTACTCGGGAAAATAAATGGCCACGACCGCGGCTATCAAATCAAAGGAGCGTTTTTCTCTCTATCTTTTTTTTTTCATTTCATTCGTTTTGCTCCGTGCACCCCTGCGTCGATGTTCAGCTGCTGCGACGGTGCCACGGTCGTGGCCTGTACCGGGTCCTACGGGAGACCAGCGGTGGGTAGAATCTTCGGCTTCTATATATTTCCAAAAAAAAGGAAAGGAGAAAATGAAAATAATAATCTGCGGAATGAGATACAGAGTAGAAGGGTTTGAGCGTAAGGACACTGCCGAGGTAATGCAGTACGTTCCCTGTAGTGCAATAAGGAAACCTTGCGAAATGGGAACAAAATCGTAGAAGGACGAAGACGGGCCCCGGGGTTCCCTATTAGGTCTTGCAGAAGACCAGAGGGGTTCGAGACGCAAGCAGCCCTGTCGGACGACATGGAATAGCAAGAATTTGCAGAGTTTCCGAAAGCAAGGAAACGTTGAGAAACTCGTAAAGATGTCGTCAGCAGAAAGAACAGGGTATCTGCTCTATCAATGCGAGCAATGTAAGAAAAGAAGGTACGGTATAGCGTGCGCAAGGGATCAGTCTGCAACATGGCCGAACTTCCAGGCGTAAGTTGTGAAGCGGGAAGAGGAAGGATCGAGAGAGGGAAGCTGCAGCAAGATAGTAAGGTCATTGATACAAGATAGATACAAGCCGCTTGTTTCACGCTGGCGACACTGGCTGCCACCTTCAACGAGAATTCCGGTGAATAATAGTACTGCACGTGAAGTGCTTTTGATTACACACTATCGACCCACAAGTGTTGAGAATTTTCGTGTTTGCTTACATCTCTGCTATTGAGTCGTACCGCGATTGTGGTGCCGACTTGGCCTCACTGGAGTGAAAAAAAAATGCGGAGACATCTACGCGTCACGGAACTGTCATGCCGCCGCTGAACAAGTATGAATAATGTGAATCAGTTTTTCAGCAGTTTGTGTTGATTTCTTCTTGATTACATGTTGACAACGACTCCATAGACTCCTGAATAAAAATCCACTTGAAGTGGACAGCATTATTTAAAATTCTCAGCATATAGACAGACCTCTGACGGTTTATCAGAAGTCTGAATTATTCAAGGTATGAAAAAATCATTATCACCAAAACAGAAATTGTACGAGTCCCCTTATGCACACACACGTAATTCAGCTCAAAGGAATGTGTGAAAGATTTTAAATGAAAAAAAAAATATAATGTGGGGGTGCTATCACCCCCTGTAAAGGCGACTGCCGTTACTTGGGCGCGGCCGCTGTGTTTGCAACGCACGACCTTGGCGCGTAAACAGAAACGATACGTCCACGTTTGTTGCACGACCGCGTGAACTGTCTCCGTGTGTTCCGAGAGCGGCGGCTTTATCGCTCAGACTCCACAATATATACAGAACTACTGGGTCCAGGTAGTAGTGAGTAGCGCCCGTATAAAAATGGAGGAGCCTCGGTAGTTAGCAGTTCAGAGGCGCCATCTCTTAGTGGCTCCTGTCAACACACAAAGTGGTTTCAGCGTCAAATATTGGCGCGCTTTGTCTGTTCGTGCCTTGTATAAACGGCCCCACATCAGTCGTCGGTCACATTCTGCTACCCTAATATTCGAAAAAAAAAATGTCTGACGTCATCGACAGCCTTTCCTGAATTAGCAAGTCTCGTTATTCAATTTAAAAATTGGCAGATCCCACGCGTTGTGGGAATCGGTTTCACGCGAAGCAGTCGGCGAGTACTCTATGCTGTAGTTTATGGCTTTGAGCCACGCGTTACGAGGTGGATCGACGTATTTTTGCAAGTGTAGTAGCTGTGTGCACATCGTGGGCTAACACTGGCGTTTAAATGGTAACCTGTGGTGCGACGTAACGTCAGCCCTCACGTTAGAGTACATACGTAACTTTCGTTAATGTATTCCTCCGGGGTACAGCAATGCTTCAATATAGCTTGCTGAATCATAGCAATACAAATGTAATGTTTATTCGACTGCTATAAAAGCGGAGCTAACACTGGAACCACATACGTCAATCTGATATAACTCCTGTATCGTAGGAGTACATATGTAGTGTTTATTGCTTGCTTGTAAAATTAGATAGCCAGCACCACAACCACAATTGACGTTGCACCGACGTTGCGCCTGCATATGCTGTTTTTCCAAACCACTTTATAGACCTGGGGTGGCTGTGGTAGAATACGTGGTTGCCACGCAGAATGCTTGGGTTCGATTCCTGCTGGAATCCCAATTTTGATTCTTTCCATTAGTTGGGTCAACGTTGCCGTTATCGATTTTTGTTAACGTTCTCGCATTTAAATTACCAAGGTCGGTTCTCGCCTTTCCTGGGTAGATATAAACTGTCAATCACCTGTGGCGCATACCCACACACCGCGGCCCGTGGTAAACGGGTATGAGCCACACGTGTCTGGAGGAAGGGGTTTGACGACGTACGCGACAGGATTTTCAAGTTATTTATGTCATGACTCGACAGTCATATTCGTCAAATCCTCTTACCCTCCCATTCCGATTTTGGTCGACACCACATCAAAGAGGCGATCGTGACAGCACCTAGACGTAGATAGATAGATAGATAGATAGATAGATAGATAGATAGATAGATAGATAGATAGATAGATAGATAGATAGATAGATAGATAGATAGATAGATAGATAGATAGATAGATAGATAGATAGATAGATAGATAGATAGATAGATAGATAGATAGAGGTAGATAGATAGATAGATAGATAGATAGATAGATAGATAGATAGATAGATAGATAGATAGATAGATAGATAGATAGAATAGATAGGATAGATAGATAGATAGATAGATAGATAGATAGATAGATAGATAGATAGATAGATAGATAGATAGATAGATAGATAGATAAACTCAAAGTGCCAGAGGTTCGCTAAGAAATGCTTCGCATTTAATATTCGTTCGAGTAAATCAAAGCTTTCGTTTGTCCGAATCAATATAGTCATTTGACTGTATCGGCAGATCTGGAGCTGCGGCAGATCTGGAGCTGTTATATGCTAATAATCGAAGGGAAGCATTGTCGTACATAAGACAGCAGCATGAACTGATCGACAAGAATAGCCCACAGTTGTTGTTGTTTTTTTTACATATAATTATTAACGGAAAATCCATACGTGTCTCTATAGGTACTCTGTATGGGTTTGTTCAAAAAAGCATCTCCTTGGTCGGGGCTCAAACCCAGAACCAACACATAATGTCACGTGGTTGTGACGGTGAAGTAAACGGAACACAAGCCGGTAAGAATTGAATTGTTTATTTCGCGAACCATCATCATCATCATCATCATAATCATCAGCCTGACTACGCCCATTGCAGGACAAAGGTCCCTCCCATGTTATGCCAATCAACCCGGTCCTGTGCTTGCTGCTGCCACGTTGTGCCCGCAAACTTCTTAATCTCATCTGCCCACCTAACTTTCTGCCTCCCCATTGCGCGTTTGCCTACTCTTGGAATCCTGTCTGCTACTCTTAATGACCAGCGGTTATTTTGCCTTCGCGCTACATGCCCTGCCCATGCCCATTTCTTCTCCTTGATTTCGACTGTGATATCCCTAACACCCGTTCGTTCCCTGACCCACTCTGCTCTCTTCTTGGTCCTTAAGGTTATACCTATCATTTTCCTTTCCATGGCTGGCTGCGTAGTCCTCAATTAATTAAGTTGAACTATGTTAGTAAGCCTCCAGGTTTCTGTTCCCTATAGGTAAGCACCGGTAAGATGTCTCTGCTTTATGCCTTCCTCTTGAGGGATAATGGTAAACTACCATTCATGATTTGAGAATGCCAGCCAAATGTGCTCCCAATCCATTCTTATTTACTTCAGTCTCATGATTCGGCTCTGCAGTCTCTACTTGTCCTAAGTAGACGTATTCCTTTACCACTTCCAGTGCCTCGCTACCTATCGACTACCTATAGACTGTTGAACGTAAGTTTTCTGCATATTAATTTTCAGACCTATCGTTCTGCGTTCCTTGTCCAATTCAGTAATAATGGTTTGCAATTCGTCCCCTGAGTTGCTCGTCAAGGCAATGTGATCTGCGAATCACAGGTTACTAAGGTACTCTCCGTTAACTTATATCTCGAACTGCTCCCACTCTATGGCCTGAAAACAGGTTACTAAGGTACTCTTCGTTAACTTGTATCTCTAACTGCTCCCACTCTAAGGCCCTGAAAACCTCCTGAACACGCGGTGAACAGTATTCGGGAGTTCGTGTCTCGCTGCCTTACACCCTCCGTTATTGGAACTTTATCACTTTCTTTATGGAGGACTATAGTGACTGTAGAGCAGCTGTGGATTTCTTCCAGTATATGGTTCGTCGACGCCCTGATTTTGTAGTACCTGCATGACTGCTGAGATTTCGACCGAACCAAATGCTTTCTCATAATCTATGAAGCCTATATATAGGGGCTGGTTATATTCCGCGCATTTCTTTATCACCTGATTGATAGTGTGAATATGATATATCGTCGAGTAGCCTGTACGAAATCATACTTGGTTGTTTGGTTGATTGAATTCTAAGGTGGGCCTAATTCTATTAGCTAGTACTTTTGTTAATAGCGTGTAAATAGTGCGAACCAGTGGCCAGCAAAGGAATTAGCACTCGCAGTTCAACGATAGCGGCGAAGACAATGGTCATTCGTGGATAAAACTGATAGCCCGTGAAACGCGTCAGTGCTTATTTTAGACATGCCTGATAGAACCTTCCATAATTATCGCTGGTGCTAGCGTTAGCTCCATAATGAACTCTACTACTCGCGCCCTGCATGCGCGCAATCTTAACAGGACAGTCTGAAACTATCGCGAACTTTCTTAAACACTGCGCGGCCCGCGCCGAGCGGTGCTAACAGCTTTTTGTGGGTTATTCCCGATCACATACCAGAAATAAGCGCGCGTGGCAATATTGCAGGGACCATCTGAGCTGATCAAGCGATTAGCACATCGCAAGGCAAGGTATAGAAGCGATGAACAACTCGAAGCACAGGAACACGGGAACACGGTACACTAATCGCGCCTAAATTTTCCCTTCGTCTGGCGTTTCTTCAAGAAGCGATAACGAAGACAGAGCTGACAGGAGATTGAACGGTACACGGACGACAGGGACTGTACAAAGCACGGACTCCACTCGCAAAGCCAAGCGGTTGAGAGAAGCAAAAGAACGAAGATAGTGAACACGTGGACACAGGAGTCAGATTAAAAACTTCAAGAGACCAGTGGAGATGGGACACCTTGCGACAGCAAGAGGCTCACATTGCAAAAGAGGGTAAGCGACCTTGCAGGCAGATCGTTTGGTCAACGGTGAAGGCTCCTCGTAGAAAGAGTAAATAGTGCGCTCTGTTAGGCGCCGCACACGGTTTGCGTAAAGAAGCGCAGAGCAGGGTTTTCTCATTTGTTAGCTCTAGAAGCGGTGTTCAACGAAGGCCAAAAGAGACACTTTCGGTTACTTCTGGGATACACTTCAAAAGAATAGAGCTATACCTTTGTGCGAGAGAGCCGCAGACGCCGGTCCATTGGCTCTCGTCTTGTTTCCGTCATTTGTATCTCTTCTCCGGAGCTGTTGCGAGACGAACGAGGCACACCGTAATTGAAATCGGGTCTATCCTAACAGTATCGGTAAAGAAAGGAGGAGGGGAGGCAAAAGCAAAATAGAGTTCGAACATTTTCGCTCAAACTGGCTGGAGTCGCTATAGAGCATTGGCTTAAAAACACGTACAGGAAAGAGAGAAGTGATCGAGTCCGGTCTAGTGACAGACGAAGTGGACACCGGCAAGCGGTTTCAAAATACTGTCGGTAAAGTATGTCCATCGAGATGGCCTCGTCAGTGATTGCTCTGGTTCCAGGTTGCGCAACAGCGGTTGTCTATACAGCAAGGCGAACACTTGTCAGCAAGTATTGCAGATTGACGTATACTGCAGTGATAGTTGATATACCGGTGGCGCTGTGCCCTTATGAGATTGCTATACGTGTTCCACCGAGGACGGAGCAATAAGTCGGATCGCAAATAAAGCGAGATTTTTGTTTAATGTTCCCATTCGAGCGCTTGTAAAGAGCGTCCTTGCCAGTCTGACGACATCAGAACAGCCAATACCGTTTTCGTGTTCTGTTCTTTTTTTTCTTGTCGTGCTCGAAAAAGTCACATTGAAAAATATGGATCATTCCTGTACATGTCGCTATTCTCGTGCATGTGGGCGAACAATATGGACATGCAGGTATCTCCCCTATAATGTGTTTTTGAATTCTTGGTGTCGTGGGGAAGGATTGAACAAGAAGGCTGCAGCCTTGTCGGCGTGATGTGTTGCAAGGCCCGTCCAAAAGTGATAACGACCGTGGTTTGAGACCCACGTGCAACTATTTAGGTAACTCTGAATCCCAGAATTTAGACAGGGGACCAAGGTTCTTGTACCAGTTGCAGATTCTGCTCCTTGCAAAGTAATTCATACAATTAAAGGACACAGGTCGATCCTTTCTACCCTCTTCGTCTTTCACAAAAGCAACTCTTGCTTCACAAAAGCATCAATTTAATCAGCGAACAAGACAATCAAATGACCATTGACCGAAAGCGCGAAGTCTAACGAATGGCCTTATTGAGCGGTAGCCATGGAATCTCTTCTGAAGATGTCCTTGCCTCAGTAGTATGGTTGCTGTTCAGTATTTCTCTGAAGGAGAGGTTTTCCTTGAAGTTTTACAAAGATCTCTCTACTCCATATGGGTAAATATTGGCCAATGCCCCAGAGTGGATATGAGCCATATATGAAGGATATCATCATCACCGTGTGCTGTCGGTGGGCACCCGTCCTAAGTGCGGTCAGAGGAGTAAGCAGAAAGCAGTGCGCGAAGCTATGTTTCGATCCGGGATCGCCTGGCTGAAGCTCCAGACAAAGCTGAGCATCGCCATCTTTTCCCTGCAATGCCTTGTGAGTGCTGTGCGTCAGAAGCACGGTTCATGATAGAGCAATCCAAGGCGTTCGTGCCAGACACCGTGGTTTAAGCCCCGACTCGCTCTTCTTCTTTCAGCTGATAAATTCCATCCTCCTGTTCTTCACGCTCAAAGACAAGGTGCTCCTGGAATTCGACATCGAGCAGCAGCGTAAGTGAGAGGGGCATAAATCGAGCAGCAAGCGTACACTGCAAAATCGATTTTGTTGAATGGCAATATACATTGAACCTTATAGAATTGGACGTCCCGAAGCGTAGGATGCGAGACACGCTGTAAGAGACGATTAATCTTGAGTTATTTATAACAGTCATATACACTCTAAGAAAACAAAAGAGTCATTTGACTCCTTTCAGAGAGTCCTGACTTGATATATGACTCTCTTCAAGGAGGCACGTCAACTCTCTTTGTAGATCATTATACTCTCTTCGGAGAGTCGTGTGACCCACAAGAGAGTTACGTCCCTCTTTAAAGAGATTCATATACGTGGCAAGTCTGGACTCTACGAAAGGAGGACTCTACGAAAGTGTTTTATGCCGGGGTCCACCAAGACTTTCATGACGTATTTCCGTCACAGAAATACGTCAGCAAAATGAACGCCGTCAGATGGCCAAGAAAAAGTTCCGTTGCAGGAGTCGAACCCATGACCTCTCGGCCCGCGACGATGGCTGGCGGGCGTTTAGCCCCCTAAGCTACCGCCAAACACATAGCGGAGGCTACATGAACTTGCATTTTATCTTTTACACTTTCCTCTCACAGTGCTCTTGGATGGATGGATGGATGGATGGATGTATGGATGGATGCTATGAGCGTCCCCTTTCTAACGGGGCGGTGACATATGTGTGCCACCAGGCTCGAAAAAAAAAACGCGCCGGTCCTACGACCGTCCCATTCGGCACGTTTCCAACAGAAGTGTAATTTCGTCAACGCTCACACCACGAGGTGGTGGCTTTAGCCAGGGGCGTAGGCAGAAAATTTTTTTCGGGAGGGGGGGGGGGCACACCTTGATCTGAAGTGAGGGACGGTCAGGTACATGTGGTCGAGTGTCATTTTGGGCGCAATATGCCGTAGCAAAAAAAATTCGGGGGGGGGGGGGGGGGGGCGGTGTGCCTCCCCCCTGGCTACGCCACTGGCTTTAGCCCAAGCCTCGCTCGTAGCACCCATCCATATCGAAAAATAGCTTTCCGATGCTCGCCTGGCTGTCGCCCTGTGAGAATTAACGGCCAGGCTAGAGGGAAGACACGACGCACGTAGCGTTTCTCTTCGCGTTTCACGACGCTTTGAAGGAGTGCATATCGCCCCGCCACGGTGGTCTAGTGGTTATGGCGCTCGACTGCTGAACCGAAGGTCGCGGGATCGAATCCCAGCCGCAGCGGCTGCATTTTCGATGGAGGCGAAGATGTTTGAGGCCCGTGTACTTTGATTTAGGTGCACGTTAAAAACCCCAGGTGGTAGAAATTTCAGGAGCCATCCACTACGGCGTCTCTCATAATCATATCGTGGTTTCGGGACGTTAAACCCCAGATATTATTGTTATTATGAAGGAGTGCATATCGAGTATCAGTGTTTATTATGTGCTTGTTGATGCCATATTTGCGCGGGGTTCACCATATGCGGTGTCCACGTATATGTTACGAACTTCAGCTACCGCAAGGGTTAAATCATGATCATGGGCGTTAGTCGTCGGTACAGAGATGTGCCACTAGGCATGAACCTAAGTGCGTCCTCATCAAGCGGTGCTATATATACCAAACAGTAGACATAGTACAAGCTCTTATTACCAATGCACTATAAACAGTCAACTACTTCTGTGACGACACGTTTCACTTTCGTGTTATACCGATTCCTATGACAGAGGGATCAGCCATTTTTTTTTCTTAGAGTGTATAGCTTATATAGGCTGTGCCCATAAACATACTATCATTCTGCTTCTCTCTAATGCTCAGCATCAGGGAATTCGCATCGCCCTCATCTCGCGCCTCTGGGAATGTGACCGCTATAGGATCAATTGAACTATAGCAGTGTATTGTCACTACAGCTAGCGCAGCGGACGATGTGTATATGTTATATATGAAGAAAAAATCACGAGTTCGTCGTTTTCATTAAGGTGCACGTACAGTGTGCGCCTAACTTACCCCGGTGTTCATAGGCCTGCGCAGGGTTCTCCATTAGAGGGAGGGGGGGGGGGGGGGGGCAAACAAGCTTCACAGTGGATGCAAAAATGAAAATGAGGCGATGGCGTGCTTCCCACAACGGCCTGCCTTTGGTCCCCGGCTTTCCGGAGGTAAAAATGTTAAGTGAACAGCTGTTGGAATGCAAGATCAGTGGTCCTCGGCAGCCATTGTCGTCAAAACCCTGTATTAAACAATGACGGTGCGGGTCCGACTGATTAAAGGTATATGAGGCAGATTTGGCGCCCCCATGATTACACTACCCTGCCCCCCTCGTGCGCACGCCTATGCCGGTGTTGTGTTCTCCCAACGCGCAAGAAGCTTCAAGTCTCTTGTGAGACTTGAAACATCTTGCGCGTTGTTCAGTTCGCACTGTTACAGTGAAGGACTCGTTTACATTTTTTTGCAATTACATATACTCGCTGACTATATATGTGACCAGTTACTTAATTTCCGCTCGTTTCGTCAAAATTCGCAACAAAGACATGAATCGTATGTTTCTTGTACTGAAAGGACCGATATCTTGCAGCTCTCCTGCTGTACGTGATAACTCTCGTGGTCCGCTTCCTCGCCGGCGTAGTTACTGACCTGGGCCTCCTCATCGGCGTGTACTTCGTAAGTGGCACTAGAAATGTCGCTTTTCATAACTGTACAACACACAAAACATCTAAACGCGCTCAGTATCGTCCGGTTATACTTCCCGTATGCCGTTCATGCAGCACTGCACATCCCAAAGGCGCTCGTGGCAAAGTCTGCAAGCGCAAATTTGTCCTAGCTACAGGAGGTAAACTGAACGACGACACAATACGTTCGTCGTATTGAAATGGCGTTATATTTTACAGACAGCTCTAAGAACGCTAACGTGTACAGAGTAACAGAACACAGCTCTTTCGGGCTGGCCTATACGTTGTTTATGTATACGTACGAGCGTTCTTAAAGCTTATAATATACATACGACCGACCAGTGATAAGAAATCGTTGAACAGTGAATGTCGATGGAGCCAACGAATATAAACATTAAAGACATGTTAGTGCATGCAGAAGTAAACCCCAAGTTTACCGCCCATCTAGCAGCTTGTTCTCGTCCCGGATCTAAGGCTTGCAAACACTATCAAAATGACGTTATAGTTAAAAACACCGGAAGGGATTACGCCCATCATATAAAATCTAGTTTTACCTGCACTAGTTAAAACGTTATTTACATGCTTGAACATTCACTATGTCACAAGCAACGCATCGGCGAAACAGGACAACCATTTAATGTTAGATTAAATGTGCATCGCGCGGAAGCGCCAACGAAATTACCGAAAGCATCAGGGGCGTAGCCAGGGGGGGGGGGGGAGGTTGGGGGGTTGGAACCCCCCCCCCGAATTTTTTCAGTTTTGCTTGCGTATATACACACGCACACATACAAACACGCGCACGAACCTACATAAAGTATGGTTGAACACCCCCCCCCCCCCGAAAAAAATTTCTGGCTACGCCCCTGGAAAGCATGTAGTGGCACAGCATTTTAATTTGGCAGGTCACAACTCCGATAAACACGAACTTTATATACTTCAGTCAAGCTTCCGGACCCAGAGAGAGAAAATATAGAGAATCATATATCTTATTCAAAATTTCAATACACTCCGGCCAGTATTTGCAATGCCCACGAACTACAGGTGGCGCGCTCTACTATTCAAGATGGCGCCCGGAGGATACCGTTTGTATGGTGGCTAGCCAGCATACTAGGGAGGCCACCTTAACCATACCGTTTGTTAGCACAGGAACAGATAGGACGTGCGGACGTACGGCCCTTGCAACTTTCACCAGATGATGTCATGAGCTGCACTGAATTGTATATGCGAAAAAATACTTTCCCAAACGATGGAAGGAGCTAAATGCTCGCCACCTAATTATTTGCCGCGGCGTGAAAGGTTATATTTCGGCTCTGTTACCGTGCATCAACGATGATTTGCGAAATTCTGTGCATGCTACAGAAAACTGCATGAGCTAGAATTGACGTCATGAACTGACGCAAATAACGACGTTATGAACGTCGTTACTTGCGCAGTCAGGAATGCACTGGTATGCTTTTCGCAACGTCAAAGGATTCGACGTTGCGAAAATTCGTCGAACAATAATGCCGTTCGGAGGGTACCGGTGAAGTACAGATGAAGTTAGCAGGGAGGCGTGGATCATGGCCGTAACTGCACGTTTCATCGCTCTAACCATTTCGCTTCCGCTGGTCGAGCTCGAGCGTGTTGGCGGCATGCGGCGCTCCATAATATCCGCAATAAGTTGCGCTACATGCAATGCACAAGAAAAACTATGCTTTTATTTTGATCTCGCTCTAGCATATTATACATTAAATACAATAAAAGTGACTTACGAGCGTGAAGAAACAATAACGCACGAGGGGACATGAAGTGCAACTCGCTCCTCGTGAGTTAGCAGCTAGCTGATCGTTCATTGTCGTTGTCACTCTCGGTGCTTTCACAGCCTTCTACGTCCAGTGAAAAATCCTCGTCGTCAAGATGGTTTCTTTGAACATCACTGCATGCTGAAAGCAATCTGAAGAATTTCCCCCGCCGAAAGACTTCGACCACTCCGCATCACCATGTTTGCAATTATATGAACGTCTGGGCTCAGAGAACATCTTGCTCTCAAAACTTTCAACAAGAAAATCGCTTGCAGTGTGCTGCCGCCTATCAACACACGTAAAAAAAATTACAGCATATCCACGGGGTGAATGATGATGAGTGGGGCGAAGCTCCGGAGGGCATCATCGGTAAACCGTGAGTACGAGTAATTCGCCCCACTAAAGTAAACAGGTGAGAAATGTTGAACATCAAACTTTTATTGTTGGTTTCCGTGGTCCCTTCATTATCACCGCTTTGTGATCGGTGAAATGCAGGGAAAGCGGTTCTTGTATGGGTTTTACCTTGAAGTTGGCAAACACTACATCGATGCAAGTCCCCCTGGTTGGTTTCTGGTGGTCAAACGATATGCATCTGAGACCTGTGAAGCGCCGGCGGTGGCCATTTCTCCAGATGTAGGGCTTGGCTGGAGAAGTTCCAGAGGGATGGCCTCGGGACTAAGGCCTCGCAGTCGGCGACTGTAGCGGTGGACAGGAGTATCCACTGCAGGAATGGGTTGCGGGATCGGACTGGCAGAACCGCATCGTGAAGGGGTGGTGAGCATTAGGCGTTGAAGTCCGAAGAACCGAAGACCCGAGCGTCGTATTCCTCAGAGAAATCGTGGTTGCTGCTCGAGCTTCCCACTTCGTCGTCCTCAGTTATCTAGCCGGCCTTGAACACGTCCGAAGAACCGAAGTCCCGAGCGTCGTCTTCCTCAGAGAAATCGTGGTTGCTGCTCGAGCTTCCCACTTCGTCGTCCTCGGTTATCTAGCCGGCCTCGAGCCGTGTTTTCATCATATACAAGTACCGCCATCTAGCGGACACTCCACGAACTAAACGAGAGGTGGCTACTACATACATCGGGGACGCACGACCCACGGCTTAAGGAGCTTCGCCCCTAAAACGAAGCGCCGCAGCGCTCGCTATGAAAGCAACACACAGGTAAAGGGCGGCGTTGAGAGCGTTCGCTCCACGATAAACGCGTGGAGTGGACGTGTCCTCGAATGAGTGGAACGTCGCTCGCACGATTCTTAACAGCGCTTTTCTGACAAAGGATAAAACGCCCTATTTTAAAGTATCGCCACTTTGAGATTGCTCAGTTATAGAAGAGCACATCACGAGCCCGCGCGACTACCCGCGTACAACGTACGTTATGGGATTCATGCACTACGAAAACACTGACGAATGCTATATGCAAGTAAAACTGGGTGAGTTTCAACTGAAAGGGTCAGACGATAACATTTAACTAACCTACGTGGCTACAGAAAACCTCGCGAAGCTGATATGTGTAGCCTGGGATATCATTGAAAGCGCGACTTGCCACGTATTTTCACGATAACTTCGCGTCTGGCAAGAACGAATCAGATTTCTCGTGTCACGGAGGGCCCGTTTTGTTCACTGATGCAGGAAACATGCAAAGTCGTAGTGTTCCTTTCCTGCCAACGCGTTAACACGTCAACGCGTTAACGCGTTAACAGCGCAGACGAACAAGGGAACGGTTGCCAGAGCTGCCAGTTTGTCGTCTGCTTAGCCTCCTCGTGGGGGTTCTCCTAATGTCCGCTTGGTGGCGTGACACTCTATGGGCATTGCGAATGTTTCAAAGGGACCTCGGAGACCTTTTTAACCTATCCGATACGGTAGGTACACAACGACAGCCAGCCAGACTCAAGCCTTTTCTCTGAATTTCTTGCCGTCATGACCATGAAATTCTCATGTTCAGTTGCAGCTCACGTTTTTTTTTCCCAATCACAACGGCACGATTTTCCTGAACCCCAGCTGGTTTATGACTCAGCGCCAATGGCTCCAGAACGACGCTGGTCATGTTCTTGCCCAGTGTCAGATCTATCAGGCGTTGGATCTATACACGACCGTTGAAGCGCATCACCTTCATGGCCCGTGACACGGTTCGACGCCGCCGCGGCCCGTGCGTCTTATCTCGTTACTGCCCCTTTGGCAAACTGTTCTGCCTGGTTCTGCTGCGAGCGGCGATACGAGTTTACTTTTGTTGTTGGTTTTTTGTCACTCACTGCTTAGGGGAAAGTTTTCCACGGGGACGCCGCGAAAGCTTTGCTGCGAAACTGCGCAAAAAATCAGCGTGCGCACTAATAACGTGCCTCCGTTATTATTCCGCAGAGCATGAAGGCTCTCATAATCGTGAACGTTGTCTGGAAAGGGACCGGTGCCATCTTCGACATCGTGCACGGCGCAACCTTCTTCCCTCTCGTCTACCAACAACTACGCCAGCTGATAGTGAGTACAAATCGAATGCACGGCAGTGCTCAAAGCAGCGAATTATTTCCAGCTTACAGACTGAACGCGCGCTATAGAGAACAAATGCCGCGATGTTTTATGTGAATTTCATTTTACGTGAGTTGTTAGTATAAGTCGTGTTGGGGAAAAAAATAATCTGCCAGTTCCACGCCGTGAAAACCATAGCGAAGCTGTAAGCGTGTGAGTTATGTGATTCGCTAGCGAGATCACGTGGATGGATAGATGGATGGAAGGATGGATGGATACTATGAGCGTTTCCTTTATAACGGGGCGGCGACATGTGTGCCACCAGGCTCGACAAAAAATGAAAAAGAAAGAACGAAATCTTTTTTTTCTCCCCCCCCCCCCTTTTTTTTTAGGTTGGTGTAATGCCTTGTCCACTACGATTAAATCAATCTTACTACTGAGAAAAACAAAAAAAATATCACAGCCCAGTTCCCTGCCCTTTACGGCAGAAGGTCCTTACCTTTCCCACTACTTATTTTTGTCTTTTCTCTCTAGTTTTCTGCCACCAATACTCTAGCCGTCTCTTATTTCTATCGCAGGCTTGTTCAGCTTTCCAATGTTGTCCCTAAAACCCAATTTCATGTAGGCTCGTGCCCAAACGTACACCTGGGTGGATACATCCACATTCAATCAGAACATGCTCTATCGTTTCCTTATCTTCCCTACAGCATGTACATTGTTCTTCTTCTTTACTGGATCTCGCCTTATAACTACGCGTTCTAATGTAACCCGACCTCGCTTCAAACAGTAAAGGGCGCTTCCCCTCGAATGATCATAAAATGCCTCCCTCCTTATTTCGTTTTTGCCTTTTCGGTAGTTACTCACAGCCGGTATTTTTTTTTTTTTTTCATCGCTGCCATCCAGTAAATCCTCTCCGCCTCTCTGACTTTTCGTTTAACGATCTTTGTTGCCATAGCGATTACACTGCCAGCCGTATATTTACTGGTGAGCCTCCTAGTTCCTTTTCGCCACCGTGTGTCAACGCTCTTCCTATACAAATACCGGAACACCTTCTGTGCCCATCTCCTCTCTTTCGTATTCCTTAGCCTCTCTTTGAACCTCATTTTGCTCTGATCACCTCAAAACTTGCCCATCCCCATATATCGCTCTTTAGAGCCTCATTTGTCGACTTCCCGTGAGCGCCCAACGCGAGGCATCCCACAGTCCTTTGATTCACATCCATTCCTGATTGTACCTCTGACCTCACGCACACCACTGAGTTCCCAAATGTAAGCCCCGGGACCATTAGACCTTTCCAAAGACCTCGAAGCACCTCGTACCTACCCCGCAACGCAGGCACGTAGCCAGGATTTTTTTTCGGGGGGGCCCCAAGGCCTAATTGTTCGAAAGAAAGCCTTTCCATGGCAAAAAGAAAAAAAAGTTGCCTGGAAATATAGAAAGCTCGACGGATTTCGGGGGGGGGCCCGGGCCCCCCGGGCCCCCCTCTTGCCTACGTGCCTGCCGCAACGCTCTGTGCTTCATTAGTGCAGCATTCCGCTTTCCCTTTGCTACCGAGGCTTTTTCCTGTACCTCGATGGATGGATGGTGGATGGATGGATGGATAAGGATGTACCATTTAGATCGGGCGGCGGCTCACGCCACCTAGCCGTAGTATAGAGTGAAGTTAAAGGGGTAGTGACACCTTTTTTCGAAGGCGAGTTTACTCTGCCGTACAAATCTCCTGTATGTAGAGACGGCTCTCAGCAAGTGTGAAGCTCAGCAAATGCTGATAAGATATTTTAATTTGGTATTAAAGTCAATTTTTTCATAGCACACCTACTGACATCGACACTAGCCTGACGTCAGGCTACAGTACAAATTCTGGTGACTTCACGCAGCAGTCTGGCTGGTTGTGATGACGTTAGGTACCAAAACTTCCAAGATGGCCGCTTGTGCGTCGCCAACGGAGCCACGGTGCGGAGCGGCCGTGGAAAAGTCACTATATGTTGTGCGAGCACGTGACGAGAAGCTCATACCGTGTTGTGACGTCAGGGTACAGTAGGAACCGAAACTGGCTTTTAAAAACACACTGTAATTACTTTTTCAGGGCGCACTCGCGCTTAGCACTACCTTTTCTAGGCTCTTGAGGGCTTCACCTTTCATTTGACGCAAGAAAACGACAACTGGAAATATTCGTGTCAGTACCCCTTTAAGTACTAGCCCCATGTAGGTGAAGGAATTTTCACTCGTGTCTTAATTGATTGTCGCCACATCATCATTAGCGCCCCTCAGAGGCGTAGCCAAGGGGGGGTAGCCCCCCGAAATGTTTTCAATTTTGCTTGGGTATATATACACGCACACATACAAAGGCACGCACGAACATACATAATGTATGGTTGAACCCCCCCCCCCCCCGAAAAAAATTTCTGGCTGCGCCCCTAGCGGTGAGGCGGGGAACCTGTACCTGCGTGACACCGGAGAGACATGCAGGTGGCGCAGGGTCGATTTAGAACAGTTCCGCTGTTAAAATAACTGCACTATATACAAGAGCAATGTCCTCACTCACGAATAGCGCAAAGTGTCGCGCCAGTAATAATTACGCCTTAGCGTACTTCGTCTGATAGTCATACGTCGCATTGATCGGATTACGCGACGAACAACCAAATTACCAGAGCATGCATGCGATATGCACCTGTACTGTTTTTGAAAGTATACATTCATCTGAAACACTCCTATGCAAACAGGAAAATTTTAGCAGCGTAGATCCCGCGCTACAACACTATTTGAAACCGACGTAATTGTTTAGTATTTCATTGCCGTCAGTTTATCGCCTACGAGGCTCAAAATTTTGTTAATGACGTTGTAGACACCGCAGCGGTAAACTCAATATATAACTGATTTTTAAAGCGGTGGCTAGACCTGTATACGAACCATGTAACAACAGATACTTTCCAGGACCACATCTTCAGCAACGAAGGCCTCGCAAGTGTTGTAAGTGCTCTACCCCGCTGCCTTTCTTGACTATTCGTATCGCTGCCGTATTACCGCGTAATTTTCTCTCTTCAGGGGTACGAAGAAACGTTAACCTGTACGCTGTACCTCTGCCTTGCCCTACTGATGGTAAGACATGCACATTTCTTTTTTTCTCGCTAAAGTAGTCCGCTAAATATGATTCGAGCGTTAGAATCGAGTATGAAACAAACTGGCATAGGTGGCGTCCATATCCAACCTACCTTAGGGAGCCTACATGACCGGCCGTTCATGTAGGCTCCCTAACCTACCTGATCTAAAAAAAAAAATCACAGCATATCCACGGGGTGAATGATGATGAGTGTGGCGAAGCTCCGGAGGCAATCATCGGTAAACCATGAAACTCTTCCGTGAAATTCGCCCAGTACATCATATAAAGAGTGTGAAACACCGTGTATATATTAAACATCAAACTTTTATTGTACTGTTGGTTTACGTGGTCCCTTCATTATCACCGCCTTGTGATCGGTGAAATGCAGGCAAAGTGTCCGCTCCCGAGCGAAAGAGAAAGCGCGCCAAGAGCGAGTGCGTTCCCCGCTCGCCCTGGTGAGAATTAACGGCAAGGCTAGAGGGAAGACACGACGCGCGTAGCGTTCCTCTTCGCGTTCCACTACGCGAGGTCGGTAACATGCCCAACGAAAGCCAACGGAACGCGATCGTGCAAGTGCTCCGGCTTCGCGAACAATGCACGGCGTTTACTACACATAAAGCGTGTACATATTCCTCTTGCCGCCGTTCTCGTACCGCCTCGGCCTCGCGTTCTCGTACGGCAGGGTCCTCGCGCCGTTGCCGTGCCGCTTGGGCCTCGCGTTCTCGAACGCTGGGATCTTGGCGGCGTCGTCGCGCAGCCAGACGACACGCTTCGGCCTCCCGCTCTCGTACGGCAGCATCCTCGCGCCGCTGCCGTGCCGCTTCGGCCTCCCGCTTTCGTACGGCAGGATCTTGGCGGCGGCGTCGCGCAGCTTCACGGATGGATGGATGATATGAGCGTCCCCTTTATAACGGGGCGGTGACATGTCTGCCACCAGTCTCGAAGAAAAAAAAAGCTTTCTTGTTTTATGTTAGCCTAATACCTTATCTAAATTCACGGTCCATCTCTCTGCCTCTTAAGGCAGAATGACCTTATTTTTCCCCATTATTTATTTTTTGTACTTTATCTCTACTTTTCTGCCACCAATACTCTAACCGTCTCTTACTTGTTTTCTATCGCGGACGTGTTCAGCTTTCCATTGTTGTTCCTAAAACCCAAGGCTTCATGTAGACTCGTGCCCACACGTATATCTGGGTGAATATCGCCACATTCAATCAGTACATGTTCCATCGTTTCCTTAGTTCCCCTGCAGCATGTACAGTGTTGTTCTTCGTTACTGAATCTCGCTTTATCACTACGCGTTCTAAGGCAGCCTGACCTTGCTTCAAACAGTAAAGCGCTTCCCCTTGAATTATCATAAAACCTTTCCCTCCTTATTTCGTTTTTTCCCTTTCGGTAGTTACTCAGAGCCGGCTTCTTTTCCATCGCTGTCATCCAATAAGTCCTCTCCGCCTCTCTGACCTTCCGCTTAATGCTCCTTGTTGCCATATCGCCCGCACTGCTAGCCGTATTAGATGCGAAGTATCTTAAGGCGGAGCTCAATCCGGTGGTGGTGGTGGTGGTGGTGGTGGTGGTGTGCGTTCTGACCACCCTTACTGCGCATGCGCATACCCTCTCCACACACCTCCTCTCCCCTCCCCTCTCCACTTTCCCTCTCCCCTTCTCCTCTCCACTTTCCCCTCTCCCCTCCCCCCTTTCCACTCTTCCTCTGAAACGCGGGCTAGACATGCCGAAATTCTCTCCTGCTCAACGCCGCGATGAGCTCGAGCGCATGCGCGTCCCCTCCCCTTCTCTCTCCTCTCCTACGCTGCCCCCCTCTCGCCCGCCTGTAGGCCGCGTTCCCCGCTCGCCCTGTGAGAATTAACGGCCAGGCTAGATGGAAGATACGATGCGCGTAGCGTCCCTCTTCGCGTTCCACGACGCGAGGTCGGTAGCATGCCCAACGAACGCCAACGGAACGCGATCGTGCAAGTGCTCCGGCTTCGCATCGCCTCATGGTCCCCTTTAGCGGGAGATGGTGTAATTTTATTTACTGGTGAGCCTCCTAGTTCTTTTTCTCCACTGCGTGTCAACGCTTTTTCTATACAAATACCTGAAAACCTTCTCTGCCCATCTACTCTCCTTCATTTTCCTCAGCCTCTCTTCGAATCTCATTTTGCTCTGAGCTTCCCTCACTTCAAAGCCTGTCCATCCCATATCACCCTTTACAGCCTCATTTGTCGTCTTCCCGTGAGCGCCCAACGCGAGGCGGCCCACCGTCCTTTGATTTACATCCATTCCTGACCGCACCTCTGACTTCATGCACACCACTGAGTTCCCAAATGTAAGCCCCGGGACCATCACACCCTTACACAGCCCTCGAAGCACCTCGTACCTATTGTATCCCTATAAAGCTCTGTGCTTCATAATTGCAGCATTCCTCTTTCCCTTTGCTACCGATGCTTTCTCTTGTACCTCCATATATCTATCCCCCTCATTTACCCATACTCCAAGGTACTTGTACTCGCTTACCCTCGGTATTTTTTGGCCCTGTATTAAGACCGCATGGTCTTCGTGATCACTGAATACCATCAACCCACATTTTGTTGCACTAAATCCTAGTCCTAGAGCCTCACATTCCCTTCCGCATATATCTGCCAGTCGCTGTATATCATCTTGACTGCCCGCAAATAAGACAATATCATCAGCATAAAGTAGACCTGGAAGCTTCTGCTCAACCATCGTGCCGACCTGTTTGTGTGACAAATTAAATCCAATGTTGCTACCTTCTAGCGCTTTTTCCATCCTCACCATGTACAGCATGAATAACAGCGGGGACAAAGGACATCCACGTCTCAGCCCCTTGCTAATTTAACGCTGTCCTTGCTACTTATTCCTTCCCATTCTATACAAACTGTATTGTCTCGGTATATTTCCCTCAAAAGCTGTATACAGTCGTCCCCTATGCCCACTTCTTTCAATATATCCCACAAAATTTCCTGATTAACGTTGTCATACGCCCCGGTGATATCTAGATAAGCTACGTATAAGGGCCTGTTTTCTATTTTCGATACAAACAGATTATCGTCTAACCGCCTGTCGATTCGAAATCCATTCTGAAGTACTCCCAAAATATCATTTTGTTCTACCCACGCTTCTATTTTTAATTTTACTGCCTGCATCGCCAACCTGTATAGCACCGATGTAATGGTTAGCGGCCTATACGAGCGAATGTTATCCTTTTCTTCCCTGCCTTTATAGATTAAGTTCATTCTACTTTTTCGCCAACTGTCTGGTATTTCCCTATCCTGTAAGCACTGTTCTACGGCTTTCAGCAGTGCTTCTTTAGTGTTATGTCCGAGTTCGTTAATGAGGCTGACGGGAACCCCATCTAAGCCCGGTGTAGTGCGCTTAGGAATTTTTCCTTCGGCTTTCTTCCAATTGAAATTCTCTAGTACTACACCTTCGTTGGTTGCTCTCCTTTGCGTACTTTTACTCACCGGGGAATGCCCTGGGCGACCTTTTTAAACGAATCGGCTGTTATCTTTCGGATGTAACCTAGCGCTTCATACCCTTCCAACTGATTTCCTCCTTCATCTACCAAACGTTGTTGCATTGTGACAGACTTCCTACGCAGCGCTTTTAGGTGGCTCCAAAATATCCTAGGCGCGGCCTTCTTCTTTTCGCGAATCTCTGTCACCCAGCGTTCACTTTCACCTTTAATTTTTGTCTCGACTAATTTTTGCACAATGGATTTTTGCTCTAAATATATTTCCCATATTTGGTTGACTTTGTCCTGTGGCCGCTTCTCCTTTTTTGCCTGTCTGTGCTCCCGTGATCCCTCACGTCGCTTCTCGATCGCCTCCCGGATTTCTTTGTTCCACCAACTTTTTGGCTTTCTCTTTCCTTTCCAACAAATAGTTTTCTTCTCTTTTTCCATTTCTTTCGTGATTACATGTAGCAGCTCACTATACTTCCAGTCTTTGCCTGGTAGTTCGTCTACTTTTTCCTCGACCCGGTGTAGTGCGCTTAGGAATTTTTCCTTCGGCTTTCTTCCAATTGAAATTCTCTAGTACTACACCTTCGTTGGTTGCTCTCTTTTGCGTACTTTTACTCACCGGGGAATGCCCTGGGCGACCTTTTTAAACGAATCGGCTGTTATCTTTCGGATGTAACCTAGCGCTTCATACCCTTCCAACTGATTTCCTCCTTCATCTACCAAACGTTGTTGCATTGTGACAGACTTCCTACGCAGCGCTTTTAGGTGGCTCCAAAATATCCTAGGCGCGGCCTTCTTCTTTTCGCGAATCTCTGTCACCCAGCGTTCACTTTCACCTTTAATTTTTGTCTCGACTAATTTTTGCACAATGGATTTTTGCTCTAAATATATTTCCCATATTTGGTTGACTTTGTCCTGTGGCCGCTTCTCCTTTTTTGCCTGTCTGTGCTCCCGTGATCCCTCACGTCGCTTCTCGATCGCCTCCCGGATTTCTTTGTTCCACCAACTTTTGGCTTTCTCTTTCCTTTCCAACAAATAGTTTCTTCTCTTTTTCCATTTCTTTCGTGATTACATGTAGCAGCTCACTATACTTCCAGTCTTTGCCTGGTAGTTCGTCTACTTTTTCCTCGACTCTTGCGGATATATATTTGTTATTTGTTTGTCATTTAGATACAAGCTGCCAAACTTTGATTCTATGTTCTTATTTTCAGTTTTATATCCCATTTGTAATATTATGCGTTTATGATCACTACCCAAGCTGTTAATGCCTTCCTCGTCTATTCTCATCTCTCTAAGTTTGTCATATATTCCTTCTGTCGTGAGACAATAACCAATGCTCGATTGCCTGTTTCCGACTTCCCACGTGATCTGCCCCTTTAGGCCCCACGTTAACTATCTCAAGACTATGTTGCTCGCAGAGATCTAGTAATAACTTGCCATTGGTGTCTGAATATCCGTCAACGCGCTTCTGACAGCGCCATCTCGCATCTTTCATCATCAACTACAAGAAAACCATACCGCCATCTAGAGTTGTTATATGCAATTTTACTCGTATACTCACAGCGTCATCTATTGTAACATTCATAAACTAGTATACACACAGCGCCATCTATTGAGCAATTCATAAACTAGAGGTGGCTACATACTACTACTACAGAGGAAGGAACGACCCACACCCTAAGGAGCTTCGCCCCTAAAACCGTGCTTTACTGTACTGCGAGAGCGGAATTAAAGTTATTGCGAATGCCGGGACATTTTTATTACTTGACACCCACTTAGACAGTCTGTGTCATGAACGCGGCTTCACGCGACATCAGAGGGTTTAAAGGGACACTAAAGGCAAATATTAAGCCGACGTTGATTGTTGAAATAGCGGTCCAGAAACCTCGTAGTGCTACTTTTGTGCCAAGGAAGTGCTTATTTTGATATAAAATCACGTTTTAGTGGTCCGCATCGCGTTAGCGCACTTCAAATCGCCCGCCTGAAAGCGGTCTTTCTGACGTCACTGTTGCCGTGCCCAACGTTGCGCGCCTTTACTGCGCGGTGGCGTGCACCATTCGGGCATCCGGCAACAGGGGCGTAGCCAAGGGGGGGGTTGAGGGGTTCAAACCCCCCCCCCGAAATTTTTCAATTTTGCTTGCGTATATATACACGCGCACATACAAACGCACGCACGAACATACATAAAGTATGGTTGAACCCCCCCCCCCCCCCCCCCCCCCGAAAAAAATTTCTGGCTACGCCCCTGTCCGGCAACATCACATGCATGCGGCATTTTGTCGAACTTTTTGTCAGAGTGACCTTCACGAGCATGCAAAACACACGCGGCAGTACGCATTACCGAAACTACCACTGAGACGCGACCACATGAGCGAAGCCGGGCGCCGGGCGAAGAGCAGTTCGGCGAAAACGGAACCTTTGATCCACACGCGCCGTTCCCCATGGCAACGCCAAAGAGGTTCTTTTTTCCGTGAATCAAACAGAAACAAGCAGCATTTTATTACGTCTCTTGGTGCACGGAAGGTTCTTTTTTTATTGCAGCTAGTTTGATTACTATAGTGATTAATTGTAGTCGGACGCTCTCACGTCATCGGGATCATTTCCAAAACTTCCCGCTCGTGGCGCACGCCGTGTGATACATTTAGCTTAATTTCTCGGTAAGTAGGGCACTGCTCTTGATAATATTGCCGTTTTAGACGTTGTCATACATTGAGCTTTCACTCTGACATAAATTGTTATTTGCTCTTAGTGTCTCTTTAAGTATGTCCAAGGCCTTGCTTTTCCGGTAGGCACAGCGCGCACCGGTACTTGATTGTATTTGCTCTATTTTATTTGCAAACATTTCTTTATTGCACATGAAAACTAGCAGGAGTGAGCACAGTTTACAAACAGAGTAACAGAGAATGGAACTTATACGGAACATCACGACGATGGTGATTGCAAACTTTCGGAGTGTCCCTCTAATTGCTATCGCAGTGATACTTAAATAATGTTAACAGGTTGAATTAAAACGACAAATAGTTCTGTAAATCAGGATCGATGTAATGCAGTCAGCCTTTCTTCATGGTGCCACGGCGCATGCGCCCTTCCCCTATCGGGAAAGTCGCGAAACGTTTTGGTCGGGTCCCCGCACGCCGCTCGGGGCTTCCGTTCTGGCGATCCCGGCGGACCACGCGAAATTCCGCCAGCCTACCAAAACGTTTCCAGCGACAAACTGCAGCACGCAAACATGATAAAGGCAGATTGCGACAAGACCATGGGTGCTATTCCGGACATTGTCAAATTCTGCCACGTTGTCATTAGTCAAGTCTGGTTGGCCCGGAGGGCTGCTGCGGCCTCTCCGATTGGCTTAAAATGCCGCCATTACGAAATCTGACAAGATGGCGGAATTTGACAGTGTCCAGGATAGCACCGCATATCGCGCGTTCCGCGAACTCACGTATGTTCACTGAATGTGCTGTGCACTGGCTGGCGTAGCCGAGCGCAAAAAGGGGTGGGGGAGTTCAGATCCCCTTAGATGTCTTTTTTTTCAATTTTGTATGTGCATGTATTCTACACGCACACATACAAACACACGCACGAACGCAACGTACGTACATAGGAGTAGTTGCCCCCCCCCCCCCCCCCACGCTACCCCTGATAAAAATTTCTGGCTACGCGCCTGGTGGTGTGTTCATGTTTGCCTGTGCTAGCGTGACAACGTGCTCGTTGAAATAATGAGTGAACGAACGGCTACTGCAATATATAGGGTCAACAAATTAAAAACTATATACGATAATTCATACATACACACATACAGTAGGTATTAATCCAATGCACCACAACAATCATCTTTCGGGTGAAATTTTGTCCTTTTAATAATGAACTGGTTCCCAGCGATTTACGATAAAAACTTACGATACAAACGACTTACGATCAAAACTGTCAAGTAAATCTGTTTTATTTCCTACATCCTTGTGCCTCCTATACTATACTCTACAAACACTTCTGTGAACACAGTTTAACTTTTTTTTGTTATTATTTTAAACAGTTGACCACCCCGAGAGAGTAACATTTCTGCAGCTTTCGGAGAGCCTTGAAGGAATCAAACGCGCGCTGCACTGCTGTTCAAACAGATTTTATACCATTTTACAGAAAATAACAGATTGGAGAACACACACGAGATTTAATTGACTGCTTGTGTTAAGTTACAAGGATATTGCGATGGCACACAAATGTTAACAGAGGTTAGTTAAGAAACAAACAATGCTCATTTATTTTTTCATTCGCAGTAACTAAGTCATAATGTTTCACCTAATTTACCATACCTGTTCTGCTGAAACGTAAAAGTCGGAGTAAGGAGGAAAAAAGGAACAATTTTACGAATGTCTGTAGTCATCAAAAAAATATAAAATGTATACCATTTTTGCAGACAGAATGCCCCAATAGCAACTCTATTAAAATCATTTTAAACGCAGTCGATTAGAAATGCTCATTCAACAGGTATATTACTATTTAATAATTATGCTCAATAAGAACTCAATAAGAGTTTAATATAAATTCAAAGTGCGTTGTACGTATTGGCAGGGTGCTCATACCTACACTTAACGAGTAATACCACATTCGCTGAATGTCAGTGCAATTCTGCAAACCTGAGTGAACAGAATGAATGGCATACTTCACCGTCTTCAACATATAATTCCAATGACATTTGGAAACAAATGGATTCTGGGGTTTTACACGACAAAACCATGATGAGGTTGTCAGCCACGCCATATTAACCTGCCACGGTGGTCTAGTGGTTATGGTGTTCGACTGCTGACCCGAACGTCATGGGATCGAATCCCGGCCCCGGCGGCCGCATTTTCGATGAAGTCGAAAATTTTTGAGGCCCTAATACTTAGCTTTAGGTGCACGTTAAAGAAACACAGGTGGTCGAAATTTCCTGAGCCGTACTCCACTACGGCGTCCCTCATAATCATATCATGGTTTTGGGACGTTAAACCCCAACAGTTATTAATTAGCCACGCCATGTTGGGAGAACTCCAGATTAACTTCAACAACCTCAGTGTCTTTAAATTATACTAAATCTAATTAAACAATTATGTTTTTGCACCCCTCCTACACCCAAATGTGGCTGGGAGTCGAACTTACACCCTCGAGTTCACAGCAGTTTTTTGCCAGGCTACCAACGTTTAAAGGAGTACTTACACGATTTTGAGTCATCGCAAAAGGGACATTTTTCCTTTCCTTGGTTCGCAGTGTTAATGTTCTTCACACACCTGGGCCGGACAACACGTATAAAATATTTTACTTTTGATTTTAAAGTGTTCGTCGCTGAGCATCTGCAAGTCAGCCCCACCGCAATGGACATTATCCTGACGAGTCAACACAGATCCACTGTGCGAATTCTGCGTCCTGTCGCTGGACGACAATTAACTCATCGTTGTTTACGTGCACCACGAGCAGATGACAGATCTGCCACTAGTGCGTCGCGAGTTGCTGTCTACCCGTGGCGTCACACTGCGATGACACGTCACTGGGAAGCCGCCCCCTTGATATCGAAACCGAAAGTGTCCTTTTTTTTTAAGATAGCGGTATTAAAAATGTATTCGATGCATTCCCAGGCACCACAATACTCTATTTTAAGGGTTCTCGACACCAGTGTTTTTATTTAGAGCAACAATCCGAAAATATTTAAAATTCGTGTCAGTGCTCCTTCAACAGATACACTCACGGCATTGTTATGCGGTGGCATCGCATGCTACGTTTATTTTTCAAGTGAACTGTCTGCAAAGGCACTGTACTGCGCTCCTCTTATGGTTAATTTCGAATCTGATGCTGCCTTTGACAGGTGAACATAGGCAACTGCACTTTGTCCCTCTGGACATACCTGTATCAAAATTCCCTGCACACGTTAAATGAGCTTTGAAACTACTCATGAAATACTGCGAAATGCTGCCCATCAACACCGACAATAGCATCAGGCGCGCTATTTTTACTTTGAGGTGTCCTAGCAGGCTCCATTTGTAACTTTGTTTTCACATCAGATGGAGTCCCAACGAAGCTTTCCTGTGGTTCGTTTTGTTTGTCCTAAGCCAACTGAAGCTGTACACCTCATGAAGTGAATGGCCAACATGTAATCCAAGTTCTAAAAGCTGTTCATATGATATTGAGATTGCTCCAAGCATGGCAATTATAAATGGACTCGACAGTGCCGTATACTACCTTTTGCTTCCATCAATGTGGTTACAATGCACTTGGTACATAATCATTCGCCATTTCAGGGCTACGGAACGTACAGGATCAATCTTTACTACAGGGGGCTCTACATGGAGGATGCCAGGATGACAACGGTAGATGTCGCAGCTTCCCGTATCATTTCAAGTGTGTCTAGTACGTAGCAATTGTGACACTTCCAGTACACTGTTGTATATAATGAAAAATCATTGAACAGCTAGGGAATATTGGTGGAGCCAGCATTTTGTGGACTTGTATTTGTCAAGTCCACTTGTTGAAATGTTGGCTTCAGCGACATTCCTTGTTCAACAACTTTTTATCACTTCAAGCATCCACTTTCCCCTGAACTTATGTCTTGCATAAATGTTGTATGTAGTATTATCATGAGACAGCAGATTTATAAGTTCTGTGCAACAGTACAGTAGTTGCAGTATTAATTTGCCACATTAAGTGCGCATCCCATAAATGAAGTGAAGCTTCCATGTATTCCAGAAAATTCGAGAAAACTGATCAATTGCACCAACATTGGTCTAGTAGCCATGAGTCACTTAAAACTTCAGATTTCAGTTTGGTGCCACTAAGAATGGCAAATGTGAAAACACAAAGATATATCTCCTTCATACTTTAGTAATTTCATTGCATTTCAATTTATGCTGCTAGCATATTCATTGTTCGAGAACTATTTTGCATGCATTCTGTGATGGAACGGAACGAAACGTCACGAGAGGACGAGAGGGAGCCGCATGGAATTGGTCGAGGCTCGTCTGACGGCCAGACATGGGAAGAGTAACTGGAAACAGCAGTGCTGTCAATCATTTTGGCAAAGAACGAGCATAGAACAGACACCATTCTGTCTGATAGAACGGATATATAACGGTCTCCGAACGACTTGGATCGAATCGAAACACAAGCACTATGGCCGGCGAATCGAATTGGCCTGTTTCATGTCTGGCTTGCTCCAATCCCGTGCCGATAGCTTGCGAAAATTGCAACCAGTGCTCCACCACTGAACAACTCGTCAAATTGCAACACTACCTAGCATCCACATGAGACATTAACACACATAAATTGTTAAAGCCATCGTGCTCTTCAATTTCAAGCCTTGAAACACAATGCCTGCCAATACTGATGTTCAGCTATAACAGTTCTATATTTCTTCATGCGTTGAAAACATTTCTGAATTCCATCAGTTCGCCTATCGGCTGTTTGCTCCCCCTCGTCCTCTTGTGACATTTCATTCAGTTCTGTCAGAGAATGCATACAAAGTAGCCCCCTTGCTGTCTATACTGCAAAGGTAAGGCTAAAATACTTTTGCCGTCACCTAGTTATCTCGCACTGGCTCCACAAGATTACGAGATGGGGCTGCCGTCCAGTGGCGGGCAATGCCGATGGCAACTAACCGTACCATTCCTCTCTTTTTTTTTTCTACTTTCCAGATTCTGACAACAGACACAAAATAATTTAAATAAACATTTATTTTCATCTTCTGGAAAAACAATCGTGGTACTCATTTCAAGCTCCAAGCATGCACCCCAAGAGAAACATGGTTAATCAGCAACAGGGGACAGCTGGTTCCATTGACGTCACTTTCTTTTCTACTTGGGGCCTGTCAGAAAGAATGATGACTAGCGCCAATATCAATATAGGAGCACCACAAGAGAACAAGTGTTTGTGCATTATATATAAAACACGCTGTACATAGTTGAGTCCACTCTAGTTTGTCTAAGCAAAGCAATGCAGCACCACTTCATGTGCAGCCCACAATCAAGAGACACTCCCACAGACAAGGAGGGTACTTGAACAAGACTGCAGATAAAAGCACTCGTTGCAGAGCATCGGCCAATTGTACACCGCGATACGAGGCGCACAGATGGTGACAGCAGCTCGGGTATTGTCCAGTGGCAATGCGCTCCAACCGCATACTACCCGCAATTACCTAGTAGTCCTCCACTCTTATTTCGAGGATGTTTACACCACACCTTACTTGAGTGCAGTACGTCACAACACATCTCCAGCAATGCTGTTTTTCCCTATCCGTCTCTCTCGCACTGTATTATATGACAAACTAAATCACGCTAGCATGATGTTTTCAAGTACTACTACCATAAGGATAGGTGAAAAGCAACTCACTTGAGCTACAGTGTTACCGATCTAACGAGCTGCCATTACAGATTACGTCTAAGCTTTCAGCCACATTTGTCGATTGCCAGCATTCATCATAGTCTATTATGAATACAGTGGCCGCGCGTGGGACGAGTAATAGAAAAACATGTATTGCAGTTTGCGCGGTAGTGCAACCCAATCGCTGAAGTGGCACGTGAAAAGGTTTCAACTGCTGTACTTCAACAGCGCTATCCTAATGATGCACCGCACCATCTATGCAAGTTGCAGCTATATATGTATATATATGTATACTATACACGCACGCACTCCCGAAGGAAATAGTAGTTTGAGTCAGTCTTCCAAGATACATAGATGCAAGGTTACACTGCTGATGTTACTTGCTGGAGGGACACCATGGTCTTCGTAGTAGTGCTTACACTTTGCAGATTACACAGTTGCTTTGAAAAACAACACACACACGGAACAAAAAAAAAAAATACCTGAACAAAATTAAAATGAAATGCCACTGAATCACAAAGAGTAAAAATTGCACTTGGCAGCAACATGCAGTGCCGATTCCACTAAGAAGCTTTGTATCTTGCGAAGGTTGCAAAGCCAACATCGTCGCTGCTTTTTAGAAGCAACATCCAGTCAAATAAAGTGACACGATTGCCCACATGACACGCAGAACATGTCTCTGGTGAAAAATTTGCTCCCACCATCACCATAGTCCCTTCATGATATATTAAAAAAACATCACACGACTGGCCGCTGGATGTTTGCACGATAAAGCAAGATATACAGACAATGAATTATGAATGAATGCATAAAATTACCACTCACAATATGCAAGTTTCAGCACCAGCACGCACAAAGCATGCCAGTAAGCTGAAATGATACACTAAGGATCAAGTTCATGACAAAACGTTCCGATATCTTCAGACCTGCGATGAGTAACCTCACTACTTTACTGTCAACCAGTTTAGTCTGTGAATCACTGGACGTGGAAACAACATGACTGACGACTAATGGCAAAATTATACTCACGGTGTTGTTGCTATGAAAACAAGTCTTATATCTATGCCATAGATCCCACACAACAACTACTAGAAATGTGACATTCTTCTCTCAGATGCACAGATAAAAGAATCTTGGCAAATTTACACACCAGTAGAAACCCTTGCAGATCACACAGCACTGCATGCTTACAGTGCAAACTCTTGTACAGTCAAGAATCTACTAGCTTAAGAGACTCCAGGTGCTACAACAATAAAGGCAGCATGACACACACACACACACACACAGACATATATATATATGCTCAGTGTATCGGTTGTTCCAGATCGGTTGGCTACAGCCCCAATCAATATCATGGGTGCCCATTACCCTTCATGCACATGAACACTTCAAAGAAGCTGGTTATGAAGTGACCTCACATAGCTATGTGTTAACTGTCTTAATACTGAAGCTTAAGGGGCTGTGGCTTTCACTATGTCAATGCTTTCCAGGAATTGTCCCGTATGCCCCTTTAGCAACTTACAACACTGCCCAGCATTAAAAAGTGACAGCATGGGCCACTCGGTGCAGCAAATAACTGCGACATGCTACACGTGCAGATGAGCCAAATAGCAATGCCGCAAGACACCGCTAGCCTCAGCTGTACTGCAACCACTATGCAGTGCTTTTTTATTGCACGGCTGCATCAGTAATACTTAGACAGCACCCGCCACCTACATTTACTAAGGCGAACTAGGACCATTTCTCGAGATTACCTAGAGACATCACACACAAGCGAAGTGTGAAGCAGTACAGTTGTCAAATGGGGCTAGGCGAAAATTAAAATTTCGGCTGTGGAAAGCACACACATTCCAACAGCCCGACTGACTGCAAGCAGCCGACTTGGCAAAAAGTGCAGTCCAGTTTCCTTTTGTGTCTGCTAAACAAGTGCGCAGACAGAGGCAAATATACAGGTACATACCCCATACATTGATGTATTACTATCAAGTTGGTGTTTGAGAATTCTATATGGCTCCCCTAAACCGTACTAGGATTTTAAACCTTGAGGTGTGCACTTTTGTTCCACAACAACCAACATGATTTCAATACTGCACTTCCAATCACACGTAGTGTCTGCAGTGTTTTCATAAATTACAAACCATTTAAGCGTTAGTGACAGAGAAATCACTGCAAACGTGATACCGCTTGTCAAAAAACTAAAGCACAAGGAAGACACAGACACAAGCAAACGGGACACACAACAACCTTGCGTCTGCGTCATCTTTGAACCACCTGACAAGCAAATGTACAAACTAGCCCAACTTTCAGACAGATGGACCGCTCGCGAGAATGACAGCAGTTATTGTTGTGCGAAAAAAAGTACACTCCAAAAGGTACGAAACTACCGTGGTAACTGCCCTGCCCACTAAAGGCCAACTCCTATCCTTTCGGTGTGTGTGCTACAACCGCAAGTGGTGCTGGCTTTCACCTTGTGTACTTGCAGACTGGCTAGGCCTGACCTGCACTTCATCTTCGGCGCCACTGCTGATACTGCTGCTGTCAACGTCGCGGTTCAGGGAATGTGCCGTGCTCACGTGTGTTGGGCATGAGCTACTAGTCGGCATGCCACTGTCTTCGTGGTGGAAGCTCGCCGTGTGAATAATGGGGCGATTAGCGGAGCCCCGTACGGCGAGTGTAGCCTCTGTTGGCTGGCGAAACAGCGACGGTGAGCTATCCGAACGTCCGCCACCGCCGCCACCCGGAGCCCTGCCAGCAGTGGTGTGCGCTCTGTGGCATTGGGTCCCTTCCGTCTTCGCCTTCCGAGTCAGAGTTGGGGTCATGCCTGGAAGGACCACCTTGCGTTTCGCCAGATGGGGACATGTACCCTTGTTGTGCAGCGCCATGGCTTGATGCACTTGCAGTGGGTATGCTGTAGTGCGAAAGGAACAAAGGGTTTGGTGTTTTACCACAAGCGCAAAGCAGTGACAGTAGCATAGACTAGGGCATTATGACTACATTTTGTAACCTGCATTATTTACCAAATGCTAAGAAGGTATGTTGCATAGAGTTTCCCGCAAAAATTGCCAGATGGCTTTGTAATTTGTCAGAAAAACTCGTCAATCCTCCAATCGTCCCAATGTTGAGAGTGTTGAACGCATGTTGACCAAACTGGAGGTTTACCGCTGCATCAGTTTATTGGCGCTTATTGTCACTTGTTGCCGCTTTTGGTGAGAATATTTTCTGGTATCTTGCATAATGTGACTTTAGTAGAATTGAGAAAGGGTTCGCAAAATGTTTGCATAATGCATACCCTTTTTCAAGCCCTAAATAAAATAAAGTGATGCGTAAACTGCGAGGGTAACTACGGTAATTTGTGTGAGAGCCGGTTGGCAACCTGACTACCCAAACTCAAGCTCTGCGCCTACTATCATGCGGCTAAGCTTGAGGATGTGGGCTCACATCCTGACCAGAGCCGCATTTCGATGAAGGCGAAGTGCAAAAACACCCATGTACATAAGACTTGAGGAAGAATCCAAGGTGGTCAAAATAATTCAGGGTCCCCCCACTCAGAGTTTCTTACAATTATACCTAGATTGGGAAAACTAGCGCTGCGAGCTGTTGTGCGCATGGAAATGCTAGGATATGCGAGATTCGGACTTGGCTCGGATTGGCATCGTTCACGAAGAGCTGGACACCTTGTAGACACGTCTGGCTTCAACGCGTTCCTTGCGTCAAAATGGTTGATTTCGTACTAAAGGAGCTCGCAGTAAGCTGTTTCTTTTTATCATTGCATAGAAAACAAGTTTTATTTAACTTTTAAAACTTCTACGTTGATGTGCAAGTTTATAAAGCGAAACACGTTACGAATGGCCACTAAACTTGGAAGGCAGAAGACAATGCCACCATTCACCGGCTGCGACTGTTTGTCATCTGTTTCTTCTTTCGAGTTTGGTTTATGCCGTGCAGGGCAATGGACTTTTATTCTAGAATATAATACGCGAGAATAAGATCCATTTATATAAAAGTTTTATTTTAGGGAAACTGTATTAGCGCAGTCGTATCCACTTTCTTGCCGAGGCTCGCTCAACACCAGCCAACACAAGCCTCGCAGACATATACCATCATTCCCATCGCGGCAACGGCGCCCCTTAAGAAATTCGCATAGACGGTAGCGCCAGATTCTCTCTAGGTATTATTGTGAGAAACTCTATGCCCCCACTAATGGCGAGGGCTGCATAGGTGAATCGTGGTTTTGGCGCATACAACCCCATATTTTAATTAAACTGAACCAGCGTGGCAAAGCCTGAGGGGGCACAAAACCTAGCTATGGTCTAAAACCAGTCTGTCTTGTAGTGTGCACCACATGACACCACAAGGTGCAAGAGCACAGGGGATTCTGACAACTTCCAAGACCGTTTACTTAACTACCCCAAGGTGACACGAGAGAGGGTTCTTCCTCTGCTTCTCTTTGCTCCATCACAAATAACAGAAAGCTTAAGATGAAGGTGCTTACCGTGTGCACAAGCAAAATGCGCAGCTTGTCCCTTCAACATAATCCTCAAGGCAGATGGCGCACGTCTCGTATATGTCTCCCTTCTTGTACTTTGTAGTTGGCAGCTGCCTGAGAAACTTGCGCGACAGCCGAGACTTCCTCTTCTTGCGCCAGTCTCGAATGCAGCGCACCAACTGAGGGAGAGATTCACAAAACTGCCATACAGTTGCGCCACCAATCTACGAATAACTCATGATACACAAATACCCTAAATGAATCAAAAAAGGGAATGCAACTTTGCGTGCAAGAGTCGAAGGGCACCTGGTGCATGTCAGTCTCATCTGTGCAAGTCACTGTTAGAATAACTACACCTAAAGAAAGAGTTTAAAGCTATAATAAGGAAACTCAAGTTTTACGCCTTGGTGTTTAAGGCATATGATGCCTGGCTACTGTAAAAGAACTTGAAGGATGCTTAAGCTTTGCCTTTCGAGTGGGATGCGTTAGCATAATCGGGCCCCGTGCGCATGGTCTTCTCATTGCTTGCCAGGCTTCACTTCTCATGGTCACTTCAACCGTGCCGCAAAGAAAGAAACGTCAGTGCACGTAAGGATGGCCGTTGAAACTCTCCTAAAATGCATACCTACTGCAAGTACAGTTGCAAAGTGCCCATCACACCATAATTCGTCATTTTGCAAAGCACCAAAGCACCCATTATGCTTCTGTAAGGCCAATATGCGCACCTGCACAGCTGCACACTTTGTAGATGCTGTAGCTAATGACGATGATCAATTATGCCGGAGCACTCTGTAATGAGTGGGCCTATAAACCACCCACTCGTGTAATTCACATGGTTTTGACGCCTGGTGCGATTGTACACGTCTACCACAGAATATTACACGTGTTAACACAACTCCTCGCACTACACCACATCTGTATAGGGTCCTTTTTCAAAGCAGTTTCAAGCACTGGCATGGCTCTCTAGTAGAACACCTGACTGCCACGCAGAATGCCAAGGTATAATTCTGGCTCAAACCCCTGAGTGTATCTTTGCATCCATCTCAATTTTTCGCTTACAAACAATGCCCCACCTACACCGAAATTTCTGCGACATGAGCCCTTTAAGGCTATCACATTAATACGATATGCATTTACATTTCAAGAATCAAAGTTCTGACCAGAAGACTAGCACTGCCCACGCTTTTTCAACTTGCAGGAAGAGTGTTGCAGGAACACTGCCTATCCTAATGGGAATGCTTGAGCCTGGTTCTGGACAGAAGCAGCTCAAGTGTTGTACTCTGGCAAACAAAAGTAAAATTCGCAATTGCAGCACACAAGCACTAGCCAAAAAGTTAGCTTAAAAAAAGGCTTGATTTGGTCGGACAGTCAGCTGAAACATCCTAGAATAGAGAATAGGAAAACTATGGTCTAGCAGTATGAACATGAAAGCGCGTGGACACGTTATCATTAGTAAAGCCTGCTGGTAGCCATACATCAGATGAAGCAAATAACCAACACGTTGCAAAAGGTATGACCATCTTCACCACGAAAGTGTGCATCAGAAGTCAAGCTCACTGACTTTTATATAATAAATCCATATATTTCAAAAATGAAGATAATTAAACAGGTTCAACACAGTCACTGATGATTTTGCGAACACAAGGAATTTAGAAAGTAGCCAAAAAAAATACCAATTCCTCTATAAAGTTTCGTACGACATCTAGCTTTAAAAGAGTAGCAGGTATGATGACATTTTGGCTTCTGTACAAGAGCCTTGGGGACAATCTAAACAATACTCGACTGTGCAAACCGTCTATTGGATCCCAGAACCTAATTAAGGCAAAGGGGCTGCGGCTTTGATGAGTGAGACACTATACCTTCATCATACTGGTATAAAGCTGCCAATACGTGTTACAGTAGTATACTAACATATGGTACTAACACTTCCCTAGCAACTAGAAGGAGATATACACCAAATGACACTTACCAAAAGACTAGAAGTCCAAGAATGCAGACACCAACAATCATAGGAGGGCCAGCAGATAGCTGAATATGCTCTGGAAACTCTCTGGGTAAAGCTTCACCTCATAGCTGCAACAATAACAAAAACAAAGCAAATTATCCATATAATTAACAATACACTGCACTAAGATAAGTTAAAAATTAAAACAAAAACAATGAAGAAACAACGTGTGTCGTAGGCCCAACTGCAATATGTTTTAATTCCTTGGCAAAAATGACTATAAAAGTTAGCAGAGTCAAACACCAACAAAACGAGATTTAGTGCGATAGTGTATATACATTAAGGAGACAGGGCGTGCAAACACGGACACAAGAGGGAAGTCAAGACACCACCCACGCCGACCCTCTATTGTGTCAGTGTTTGCCTGCCCTGTCTCTTTAAGATGAATACTACTTACCACTAGCTCAGCTCTCTGTTATTCTATATTGTATAGCTTGATATAAAACTTTTTAAGAAATACCGTATTTTCGGTGCAAATTTCACAGCACAATTGTCTTCACGGCAATCCTCCCACCCTCTTGCCCAGCAGTAGTCAATGTTTCAGGCACAGAAAGTTTTTTTTTTTTTTTTTTTTTTTTCAATGAACACAAACTGCAGGAAACTCTCCATCTTGTAAGTATATCGCTTGACCGAATCCCAGTTTCTTCACTCACAATAACAGCATAAATATTAAGGTCGTCAGGTCCTCAGGCCATTTAATAAAAAAAACAACAGAAAACAAGAACACATGTTAGGCTCACCACTACTGTCGTCGCCAGAAAACTGTATCAAACACGATGCGGCGACTAACAAAGCAAACCGCAATAAACTGTTGCTTCAGAAACACACAGTGCACAGAATTCTGGTGAAATTGTTATGGGGTAATCTGAATGCGGACCACCTCTGCCTATAATGAATTCATGGCTAGGGCTTTAGTGTTCAGGATTCCCTTCATAGCCAGTGCTTCTGCACATATATGACAACAACTCTTATCTGTTTGTACCAGGTTTCAATGCGGATAATAGCAACATGGTATATCTCCACCGGTATTTCCCTCACAACAACTTAGCTAACACCTCTAGATTAACATGTCAGTTGCTCCAATGTCTGACTGCATGCAACTCCTTCCATTCTCTTCAGCTTCTGCCGACACAAGTACACGAGTAAGCTGTCGCAGCAGACAAGAAAGAGGGGCCACACGCAATAATCTCGAAGACCAAGTGTACACTTTTGCTTGTCTGTCATGTAGTGGAACTTGCCCAGTGCTCGTGGCAGCCAAACAAAAACAGTGAAGGCACCGCAGCTCTCCAATACAGCTGGAAATGACCACGTAATACATAGTACACTGGGCTCAGCTTGTCAAGAAACTAAGATCAAACTCTTGTGTTCAAGTTTAAACTCAGTTCTGCTCACAATCCTCAACATAAAACATTTTGGCACATTCAAACTCGAACAGCAATCTGCGATTCCCAAGAGTTCGAATACACGCGGCTGTATAAAAAAGTTAATGCAGCGAAATGATACATGGTACAGGTGCTGATGGACCATATAA